>NC_139517.1:31142222-31567377 GCF_947247035.1 Vipera ursinii
TTCTGAACCACAGGCTGGCCCTGAGTCACAACACGCTCAGGGCGTGGTCTCCCTGTGCCTCCTCCCGAGGAGTCTCACAGCCTTTCTTTGTTTGTTCCTGCTCGACTGCCTCCTGCGTCGGGCGTCCTTGAACAGGGCCAGCTGTGGGTCATCTTCCTCCGCACTCTCGGGCTCACGCAGCTGAGAAGAGGTCCCCGGCTGAGGACTCTGCAAAGCCTCCAAATCATCATCAGCCAGTTCGTTTCCCTCCTCCCCCACATCTGAGTCATCCGATACATCGGAGCCGGCTGTCGGACCCACAGGCTGGCCCTGAGTCACAACACTATCCCGCACCGCAGGGCCCTTCCCCCGGGTCTGCCGATCCGGATGCGGTCGGGATGGGAACTGTTCGTGAAAAGCAGTCACCAACGCAGGGGCATGAACGGCGGTCGCGTCTTCCCATGTGAAGTCCTCCGGCCCGTACCCTTTCCACTCGATCAGGTACTGGAAGCGACCTTTCAGCCAGCGGGAATCCCTGATGCTGGCGACCTCGTACTCGGGGGTGCTGTCGCCATCACGAGGTCCTGATGGGGGAGGTTCCGCTTGGCGAAGTGGACAAGCCGGTTGTTCGGGGACCAACAAGGACCGATGGAAGACGGGGTGCACGCGCAGGGAACGTGGCAGAGTTAAACGATAGGCGACCGGGTTGATGACGGCCTCGACTGGGAATGGTCCAAGGTAACGGTGGTCCAACTTCCTCGCCGGCCGAGTGGATGGTAGGTTCCTGGTGGACAGCCAGACCCGATCCCCCACCGATAATGGAGGCGTATCCCTTCTCGACCGATCGGTGAACCTCTTGTAGTCGGCCTTGGCCTTCTCCAGCTGCCGTCGCACCAACCGATGGATCGCCTGTAACTCCGCCATGAATTCGTTCGCTGCCGGCTCCGGTGAGTCCACGGGAGAAAGGGGGAAAAACCGGGGGTGATAACCCACGTTGGCCAAGAACGGTGTCATCTGCGTGGAGGTGTGCTGCGAGTTGTTAAAGGCAAACTCGGCTATGGCCAAATAGTCCACCCAATTGTCCTGCTGCAGGTTAACGTAGCAGCGCAGATACTGCTCTAAGATGCCGATGACCTTCTCGGTACCCCCGTCGGTCTGAGGATGATGCGCGGACGAGAGGCAAACCTTAATGTCCAACGCCCGCATCAACTCCTGCCAGAAGCGGGCTGTAAACTGGGCCCCCCTATCGGAGACGACTCTATCGGGAAGGCCGTGCAGCCGGAACACCTGTTGGATGAACATGCGACTAGTGGCGCGAGCTGACGGTAAGCCGCGACAGGGGATGAAGTGCGCCATCTTGGTCAACATGTCCACCACCACAAACACTGTCGTGAAGCCGGAGGATGGGGGTAGATCCGTCAGAAAGTCCATGGACACAGCCCCCCAGGGTCTCTTGGGCGTTGGCAAAGGCTGCAGTAAACCAGGCGGGGCCCCTGTCGCTGACTTGGCCTGCCTGCATGGGACGCAGGAGGTGACATAAGACTGGACATCGTGTCGGACTCGGGGCCACCAGAATGTACGGGAGACCAGGTTCAGAGTCTTGAACAGGCCAAAATGCCCCGCAGCCGGGTTATCATGACATTGGCTGAGGACGAGTCCCCTGAGTGGCCCTCCTGGAACATAGAGCCGGTCACGATAATACAGGAGTCCATCCGTGACCGACCAAGGCGAATCTGGCCCCACCTCTTCCTTCCGCTGAGCCACCCACGCCTCCTGCTGCTGCGCCTCCCGGATCCGAGCCCGTATATCCACCGGCTCCCGCACCGCAGCAAAAGACTCGACGGGGATCACTGTCCTGGGCGGAAGCTTGTCTTCCACTCGGGTGTACTCGGGCTTCCTGGACAGAGCATCCGCTCTCTGGTTGTGCCCGCTTGGTATGTACCGCACCCGGAAGTCAAACCTCGCAAAGAAGAGGGACCACCGGATCTGGCGTTGGTTCAAATTCCGAGCGGTCTGCAGGCTTTCCAGATTCTTGTGGTCCGTCCGGACCTCGATTTGATGCCGCGCCCCCTCCAGATGATGCCTCCAAGCCTCGAACGCCGCCTTGATGGCCAGCAGCTCCTTCTCCCAGATGGTATAGTTGCGCTCCGAGGGATTCAATTTCCGAGAGTGATACGCGCAAGGGAAAAGGGTACCGTTGGGCGTCGCTGCCTGGAGTAACACGGCCCCAATGGCAATGTCGGAGGCGTCCGCCTCCACGACAAACGGCCGTTGCGGGTCAGGATGCTTCAAGATGGGCTCCTTCATGAAGGCGTCCTTCAAAGCTTGGAACGCCTGTTGTTCGGGGGCGTTCCACTGGAACCGAGTCTTCTTCTGCAGGAGCCGGGTGAGGGGGGCTGTCAAGGCAGCAAAGCCAGGGATGAATGTCCGATAGTAGTTGGCAAATCCAAGAAGTCGCTGAACATCCTTCACGCGACGCGGGGGTTGCCAACTCTGCAACGACTCAACTTTACTCGGTTCCATGGCGATGCCCTCAGGAGAAATGCGGTGGCCCAAGAAATCAATGGTCACCTGGTAGAACTGGCACTTCTCCAACTTGGCAAACAGCCGATGTTTCCGGAGGCGCTGCAGGACCTGACGGAGATGCTGATGATGCGCTTCACGCGACAGGGAGTAAATCAGGATGTCGTCCAGGTAAATCACAACAAACTGGTCCAACAGATCCCGAAAGATGTCATTCATAAAATGCTGAAACACAGCGGGGGCGTTGGTCAGGCCAAACGGCATCACCGTGTACTCGAAATGTCCATAGCGAGTACCAAACGCCGTCTTCCACTCATCACCCGGCCGAACCCTGACGAGGTTGTAAGCTCCACGCAGGTCCAGTTTCGTGAAGATCTTAGCCTCCCGGAGTCGGTCCAAGAGCTCGGGGATGAGGGGCAGCGGGTAGCGGTTACGCACCGTGATAGCATTGAGTTTCCGGTAGTCACAGCAAAGCCGTAACTCGCCCGACTTCTTTTTGACGAAGAGCACGGGCGCAGATACTGGCAAGGACGAGGGCCGGATGAAACCACGAGCCAAGTTCTTTGTCAGGAAGTCCCGCAATGCAGCCAACTCGGGCTCCGACATGGAGTAAAAACGCCCCACTGGGAGAGGCGCATCAGGGACTAGGTCAATGGAGCAGTCGTAGGGCCTGTGCGGGGGTAATTGGTCCGCCTCTGACTCGCTGAACACGTCAGCAAAGTCGGACAGTTCGGGAGGCAAGGAAACCCCTGGGGAACCCTCCACCTGGCCGGCACAGATATGGCGGGTGTGGTCCACGCACTGCAAACTTGGGAAGGTGACCAAGTTCTGAGACCAATAGATCTGTGGATCATGCGCCCGGAGCCACGCCAGTCCCAAGACCACGGGGAAGTGCAGTTCCGAAGTGACGTAGAACTGAATGGCCTCCACATGGGTACTGATGGCCATACACACGGGTTGCGTGGCGGCCGTAATAGGCCCGGACAGGAGCACTCAACCATCGATGGTCTCCACAAGCATGGGCGGATCCACTGGACACTGGGGAACAGCCCATTTGGCCACAAAGGCCGAATCCATAAAGTTAGTGGTAGCCCCAGAGTCAATTAAGGCATGGACCGGAATCCCCTCTGGCTTGCCAGGAAGGATCAGACGTGCCTCCAAAATCAAATGCCGTGAAGGTTCACAGGCACCGTCGGAACGGCATCGCTCGGCGTGGTCGTTGTGGGTCGCCCGATCTTTCACACCGTCTAGATCGGGCTCGGGCCGTTTCCCGACAGCAAAGCAGGGGACTTTCTCAGGGCCGGCTTGGTCACTGATGCCCGCTGACGCTTCTTTGGACAAGAAGCAGCCAAATGTCCAGGGTCCCCACAGTAAAAACACAACCCCTCCGATCGTCGTCTGTCCATTTCCGTCACCGATAGACGGGACCTGGCGGCACCCAGCTCCATTGGCTCCTCCCTCTGGACTGGGGGCTCACGCACAACAGGGGAGGCAGGGGTCTGTGGGGTGGCACGGCGACTCTTTCGCTGCTGCAACCGGGCATCGATCCGCAGACAAAGATGGATCAGCCCATTCAGATCTGAGGGAATGTCCACGCGGGCCAGCTCATCCAACATCTCCTCTGACAAGCCATCCTGAAAGGCATCCACGAGCGCAGCCTCATTCCAGGCGGAATCCTGGCTAAGCAGCCGGAAATCGCTGATATAGGCCTGTAGAGGGCGCTGACCCTGCCTCAAAACTTTCAGGCGTCGGGTGGCAGTCTGCGCCTTAATCGGGTCCTCGTACATGAGGCGCATATGGTCACAAAACCCCCCAAAGTTATCCAACAAAGGGCTAGGCTGTGCCAACAGAGGCGTGCCCCAACGAGCTGCATCTCCCGACAGAAGGCTCAACACGAATCCCACCTTATCTCGGTCAGTGGGGAAATCAACTGCTCTCACGCTGATAAAAAGCTGGCATTGTCCCAGGAAGGCAGGAAACAGTTCTGGATTACCAGCAAATTTATCCGGCATAGCTATCTGACATTTCCTCCTGGGTGGGGGTGCAGCATGTACCTGAGCTTGCAGTTGAGCCACCTGAGCTGCCAGCAAAGTAAGTTGCTGAGTGAGCTGGGCATTCTCGGCAAGAAGCTGCTCCATCGTAGTAATAAGGGGTGGGGGCTGAAAGCAAACTGTTCTGAACCAGCCCTCTTCTGGCCTTGTAAAGGCAAACCCCTATTTAAGAAGAAGAGACTGGAGAGCTTCCAAGGCTAAAAGGCATCTGCCAAGATTTAATTACGCAGTTAACAAAAACACAAGAGCTTGTCTTCTCAAGCGGAAAAGTTGCTTTCAGCAACCAGCCCCTCCCCAAACACTCCTTTTATAGAGAGCTCAGGGCGTGGTCTCCCTGTGCCTCCTCCCGAGGAGTCTCACAGCCTTTCTTTGTTTGTTCCTGCTCGACTGCCTCCTGCGTCGGGCGTCCTTGAACAGGGCCAGCTGTCTCTCGGGCTCACGCAGCTGAGAAGAGGTCCCCGGCTGAGGACTCTGCAAAGCCTCCAAATCATCATCAGCTGGTTCGTTTCCCTCCTCCCCCACATCTGAGTCATCCGATACATCGGAGCCGGCTGTCGGACCCACAGGCTGGCCCTGAGTCACAACACCAGCCACCTCATTCACTGTTGTCCCCTTCTTCTATTGCCCTCAATCTTTCCCAGCATTAGGCTCTTCTCCAGTGAGTCCTTCCTTCTCATTAGGTGGCCAAAGTAATTGAGTTTTAGCTTCAGGATTTGGCCTTCTAAAGAGCAGTCACTGTTGATCTCCTCTAGGACTGACCAGTTTGATCGCCTTGCAGTCCAAGGGACTCACAGGAGTCTTCTCCAGCACCATAGTTCAAAGGCCTCAATTCTTTGGCGCTCAGCCTTTTTTATGGTCCAACTTTCACTGCCATACATTGCAACTGGGAAGACCATAGCCTTGACTATACACACTTTTGTTGACAGGGTGACGTCTCTGCTTTTTAGTGTGCTGTCTAGATTTGTCATGGCTTTCCTCCTGAGGAGCAAGCGTGTTTTAATTTCTTGGCTACAGTCCCCATCTGCAGTGATCTTGGAGCCCAGGAAAATAAAGTCTGTCACTACCTCCATTTCCTCCCCATCTATTTGCCAGGAATTGAGAGGGCCGGATGCCATGATCTTGGTTTTCTTAATGTTAAGTTTCAACCCAAGTTTTGCACTCTCCTTCTTCACCCGCATCAAGAGGCTCTTTAGTTCTTCATCAACTGGAAACAGCCAGTAAGATTATATAAATGCCCCTCCCTCCCTCCTTTCCTTCCACATGGAATTGGTAATTGACTGGATTGTCCTGGTTTTATATTTTGGTGTAGATATCTTGACCAGTTTACAATAAGTTCCAGATCTTCAAAGGATGAGTATGAGTTCAGCCATTTGTCTAGCTGTAAAAGCATATGCAGACAAAGAGATTGAGAAAAGCTAAAGCCACTCTTTCCTTATGCCAAAGATCATTTGACAAAACTTCCTCTTTGCAATTTTGAAAGAAAACCAGTGCAAAATTACTCAGCTTTGCTTGAGCAACCCTGCTTCTTGTGAATTTTTTCCTTGTTTAATTACTTGAAAATACAGTAAACCTAGTGTATGATATTATTCCTAGATTAGTCCCATGTCCCCATGATTCCAGGCCATCCTATGAATTTTCTTTTGACTCAAGATGGCACAACTCAAATTTGGAGTTTGAAATATGTGAGTAGATATGTGATTCCTTACAATTTCCATTTCCCAGCTTCTTGTCTCTTTCAATTCCTGCAATTGCTTCAAGCTTCAATCACACAGTCTTGATGATTTATTGATAAACTTCCCCTTCCCCTTCTGAACATGTTTGCTGCCAAAGGGAAACTGGGGGATGCAGGTTGCCCTCTTCTAACCTACAGCAACTAAATGACTTGGACTGGTTTCATCCAATACAATGGGAAAGATGAAAAGAGACTGGTGGGGTTCTCCCATTGTGTTCTGACAAAATGCATTTATTTGGTTCTCTCTTAGCTTATAGGATGAAGACAATCTGAGAGCCCAGTGAATTATGATTTAATGAGCCATGCATAATTTGAAATTCATGGCTAACTGCATTGCATTTGTAAACCACCCAGAGTTACTTTGAGATAAGATGGGCTGGGTGGATATAAATTTAATAAATAAATAAATTGTATGAATCCCTCTACTAAGCCCATAGGATGCTTTTATCTATCATTGTCACTAAGACTTGTGGTCTTGCATTTAGGACAATGTGTCATTTGATGTTGAGATAGTCCTGGCCAAATTCTATTTTAAAAGGCTCTTGGCAAAATGTCTTCTAATGGGTTTCAATGGATTGGAGGTGGGTCAGTAGGCACAGAAGTGTTGAGATTAGGAGTGAATGTCTGGGAACAGTGGTTCAATTAGGTCATTTGTAATGGTCCCAGAAGGGCAAACTCTTAACCCTTTGGATATAAATAACTTCACTTATTTAAAAACATGGTAATAATTGTGTTGCATTGGGAACCTCTCTGCTAATTTCACTGAGTAGAATTGGATTTTTGCTCCTAAATCTTATCTTGATTGACTTGCAATGGCATTTTAATTCCCCACAATGCCCAGAGTGAAGCTACATTAGGAGCACATTGGGAAATTAAAATGGTGGAGGCATAACACAGCATGGGTTCTTCTATCGCTTGGAGAAGACTGGGTATTTTTTCTTTCTGAAAATATTAAGAAAACCTCAGCCAATCTCTCATCTGTTTCTCTTTTAAAGAATGGAGATTCTCAGAGGCTACCTTGAACTGTCCACTGTTCAGAAAAGCAGGAGAAATTGAAGGAACAGTTTTTATTTCATTCCTGTCTATTCTCAGACTGACCCTGTCAGCCTACTATGTTGGAAATATAACATTTGTTATACTCTGTTCAAGGATGTTAGCCAAAATAGATTTCACTGGTTGGGAGACATTTATATCCCAATAAATGCCCTGACACCGAGGGCCTTGATCCTCCAACAGAAGCTGATTAGAGGCTAGCTCCCATTTTGGAAATCTGTTTTCCATCAGGTGGAGTAGACGCAGGTTGTCTGGGTTGATGGCTTTATTTGGTCATGTTTTCTTCTCAACCTAGAGGAGTAAAAGCAGGGAGAATAGCAAAAAAAAGTAGGCAACTGAGACATCCTGTCTTCCTAGTTCATTAAATCTTCTACATCTGTGACTTGTTAATACTACAGAGCTGAGAAGGGACTTGGCTTTAGAAGGAACCAAGCTAGAAAAAAGTTAAAAAGCTAGGGGAGTGAGGTTTGGCTCTCAAGCTGAAATAGACATAGGGTTACATTCCCCATGGTTTGACCAGCTCCTGGCATTAATATTTTCAGAGTGTGGCCAGATTCAGATACAGTAGCTTCTGAAAAAAAAATCATACACGCCATCATACTGTTAATGTGCTGCATTAATTCAACTGTAGAGGTATTAGTTATATAAACTGCTGTGCGAATTCAATGCCTTACTCAGTTAAGTTGCAGTAAAACAAATAATGGATTAGTAGTGTACTAGTACAATGTACTAGTCCAGTGAATCCAGTCATTATGGTTCAGAATTTAAATCAAAAGAGTAATTCAAGAGTATGAACTAGAATGGTGGTTTGCATAATAACCACTTATTGAATAACCACAATCAGCTGCATTTGCCTAACATGCTACTCCAAAAGCCATGATTTACAAACCGCGGTGGCTGAAGGCATCCACCATGGTAAGCCAAGACCTTTATGCTCTTTTCATTTCCCCCCTCTTTTTCTTTTTCTTCCCCTTACTACTTTGTTTTCTTCACTGAGTTTGTTTAGGGAGGCTGGTCACCTAAGGAAGGAGAGGTTGGTTTAATTGACAGAAAAATTTGAGGGCCGACAGCAACATCCCACATTTTGCTGCAGTTCATTACTTCTGGCCCATAAGTCATCCAAACTTCTTAAATGATTTGGAAATAATTTCAGATGGAGACAAAGAATACTATTTCCTAACCACTTTGGATTCAACAGTGGTAACAGAGGAATGTTCTACATAGCTTCTTGACAATGCTGCTTTTTCAGAGTCATGTTTTCATTCTTTCCCAGGTCCACAGTAAATAAATTGTGTCCCTTGGGCAATAACCCTGAAAATATACAATGCGGTCATTCTGCTGAAGCTAAGTTAACTTTGACAGAATCTGCACCGGAGCCCTTTTCACGGGTGATAGTTTTCCAAAATAGAGTAGCTGTTCAGAAGCAGCAAAATTGTGCAAAATAATATCTGCTGTGTTCAGAATGTGAGCATGAAGCACACAGCCATAAATGCAGGATAAATAAGAGAGACATGGTTTTCATGGCTGGTATTTAGTACCTGAAGTACAGGATCCAGTTGCTGCTGGTTTGGCTGGTTGGTTCAATTTTCATCTGTGTCCAGGTTTGTATTGTTTCATCTTCATTTGATGTAGGCTTGTCTGCCTCCCTGCATTCTCATCAGTTCCTCAGGGGAACCATAAGGCTGCATTTATCTATCATCTCTTGGCTTCTCTTGGTTCTCCATTCCAGGGGTGGTTTCAAACGTTTCAGTTTTGGTCACCACGATGTAAAAAAGATGTTGAGACACTAGAAAGAGTACAGAGAAGAGCAACAAAGATAATTAGGGGACTGGAGGCTAAAACATATAAAGAACGGTTGCCTGGAATTGGGTATGTCTACTTTAATGAAGAGAAGGATTAGGGGTGACATGATAGCAGTGTTCCAATATCTCAGCATCTGCCACAAAGAAGAGGGAGTCAAGCTATTCTCCAAAGTGCCTGAAGGCAGGACAATAAGCAATGGATGGAAACTAATCAAGGAGAGAAGCAACCTAGAACTAAAGAGAAATTTCCTGACAGAACAATTAATCTGTGGAACAACCTGTTTCCAGAAGTTGTGAATGCTCCAACACTGGAAGTTTTTAAGAAGAGACTAAACAACCATTTGCCTGAAATGGTATAGGATTTCCTGCCTGAGCAGGGGGTTGGACTAGAAGACCTAGAAGGCCCCTTCCAACTCTATTATTATTATTATTATTATTATTATTATTATTATTATTATTATTATTATTGTTGTTGTTGTTGTTGTTGTTGTTGTTGTTGTTGTTGTTGTTGTTGTTGTTGCTGCTGCTGCTGCTGCTGTCAGGAAATATAGGATGCATATTCCCTGGTAGCATCCCCCAAGTAAAAAAAAAACTTTGTGGTGCATATAGTGCTTCTCAGTTCACAAAAGTTGTGACTTCCAAAAATCTTTGGGAAAAGGTAATGGATAAAATTAAAGATTTTGCAAAGAACAGTAAAACCAACACAAATGAATAAAGAGAAAAACAAAGAAAAAAAGCAAAAATGCAGAAAGAAACAGAAAGAAACTTCTGATTTCCCTTGCAGCAAATAGTACGATTACAAAATTGTCTTACTCTGATTATAAAAAAAATATCACTTTTTTCTGTTATCCTATATTTTCTATTTCATGCAAAAAGTCTAAAAAGGATTTCCACCATAGGTGGAAATCCTTTTTAGGATTGCATAAATATTGTTTGTTTTTTCTCCCTCAGAATGTATTTATTTATTTGGAAGGAAAATACCAATAGTAATATCAGATGGCTTGATTATATCAGTAATGGGTGCACTGTTGAAAGATTTGAAAGGACAGATCATGTTGGAGAAGGTTTATGTGATCCATAAGAATCCATAAGAATTGAAACTATTTGGCACATGATAAATCAATTAGCATCAGCTGGGACACCAACATATCTTCTACGAGTGGGGCAGTTGCACAAATGCATATTCAATCTAAAGCAGGGGTGTCAAACTCAATTTCATTGAGGACTGCATCAGCATTGTGGTTGCCCTCAGGGGGCTGGGTGGGTATGGCAAGGGTGGGTGTGGCCTACTGGGTGGGCATGGCTAGAGTGTGTATGGCCTACTGGGTGGGCGTGGCCAGCTCTACATCGTTTGCATCAAGGGTGCCTACTGGGGGCCTGGGCAGGAGTGGGACAGATCTGGGGGTCTCTGGCAGAAGGAAGGTCTCTGGGCCAGGGCCAAGGCAGTGGGGGCCGTTCCCTCACTGTTTCCAGGATGGCTTCGCGGGCCACATGAAACCACTTTGCGGGCCGGATCCAGCCCCCGGGCCTTGTGTTTGACATATCTGATCTAAAGCATAGAATTCATAATGATATAGGAAACAAGGGCATCAGCATGAGAAAGTGTAAAATGCATTTTCAGATGAATGGGACTGTTTTAATAGACAAATTGAGACATAAGGAAGCCAGCAGCCTGTGGCAAGTTTATCAGAACATTCCCATTAGAACCCCTGAATTTCAAAATGCAATTTTTTTGGGAGACCATTGCTCTGTTTATATGTATGTATGCATCATTTCCCCCTCCTCCTTTCTGAAATGTATAAATATGAGTGCAGTGGCCTCCTTGCTTTGGAACCTGTGTTTTGATTCTGCAAAGTATTTTGGCAAGCTCCAGTTAAAGCTCTTGACCTAAATAATTTGACTTCTGAAAGAACATTCAGTAGCATTAACAAACAGTAGTATAACATTCGGTCAGGTTAAGAGTAACAGCAGTATCTGCATTTTTCAATAAGAGGAATTCTAAAATCTGCTTGGTCAGTTAGTAAAAAACAAAATATGCCTTGATAAAATGAGCCACACAATATAACATGAGCCACTGTACATTAAAGGCAGATCCAGTCTTCCCTTTTTGTGAAATGTTCTTTATAAGATTATTAATGGACTTTGGCCACCATAAAGGCATTACATTATTAGAAGGTGGACTTGTATTGTTTCCCTCCTCCTTCTTGGAACTGTTTCATTTCTGGATGGAAATTTGCACAAATTTCTAATTTACATGTATTACACTGAATTATTCCTGGTACTGCACCTACAAGGCATAAGAAAATACTCCCAAGTCAGTATATTTGTTTATCTGGTGTTAGAGTTTTGTTTTGAGCAGCATCATTTTTGGGAGGCAGAGGTCTTTGTTATTACATCTTATAATTTGAATGGGGGAAAAAACCATAAGTTGTTGGGCTTCTGCAGAAAAGCAGGTCTTCTAGACTTGAACCATACAAATATTCATGCAGATTCATGATTTAGGTTAAGAGGCTTTTCAAATGAAAACAAATCTTTGCAAATGCTCCAAAATCTGGAGAAAAGAAAGAGTGAGGGAAAAGATGGCCTCAATATTCAAGTACATAAAAAGGTATCATAGAGAAGATCGATATTACTTTCTGTAACTTCAAAGAGAGTAGGTATAAGTTGCAGCCATCTAAATCTCATTTCCGTGTAAGGAAAAACTTTCTGACAATAAGATCTGCACAACAGTAGAACAGTTTACTGTGGAGATTGCAAGTTTTCCATCTCTGAAGGTTTTTAGAGGAGGCTGGCAGCCAGCTCTTGAAGATGATCCAGTTGGTTTTCCTATACGCTGCAGAGAGTTAGATTAGATGATTCTTATAGTCCATTCCCACTCCACAGTTTGTTTATCCTTTGAAAAAGAATTGTGTCAGACAAAATAAGGGTGAAACAGGGTTTGAATATGACTGGATGTCTTGAAAGTGCCATTTTAGCTTTAAGATTCTTATAGTTTAGATTTGCTTCATACCTCTTGGTCATTTTTGGTAGGCTTCATATTTGAAATCCTTAGCTGATGCTGGCAGCCATGATTCAAGTGCATTCTTTTTTAATACTGTTTTTGTGTATTTTTTCACATACTATTATGGACTGTAAAAATATTATAGGGCAAATAGCAGATAATGTAATGTATTTTGTTGCAGTAGATTTCTGGAATTTCTTTTGAAGTTCTTCAGAAAGATTTTAGGAATTCCTTTATGAAAATAGACAAATGTTTCCAAAAAGTCTCATTGCAGATTGTCCTCTTCAGTGCATGCTCTCTGAAAAATATTCTAGGGCACCAGGTCCAAGTGAACTTTATGACCAGTTTGCATGACTTAGATTATCCTGGTCCAGAGTGTTAATTTTTGTTTATTCAGACTGTAAATGAGTATGTTACAACTCAAATGGCTGCCCTAATCTCAGATCTATTCATTTCTCTTACTTTCTTCAATTTACTGTTTCCCAAAAAATAAGACCTATCCCAAAAATAAGCCCTACTTAAGACCCCACCCATTCCATTGCACCTGGTTACACGAGGTGGGGTGAGGTGCATAAGTAAAATTCAAGCTAGTGTGTGGATGGAGGGTGTGTGTGTGTGTGGAGCTGCCCCACACTCCCCGCAGCTGCTTACCTTAGGACAGTTGCAACCAGGCCTCCCATGCCTGACACTTGCCTTGCCAGCCCACTTCTTATGTGACTGCTCGCTGCCACTCACCCACGTTGTCCCTGGCCTCTGTTTTGCAGTCAGAGGCGCTCCTTAAAGGTCTCTGATGGTACAATGGAAGCCAGGCAGTGCTGCACACATCAATCTGGAGCTCGTTTCTTAGCTGCAGAGGCCTTTCTGGAAATGGAAGCTGGGGATGACATTTTCAAGTGGTGGTGAGTGGCTGCAGAAGAAGTGGGCCGGCGAGTGTTCAAGTTGAGGAACACTGCTGAAAGTTCAGTTTCCTGTTTGGGCTGGGGAAAATGATAGTAAAAGTCACCACAGATTAGCAGGGTAGACAGTGGACTAGTGGTCTGGTTAAGGGGCTGAACTGACACTTTATTTGACTATAGGCAGTTCTTGACTTACACTCACAAGTGTGACTAGAATTTCTGTTGCTAAGCAGAGTTTAAGTGAGTTGTGCCTGATTTTATAACCCTTTTTGCCATGGTTAAGTAAAACACTGCAGTTGTTAAGTGAATCACACAGTGGTTCAGCAAATCTGGCTTTCCCCATTGACTTTGCTTAGGGGTCTTCAAACTTGACCCTTTTATGACTTGTGGATTTCAACTCCCAGAATTCCTCAGCCATCATGACTGATTGAGGAATTCTTGGAGTTCAAGTCCACAAGTCATAAAAGGGCCAAGTTTGAAGACACCTGACTTTGCTTGTTGGAAGCAAATAGCAATCACATTACTCTGGGATGCTGCAACCATAGTAAATATATACGGGCAGCCAAGTACCTGTGGGGATGCTGCAATGATCACTAAAGGAAAGGACCAGTGATAAGTCACTTTCTTTAGTGCCGCTGTAACTTTGAATGGTCACTAAATGATCTACCTGTGCACTATGTACTAACTCAGCTGCCTGATACTCAAAAAGGAGTTTACAAAAGGAAGCCAGGGCAATTTCCCACCCACTCCCATCCCATATGAATAACAGAGTCTCATTAGCTAAAGACAAAGCTGGCTAGGCTTTTGGTTGGTGCTGGGAATTCTCACTTTCAATGCTTCTAAAATTTATATATTTAATAAACATTACTAAGTAATGTATTATATACCATTTTCTAATCTAGCAAACATAATAAAAATGTGAATTAAAAGAAATCATAAAGAATCTCTGCACTCTCCTGGGGCATATCAAGTCTCTGCTTATTTGTAAATCAAGTGATTTTAATGACTTTATTAATCAGTTAGTATGCATTTTAATTCAAGAAATATTTGAAGTGCAAATAGAAAACTTGATTTAAGTCCACATTTAAGTCATTTAAGTTTTTTTTTCTTGTGGTGGTTTAAATCATGATTTAATCACCGTAGCAGCAAACACATTAGTATGGAACTAATGTGTACCAGATGTTTTTAATTTTCCAGATATATTTTCCAAAAGCCCCAAGCTTCAAAATAAAAAAAAACAATGTTCCCAGTGCTTTCTTACTTTGGAAATTATGATTACTGAATGGGGAATAAGCATCTCAGTTTGCTTGTGTGACCCTTCTGATGTGGGAATTGCACTGGATTCGGGGTACATATCAATGTGCTGATTGTCACCTATAAAGGTCTTCATGCTTCGTCTCATCAATAAATCAATGTCAGCTTTTTGGGCTTTGGAGACACACCTTTTCTGTGGCTGTTTTTGCATTTGGAAAACATTCCTATGAAGTCTGTATAGCCCTGACCCTGCTGTCGTTTTTTAAAATCATAAAAAGGTTACTTTTTAAGCAAATCCTGGGGCAGGGTGCTTTGTGAGTCCACATTATTACTGATACTAGATATTTTAATCTCTGGATATTTAGGGTGTTTTACTTCCTTGACGTGGCAGACACATTGTTTTTCTTACTGGTTTTACCATTTTCCTTTACTTGGTTTTCATATATTTAATACCTTGTACATTACTTTTGCATTGTGGTGGCTTATATATTGATAAAAATGGGTAAGCAGCAAACAACATGACACTAATCACATGTTATCATGCAACAGCAATTCACAGCAATTCACCTACATGATTTTATATTGGAGGATGCATGGATGCATATCTAACCCACATTTGAGGAGTGATCAGTAAAACTGACACAAAACTGACAGAGAACTTTAAGATTATAAGCATTTAGGGTTTGCTATCTTTCTTTCTCTCCCTCCAGATAAATCAGTCAAGTCAAGCTCATTTAAATACATAGCCAATTGGCTGGGTTAAAATATTATGTTTCAGTTAATTCATTTAAAATTTGTTGACTAAGATTCATTGCCTTGGTTGACACAACACACTACACCAGAAACCACACTCACAAATCATAATAGTTAGGTTCACATTCCGTGTCTTAATATAAAGACTAATGGATTCCCAATGCCTCTTTTCAGGTTCACTTTTTTCAGATGCAATGGAAAAATGTGGAAAAAATCTTTGCCAGAACTATCCAAATGCTGTAAGATCTACAAAAAGAATTCCTGAATCTCTGCAATGACTTGCTGAAAAGTTTGAGGGATGCTGGAGTTGTCTACAGGTCCACAGTATAGTGCAACCAATATGACAGTGTTCTCATGGAACGTTGACAGAAGGAAAGGTTTTCTCCAACACCATCACAAAAGTCTTTCTCTTTGTCTAATATATGTAAAAGAAAACATTGATACATTTGAAACTGGTTGGAATGACATGCTTTGGACAGATGAAGCAAAAACTGAATCATTCAAAATAACCACGCGAAATACATTTGGAGAAAATGAAAACCTCACCAACCCTTGATCATACAGTAGATTATTGCTGGATCCCTCTGTAGAACAATATTTGAAATGTACCTCCAAAGCCATATGAAGTACTTACAGGAAAAAGATAAAAATTTTGGGGATAGTTTTTATTCTTTCTAGCTTTGAATATTAATGAAAACATTTGGGGAGATATCAAACATGTCATGAGCTAGAACATTTCTTAGCTAGAAGAATTCTTCAAGGAACAATGGGGCAAAAAGTTAAAAAGAAAGAACAATTCTTCACTGGCTACAGGAAATGCTGGAAACAGTTATTTCTGCCACCAGAAGTGTTAGAAAGCACAGATAAAAGAATGGCATTTTTTGTTATTTCTTATTTAGAAACTGTAAGCAGCCTCACAAAAATAGCAGGTATGCATTTGAATTTGCAAAAAGAGTACATGTTATCTCTGCACCATGTGGAAGTTGGGTCAATTTCTCTTCACTTAGAAATTCATTAAAATGTACAATTTGCCTAGGGGAGCTAAACTTTTGCATATAACTGTAAGCAAGCAGGTACTTCATCTCAATCTTCTCCACTACAATGAGATAAATTGTTACTTTGTTTTGAATTGGAAGAATTAATTTGCAATCTGCATGTACATCCATCACTTAATATCTGTAAATGTAATGCAAATCTATGCTGTTACTTTGGCTAATGTATTTCATCTTTTGTTTTGAGAGGTATAAGCACCCATTTGAATGTAGTTACCCAATTGACAGCAAGGCTATCTCATTTCCATAACTTCACAATCAGAATTATGAGTAAACATTGAGTGTAGCACAGTGTCTGCATCTAATACTGTATTGCCTCCATTCCCTGAAAATTCAGTGCCAGCCTCCCCAAGCTGTCTCTTTCCATGGACTGGGAATTGGGAATTTTAACTAGAAGGCACCAGCTGGAGAAAGTGTCCTATACCAATGATTAAACTACAGAATTTGCCAGCTAGGGAGAACTTGATTTTTTTTTAAATTTTTCTCTTGATTTTCAGCTACTCTAACAGTAATAGATGCCTTTAGACTTGTTGGCAATGCAGTAGCTTGGGCTCAGTCTACAAGCTCAGCAGATGGAGGTGAAGGGGGAGTGAGAGACAGATGGATATAATGGGTCTGGTTGAATTAGCACATTCTCTCTCTCTCTCTCTCTCTCTCTCTCTCTCTCTCTCTCTCTCTCTCTCTCTCTCTCTCTCTCTCTCTCTCTCTCTCTTTGAATGGGAAACTTTTTTTAATCTTGCTCATCTAGCCAACCCTTAGGCATTAGTAACTTGATCATTTTGGGGTGCCATCTCTATTTCTTCTTGAATGACCTGTGACCACATGGGGAAAAGGATATCTTCATTTAAATACTGCCTGGTTGGGTCTCAATAAGAGCCTACCCAGCTCAGAACTTTATTGCCTGAAATTGAACAATCAGATGCCACAGAGAATGTCTGATCTTAATTTCCAACATCTGTGAGTCAAACTGCCCTCTCTAGGTTTCTCCAAAACACATTTAAATAGTTTTAAAAATGTTCCCATGGCCCTAGTTCCATACAGCACATTAACATGGCTTTCCTTTGAAAATTATGCTTCTCTAGATTTTACAGTGCAGTAACATCAAAAGGTGAATTAAGGAAACAAATATATGAAATATGTATTTCATGAAAATGAGGTAATTCCTACTATAACAGACAAGAGTAAAAACATTATACTATGGAAATCTATGTAAATATCATATTTTAAAAACACTCAATGTAAAAGAATTATAAAAATTATGAAAAGCCTTTTTCTAGTTTAGTAAGATTTACATATCATGTTAAAACATGGTTCCTTTAATCATGGCCTATAGTTGTCTGGTTTCATACAATGTGCTGTCATATACCACATAAAACACAATGGCTGGTTTTTCATACAGAATGCTAAATTAAGCCAAACAAACACTCACGACATCCGGAATATGTCAACCCAGCCGATATATTAATTCCTTATTTAAGAACATTTAAGGGATTGCATAGCCAGTGGTTGAGCACTTTCATTGGCAGCCTTGTGGAAATTATTTTTTTCTGGGATGTTTTGACTTTCAATTTCTACCTACAGCCATAGAAATTTTGGGTGGCGGGGGAATATGTGTTTGTATGTGGTTTCCATCCAGCTACTAACAAAGGCTACTCCTGCTTAGTGTGAAAGTATAGCCAAGAGCAATTGAATTTTTTTTTCTATTGTGACCAATTTTCAGAAACTGTCTGGACAAATTCCTGCAGTTTTCTTCGCAAGGTTTTCAGAAGTGGTTTGTCACTGCCTCCTTCCTCGGGCTGACAGAAAATAACTGACCCAAAATCATACAGCTGCTTCATGCCCAAAGCAGGGCTAGAATTCACAGTCTCCCAGTTTCTAGCCTGATATCTATTACATCAAACCGATTGTTCAATCAAATATAGATTTCACTTAATCCATAGAACACCAAAATTTATGTATATGCATTATTTTACTAAGAATATCTGATAGATAAGAATGTAAAAAGAATGTATGTTAATACTTGAAAAATATTACGGTATATTTGTTGATATGTATGGGGCAGAGTTGGAAAAAATAAAAATAAAAAATGGAAAAAGAAATAAAAGCATAGTCAAAAGAGGTTGGGATATAACTATCCTAACTTTGCAAACTAAAAAACAGAATAGAATAACAGAGTTGGTAGGGACCTTGGAGGTCTTCTAGTCCAAACCCTGGCTCAGGCAGGAAACCCTATATTATTATATGCTATCATGTCATCCCTAGTCCTCCAGCAATCGTTCTTTATGTTTTAACCTCTGGTCCCCTAATCATCTTTGTTGTTTTTCTCTGCAGTCTTTCTAGAGTCTTAACATCTTTTTTACATTGTGGCTACTAAAACTGGAGGAAGTATTCCAAGTGTGGTCTTACCAAGGCATTGTAAAATGTTATTAATACCTCATGTGATCTTGATTCTATCCCTCTGCTGGCTCATATTTAAGTGAAAGTCCACTAAACTCAATAGAATAGGATAGGATAGGATAGGATAGGATAGGATAGGATAGGATAGAATAGAATAGAATAGAATAGAATAGAATAGAATAGAATAGAATAGAATAGAATAGAATAGAATAGAATAGAATAGAATAGAATAGAATAGAATATTCTTTATTGGCCAAGTGCGATTGAGCACACAAGGAATTTTTGTGAATTAATTATTTTGGCAATTTAGTCCCAGTCACTTTGGCATGGTTAATAATTATTTTTAAGCATACTTCTATT
This sequence comes from Vipera ursinii, assembly GCF_947247035.1. Taxonomy (NCBI): domain Eukaryota; kingdom Metazoa; phylum Chordata; class Lepidosauria; order Squamata; family Viperidae; genus Vipera; species Vipera ursinii. Next base: position 31,161,076 of record NC_139517.1, read on the forward strand.
TGCCATCTTTTTTTAAAAAAAATCCTTGTGATGTCTGTTTCAGGTCAAGTTTTTGTTGTTGTTGTCCTGGATAGGTTTATAATCTGTCTACTGTCAGCATCCTCCCATCACAAGGTCTGGGGCTTCTAAGTAGAGGTTTCATCCCCTAAGTTGATCTTTTGACAAGTAGATTTCCAACTACATGTGTTTCTTGTTAAGAGAAATTTGGCATCCCTGATCTATGCATCCCGCTCTTTTTCTCATTCTTCCTAGTGAGAAATCCTAAATACAAGATGTTAGAAGTATGGCATTTCAAGCTGATTCCAATTCCATTTCCCCTTTCCAAAGATGAGAATAAGATGAGGAAATAAGCCACAGATGCCAATTTCCTAAAGAAGTTGAGAAATATTTAGAAGCTGGTCCAAAAAAATCAATTAAAAAAATAAACACCAGTTTTGATGCAGATTTTCTCCAGTTCTGTCCAGGATAGCAAATGTCTGGGTGGTTTTGGCATGGTTGAGGAGCAAGGGCACACATCAAACACAAGCTTAAGCTGGTTGCAATTCAGTATAAGTCAACAATCTAAATGTGGGCATGATTAATTAGAAGGAAACTCGTGGACATAATATAGTTCATTCTGAAGAAAGAATACAGAGATTGATGTTGCTGCCTGCTGTTGCCCTGTTCATCTTTGCTTGTGATTAGGACTCATTGATCAAATTCTGATTTTCAAAGTGCACAGTTCCATTCCAGTCTTTCTGTGATATTTACATGATGTGTGAACAGAAGTTTCTCTCTGACAAAAAGGTTTTAAGCTCTTTGCTTTATCTTGCTCTCTATAAGAGTTTGTCATGTCGGAAAAGGACTTCAAAAAAGTATTTTTTTTACCATCTCTATAGAGACAGTGTGAAAGAAAGCCAGCGGTGTTTTGATCCAAAACTTCATTTGATTCAGAATGCAGTAGTGTAGTGTGCATTATATCTGCTTCCTTGAGTGAGGGTAGTTTCCCCGCCGTCTTGAAAGAGGTGGTGGTGAGACCTCTCCTCAAGAAGCCTGCCTTGGACCCAGCTGTGTTGAATAACTTTCGTCCGGTCTCCAACCTTCGCTTTCTTGCGAAGGTTGTTGAGAGTGTGGTGGCGCATCAGCTCCCTCTGGTCCTGGATGAAGCGGATTATCTAGACCCGTACCAATCGGGTTTCAGGCCTGGGTACAGCACGGAGACAGCATTGGTCGCTCTGGTGAATGATCTCTGGAGGGCTCGGGACAGGGGACACTCCTCTGTCCTAGTCCTATTAGACCTCTCAGTGGCGTTCGATACCATCGACCATGGTATCCTGCTGCGGCGTCTCAGGGGATTGGGAGTGGGAGGCACGGTTTTGCAGTGGTTCTCCTCCTATCTCCTGGGACGTTTGCAGTCGGTGTTGACAGGGGGGCAGAGGCCGACCTCGAGGTCTCTCGTTTGTGGAGTTCCTCAGGGGTCAGTCCTCTTGCCTCTCCTGTTCAACATCTACATGAAACTGCTGGGTGAGATCATTCGTGGTTTTGGAGTTGGGTATCATCAGTACGCCGATGATACCCAGCTTTTTATTTCGACCCCAAACCACCCCAGTGATGCCCTCGACGTGATGTCCCATTGCCTGGAGGCGGTTCGGGTCTGGATGGGGAGGAACAGACTTCAACTCAACCCCGACAAGACTGAGTGGCTGTGCATACCGGCATCCCGGGATATTCAGAACATCCCATCTCTTTCCATGGTGGGGTGAACTATTACCCCCCGTAGATAGGGCTCGCAACTTGGGAGTCCTTCTAGATTCACGGCTCACTCTGGAAGACCATATAGTAGCTGTGACTAGGGGGGCCTTCGCCCAGGTTTGCCTGGTGCGCCAGTTGCAGCCCTATCTAGACCGGGATGCTTTATGTACGGTCACTCACGCGCTCGTGACCTCTCGTCTGGACTACTGCAATGCTCTCTACATGGGGCTGCCCTTGAGGACCACTCGGAGGCTCCAACTGGTACAGAATGCAGCCACGAGAGTTGTGTTGGGAGTCTCCCGATACTCCCATGTTACACCTCTGCTCCGTGAGCTGCAGTGGTTACCAGTTGTCTTCCGGGTGAGATTCAAGGTACCGGTAATGGTGTTTAAGGCCCTACATGGCATGGGTCCGGAGTACCTTAGGGAGCACCTGCTGCCGGCATCAACTTCCCTCCGCCCTGTGCGCTCCCACAGAGAGGGCCTTCTCAGGGTGCCACCGATCAGAGAATGTCAATTGGTGGCCCCCAGGGGGAGGTCCTTCTCTGTGGGCACCCCGGAGCTATGGAATCGGTTGCCGGTTGAGCTCCGGATGGCGCCCGACCTTCGCTCCTTCTGTCGCGATCTGAAGACATTCTTATTTGAACAAGCCGGCCTGGCCTGAAGGGGGATGGTTTGGGTTTTTATGTCATTTTTAATATCTGTATTTATTGTTTTTAGCTGGGCATATGTTTAATTTTCTTTTAACTTTTGTATTTTTGTATTTTTTATATATCTGCCCTGTTCACTGCCCTGAGTCCTTCGGGAGAAGGGCGGTATATAAATAAAATTATTATTATTATTATTATTATTATTATTATTATTATTATTATTATTATTATTATTATTATTATTACTATTATTATTATTACTATTATTATTATTATGGGCACAGCTGCACTGGCTCCTAATAGGCTTCTGGATGCAATTCAAATTACCTTTATTACATTTAAAACTGTACATGCTGTAGGACCTGGTTACTTGCAGGACTATCGGTTCCCAAGAACAACTGCCCACTTGTTAGCCATTTGAGGTAGACCCAACTTAAACACCAAAATCATGAATACTAAAACTATTTTTATTATAGAGTTACTGTAACAAAATGCAACTCTGAATATTCCTCCCTCTCCCTACATTTATCCTAGAGAGAACTACGGAGAATAAGTATATTCCTGCTTTGGATTCAGATTTCATTTATCAGACGGTTGTCTCTCAAGTTTATTTTTAAAGCCCATTATATCACCCCAAGTGTTCCTAAAGAGAGGACGTGCTCCAGGTTCCTTATTTATGTGTGGCCATCTGAGGGACGTGGTGGCTCAGTGGCTTGGGACGCTAAGCTTGTCGATCAGAAGGTCGGCAGTTTGGCAGGTCGAATCCCGAGTGCCGCATAACAGAGTGAGCGCCTGTTACTCGTCCCAGCTTCTGCCAACCTAGCAGTTCAAAAGCACGTAAAAATGCAAGTAGAAAAATAGGGACCACTACGGTGGGAAGGTAACAGCGTTCCATGCGCCTTTGGCGTCTAGTCATGCCGGTCACATGACCACAGAGACGTCCTCGGACAAGCGCTGGCTCTTCGGCTTTGAAACGGAGATGGGCACCGGCCCCTAGCGTTGGAAACAATTAGCACGCATGTGCGGGGAAACCTTTACCTTTTACCTATCTGATGGTACTTCTTGTGATGAAGGTTGAAAGTCACTTTTTAAATTTTAATTTCCTTTTTTTACCTTCTTACTTTCCTTTTTTCGTTTTCATTTTCCTTTTTCTTTCCACTTTTTACAGTTTCTCTTCTCTTTCTCCTTCTTCTCCTTCTCTTCCTTTGTTGAACTTGTGAAATTCACATCCTATTTCTAAGGAAAAATCTGGATTTGTTATGAAGCTAGAATAAAAAAACTACGTGCTAATCATGATAACTTTTTTTTAAAATACAGCATTCTTAAATGATATTCTCACTAAAATTGTGCTATCTACAATGTACTATCCATTCAGAGCAAGCTCTGGGGTAGTTCTCTACAAACATCCAATGCCACCTAAACTACAAGCTTTTCCTACTAGAAATCATAATTTTCTAGCCAAAAAAGGCATAACACCTTGTGCATCCCTGTGGATGAATCAATAAAACAAATGGTTCCTTCCATATCCAAAAGATAAGATTAAAAATAATTTTAGTCAAGAAAATCTGTATTGAAAACCTGCAGTTGCTCCTCTCTTTATCTAAGCCATTCAAGAATCCATTCAGACATGCACTATGAGAAATCTGATCTGTTAATTGGTGGAAACTTGGGGGACAGAAGAAAGATTCTGTCCTTTGCAATTTGATGAATGAAAGACGACTGGGGAATGGATGTGTGGCCCCAGGAACAAAGGAACTTTTGAAAAGGCTCTGGGCTGTAAATTAATGTTTCTTTCTCTGCCCTCCTTATCCTCAAACCAACCTATCTGTATTGCTAGCAAGAAGCCCTGATGGATTATTTTTCTGAATGACTTTTTCTCCCTTCTGGCATTTCTTAGCAGAAAACCGAATCCAGATGCCCTGTTTACGAATTTGTTCCTTTGTTCTGCTCTGTCACCAAAGTTAACATTTCTCCCTGTTTGTCATTCACTTCCCTATCATCCCCAAATCTCTCTTTGCCTCCCCTTTTTGACAGCTCTAAATCATTGCTGCACACTAATCCTTCACAGATGACTTGAATGGCACTTTGTTTTTTGTAGTAGTTATTATTCTATTCTTCCTCCTTGCCAAGGGCTGAAACCAACATTCTCTTCTCTCTTGAGTTAAAACACAAACTGATCGGATGTTTCTTGCCACTGTTGTGCTGGTTAGAATTATTTCCCTATATTGTATCAATACAGGAGAATATTTGTAGCTCAGGGTTAAACTGTGGGGCTCTGGGAACTCTTTGAGCCTACAGTCATTGCTTTCTTGCAAACGTTTCATTTTCCAAACTAGATAACACCATCAATGCTAGTAGTAGGGAGTGAGGTTTGCTCCCATAGGGTAGTACTATTGGCTTGCTCTGTCAGTGATAGTGGAAGCAGTCTTGGTGATTCTTTGCTTGGGCTGTACTGTTAGCTTGTTTGGTGGTTCCCTGATTGGGGATATTGTTTGCTTCTTCTTAGTCTAATGTTAATCTTAGAGTTATTCTCTGCTCCTCTAGGTGTTGATTGCTAGTGAGGAGGTGTTTAGGTCTTTTTGTTCCCTTTTTGCCTTATTATCTTTTTGGAATGGTATGTAGATGTTGTTTATGTCTATGTGCCTGTTGATAGCTGATTTGTCAGTATGCTAGGCTTTCAGGAATTCTTTAGTTTTTTGGGGCTTGGCTTAGTTTAGGTCTACAATCTTGATATTGTCTCTGCATATTTATTCCAAGCATCATCACTATGGATTTTTTTTCTTGTGTAGTCTTGTAACAGTAATACACTCAGGAATACCATGGGGAAAGATGGTAAAATATATATATAATCAAGATGGTAACTGTGATCATGGGATTGTAACACCAGCTTTTTAGGTATATCAATACATGTAAAAAAAGGGTGGGGCTTCAATTATGTGATCATAACCACCATACTCACTTTTTGTTTCTCTACATGGGCCATTAAAAAGTAGCAAATAAGTTATTCTTTTTAATATATTTGGTAGCTGGGCATTTCTGTCTTCCTCCACAAACACACACACACACACACACACACACACAAACACACACACACCTTGCAATTTAATGTTTATTACTCAGAAATCCTACTAATTTTCTGTCTTCAGGGGTTGCAGATCATGGCCATTCATTCTAGTATTTTTTTTTATTTTGTCACTGCAGTTTTAGATGGCATGTATGCACACCATCCTGCAGATGCTGTATTACTTTGTGAAATCTCTGGTCTGCATACAACACATTTAGAGGAAAGGAAACAAGTATATAGAAAGTCTAGAAGTCAAGTTTGACAATAAAGGAGGAACAACTGAAGAACTTTGACCAACCTCTAGTCCTGGGAATGGCTTCTGGGGCCACCAGATTGTAATATTTAATGGAACAAAAGGGAAGAATTGTGCCTAGTAATCAACATAGTAACTGCAATTAATTTAATATAATCATTATATTATTTTTAAAATTAGAATTAAACCAACTCAGTCTTTATTTTAGCCCTGCTCATTTCTTTGTTTTGATCTGCTCTACTTTTGGGGAATGTAGCTTCCATGTGACACTCTAAAGGCAAATATGGATGCTGGACCCTTCACGCAAAAAGGTCTGCATTCATGTCCTTCTTTCTGAATATGTCTGAACAAAGATGAAGGGAACACATGGGTTGCTATGCAAAGGTAAAATAAATGGCTAGGTTGTTGTTATAGAAGGTAGGACCACCAAAACAAGACAAAACAGTGCAAGGTTCAGAGGAGCAGATTTTTTATCAAATATTAGTAGCTATTCCCTAACCCCATTACAAGGAAGAAAGTCTGCCAGTGCAGTGTAATTATCAATAAGCAATAAATATTTGAAACTGGATGTCCATCTGTTAGGTAGTTATATTCTACACTGGAATTGGCCCTAAAACAAGATTGGACTGGAGGTTCTCCAATATTCTTTACAAGTCTAAAATGTTATGAGTTGCCATAATATATTTTTTAATGAAATGATCGAAATGTTTTGGAACATTACACAGTGACATACAGAAAAAATGGAAAGTATTATAATAAAATCACTGTAAGAAAGAAAGGATTAAAAAAAATGGGGGCAGGTAAAATCTTATACAACAATGGAGAACATTCTTCCAAGAAATATCTTAATGCAAGGAAAGTACAAAATAAAAAAGGAAAATCAAAACAGGAATATATTTCAATATAGCAATGTAACTTTCAGGTCAAAACATATTATTGGAGCAAAGACGCTGTCCTAAAAATGAGTGATGACACACATGATTAGAGGTTGGGGTTTTTTGTTGTTTTTTTTAGGTCCCATTGTGAGATTAGAATGAAATCTGGTGAAATTTGCTTCAGATGATGCATTGCCCAAATAAACATAGAATCTGGGCAGTTTGTAAATAAATCAAATTCTCTCACATGCCACACAGAAAGAAAATTTGCAATGAGACAAATTCACAAATAACAACTCAGTTACCAGCCAAATTCCAAATTGAAGTGATGCAACATGAAAAGGACTTTTTTCATATCAAAGCACTATTCTCCTCAGTGTGGGACAGGAGACGTTTCCAGAAGTGGATCACATTTTAATAGTCCATTTCACCCGGGGAGAAGAAATGTTCTTTAAAATATCCTGATTCCAAAGAGTAAAGACTATACTGTATAAACAAACTGGAGATAGAAATGGAAAACTGGAGAAGTGGGAAATAATATAAATGAAACAAAAGCAAAATGGCAAATGCAAGACATTATCCAGATTGCTGCATTTTGCTTCAGCTTTAGTTACTGAACATTTTTTGTAGGCAACCCCAGAAGCACAGTGGAACACAGTACTCTTATCTGTTTGTGCCAGAGTGCTCATCTGAGGCACAAATAACCAGGTCCAAACTACCTTACTTTGGACACATTACAGTATATGAAGACCTACTGTAACTCTTTGGAGAAGATGTTAATACTGGGAAAGAAAAAGAAGAGGACGAACAGCAGAAAGGTGAATGGACTCAGTTACAGTAACAATGAATGCGCTACTGGAAGACCTGAAAGACCAGGTTATGGACAGAGTGCAAAGCAATGGAGAAAACACATCTGCATGATTCCATGTAGACAACAACTTGATGATTCATAATTAATCAGTCTGGATGGAATCAAAGCAAAGCAGTCGATCACTAACCAGACTTTCTGTAGGAAAATGTAGGTTAATTAAAGCTGCTTTCTGTTACATGGATTGGGGAAAATTTCCACACAGTATTGAAAGCCCAGTTATTTTTAAAAAGGGCAAGTCTATTTCAAATTGTTCTTGTAGTTTTCTAATGATCTGAATTCTTGTCAGGGTGAGTCACTGCCTTTACTTTCCTTATCAATTAATCAATTGTTTTTACATCCATATTTTAAAATAAATACATATTTTCTGTAGGACCATAAGGCAGGTACACCTGGAAAGAGCCTCCACAGGGTAGAATAAGAAAATCAAGATGGTTGCTGTGACCAAGTGATGAAAGCCCCTGACATTTTTTACATTTGTATGTGTCATATGGATACTGCATATTGAAGAAAGGAATATGATTTCAATTGCAGAGTTTTGACCACCATTTTTTTTACTTTTTTGACTACCTTCCCCTTGCCATCTGGGAATCTCTCCTCATTCTGTCCTCAGAACAGGCCAGTTAGGTTGGTCTAAACAATGGGAACTGGTCATTGAGCTTCATTGTCTAATGGGTCGAAGAACCAGGGTCAATCCTTTAACCACCACATATCAAATATTCTGTTCAGAATCCCAGCTGTTTCACTGACATCAGATCAAGTTAGAATGTTGCTCGCATCCAGCTCCAAAACCCAGGATAATTTTCAGGAACCATTTTTTAAAAAAGCCTTTCTTAACTTGTTTGTCACCTGCAGCAGGTATGAATAGGCTGGATCTGGTATCAACTGCTTTATCAATGAAATATGAAGATCATTTTTAATGTATAATAAATGCAATAAATCCAATTCACAATGATTACTAGCAAGGAAGCATTTTTCCTCTCTAGAAACAGCATCTGCTTTCAGGACTAGCAGAGTGCCCAAGCATCAGAAAGTCAGGCACGAAATTCAAGCACTTGGGATGCATTCACTCATTTCTATACCATGTTTCATAGTGCTAACCTTGCCTTGTTGATTAAACTACAGTAGGCTGGATTACACTCCATGTTCAATTAGAAACTCTACCTTACTACCACAGTGGCTGTGTTCAGAACACATATAAATCATGTTATGACATAGTGAGTGAGTTCATCCAACATCCAATTTCAACAATATGGTCTGCTGGGATAGGATTGAGAAATGCACTTGGCTGGAGATCCAAACAGGCATAGGAATGACAAGCTATGGCCATGCATACCACAGCCAAGGGTTTCAACTGTTATGCTAGCTTCAAAATGACCATTGTGCTGCGTAGAAATAGTATTTTTCTGGAAGTCATCACTGCATAGGAGTCCATTGTCTCATTAGGGAGCAGAGGATTTGGTGGTGTGTTTGCTGGCATAGCACTTTGAATTTGTTCGCAGCATTCCAGGCAATTAACTTGTCAGTCAAAACCATTTTGGTGAAGAGCTCATTAATCTTCAACTGTTCTATTGCCATTGCTAATCAGAACAGAGCTGGAAGGGACCTTTGGGCTCTTATAGTCCAAACCCTGTGGTACTGATGTTGTCTATCCCACATTTTTCTAGCTTATCAAGAAGTAGGTTGTGATCTACTACTTTCAAAGTTCCAGGACTGGTTCTGGGTCAGCTTTTCGTATCCTAACACAAGGACTTTTAGATTGCAGGTTGAAAATATAAGTTCATATAATAAGTAAAATATTATTTATTTATTTATTTTTATTACATTTATATCCCGCCCTTCTCCGAAGACTCAGGGCAGCTTACAAGCTTAGCAGTACCTTCATTCTATGTATATGCCTGCTTGTTAGGGCTTTCACGCACACCCCCAAGCAGCATTATTACAAAGTCAGCTTAATTGCCCCCAACAATCTGGGTCCTCATTTTACCTACCTCGGAAGGATGGAAGGCTGAGTCAACCTTGAGCCTGGTGGGATGCGAACCTGCAATAATTGCAGGCAGCTGGTGTTACTTAAGGAGGCATTAGCCCACTGCTCCACCAAGGCTCTTATAAGATATAGGATCAAAAAAAAAAAGAAAACAATAACCAATGTTAGATAAAACAAAAGAGCTGAAAAAGCTGTAAGTCCAGCACCATCTTGAAAAAAACACCCTAATTCTTATGCCAGTCAATTTTAAGTCCTTCTCAGCGGTCCTAGCACAGTGATCCCCAATTTTTGACAGGCCAGCTGGGGTGGAAGAGGAGAACTGGGCCACGCAAAAGCTTGACTTGCACAAGTGGCAGGCCAGCATGCACACGTGTAATTGCCTGCTGGCCTGCCGCTTGAGCAAGTTGAGCTCCACATGTGACATGTTCTGGCCAGCCACTCACGTAGCCCAATTCCAAATAGTGGGCCATACAAATAGTCCACGGCCCATTATCAGGCCATTGTTGGGGACCCTTGCTCTAACATTATAGAGGATGGAGGGAAGGGGACTACTACATAAACAGTGTCTCCTATTAGGAAAGAACTCACTCACTTCAGGACAGAGCTTTATTAAAAGTCCCCCCCCCATGTGTCTTTACAACTACTTTGTAAAACTCCTCAAACCATGAATTGAATAGTTGCTAATTTCTACCTCATGTAGTAGTTTGAAAATGCAAAACAAGCCTTCATATTTAAATCTGAAGCTTCTTGAAGTTTTCGACATGGAAGTCAGGGAAAAATGTGAAATTTGAAAATGGAATGAGTGCAAGAAGAGAAAATATAACTCCTTTATTAAAAAGTATTATTTTTATTTATTTTTTATTTTAATCTCATTTATATCCCGCCCTTCTCCGAAGACTCAGGGCGGCTTACAATTTTTAAGCACAAATCAAATGTGCTTAGCAATAGCCTTCATTCTATGTATATGCCTGGTTATTAGGACTTTTGCCTGCCCTCCCCCAAGCGGCATTATTACAAAGTCAACTTATTGCCCCCAACAATCTGGGTCCTCATTTTACCTACCTCGGAAGGATGGAAGGCTGAGTCAACCTTGAGCCTGGTGGGATGCGAACCTGCACTAATTGCAGGCAGCTGGTGTTACTTAAGGAGGCATTAGCCCACTGCTCCACCAATTAGAAAATTAGAATTAGAAAAATTAGAATTAGAAAACTACTAAAAGTTGCTTGTATCAGAGAAACACAAATGAATAGATGCTGAAAGGAAAGTGAAAAGAATGCAAACAGCATGTAAAAAAGAGGTAAGCCTTTGATTTATATGGTTGACTTTTTTGACACCCCTCTCTCACTCTGCAGAAGTGAGATACCACACAAAAGAAATCTCTTCATATGACCAGATCAGTTCAACATACTTCTTCAATCCTGAGGAAGCTGTTTGGTTACAAGGGGAGAACAAATGAGAATCAGATTACAAACCAAATATATAGAGTCAATGGATCAAGAGGGAGGTGGAGATTGTGAAAGTTGTAGTAGGATGGAGTTGATGAGTTCCTGAAAAAAAAAGAATTTTAAAGAATAAAAGGCAATGCATGAAACACTGTTTGGAGATGGTGGAAGCAAGAATTATTTGCAAGGAAAAGAAAGCCTATGATACTGATCGTTTTTTTTCCTTTTTTCCCCTTTTTCTTGTTTTTCTTATCTTAAAATATTTTCTTATTTTCTTTTATCTTAGAAAACCGCCAAGGTCCTTTCCAACTATGTTATTCTGTCATATATATTTATGGTATAATAGCCAATTTCTTTTTATACCCAATCATTAAGGGAAACATTAAGATCAATAAAATTTAGCAATGACTTTCTTCTTTAAAAACAGTAATTAAGTCTGCAAAAGTTTGTATTTATATATCTTTTATCTAGCTTTTCAGCAGCAACACATTTGTGAATTCCTATGGACGGCAATTGATTTGTCTCCAGAAGGTTGTAGAAAATCCCACTTTCATTGGCACAGGCAGTGCAAGACCAGGAAGACAGGGTAAGATGAAAGACGGATACAATATCCATTCTTCTGAATAAAGATTCAGACTTTGCTTCTCCTTTTGCTCTATGTCCTGATATGGCTTAATTGACAAACAGCTGTTTCTTTTCCTCCCCAGAGACTGCTGTGTCTGCTGGGGAACCGCTGTGATTTTGATTTACAGGCTCATAAAGTTTAGGGACTCCATCTGGATGGAGGAGGGAACAACTAACTCAATATCACACCATTCATCTGTCAATGGAAAGGCTTTTCCCACCCTGAAAACCAAAAAAGTGGCTCTTGCCCTATTTTTCCAGAAATTCATGTTTCACAAAGTCTGATAGATCCTGTGATTAAATAAATAAGATCTAACTGCGTCCATTTCTAGACACGGAGGCTTTGTTCACAGTCGCTCATGCCCTAGTCAATTCCTGTTTGGATTACTGCAATGTGTTTTACATGGGGCCTCTCTTAAATACTATCTGGAAGCTGCACAACTGGTCCAAAATAACTGGCACATGCTGTGTAAGCTGCATTAATTTTCTGGTGCAATTCAAGATGTGGTTATTATATTTAAAGCCCTGTATGCACAGGCCATAGGGACATGGTGGCTCAGTGGGTTAGGACACTGAGCTTGTCGATCAGAAGGTCAGCAGTTTGGCGGGTCGAATCCCAAGTGCCACATAACAGAGTGAGCGCTTGTTACTCATCCTAGCTTCTGCCAACCTAACAGTTCAAAATCATGTAAAAATGCAAGTAGAAAAATAGGTACCACTACGGTGGGAAGGTAACAGCCTTCTGTGCACCTTTGGCATCTAGTCATGCCGGCCACATGACCACGGAGACATCCTCGGACAAGCGCTGGCTCTTCGGCTTTGAAACGGAGATGAGCACCGGCCCCTAGAGTCGGAAACGACTAGCACGCGTGTGCGGGGGAACCTTTACCTTTTATGCACAGGCCAGGTTGTTTATGGGACTGCCTCTTCTTGAGGGTTTTGGCTCATCCTATTAGGTTAGGTAGAATGGACATGCTCCTGGGCTCATCCTTTAAATTTTGTCATCTGATGGGGCCTCAGAGATACACCTTCTTGGTAGCTGAGGGATCCTTACCCTCAACCTTCTAGAAGGTTGTGAAGATCTGATTGTTTCCCCAAACATTGGGGTAGGATGGGAATTGAACTGGGAGGTTGTTTGGTCTGACATAGCTTTTTTTAATCTCTGTTTTTAATTATTGTTGTGAGCTGCCTATGATCATTGTATGTCATAAATGGCCATGCAAGCTCTGCAAGTAAGTAAGTAAGTAAGTAAACAAGTAAGTAAAGTAAGTGATTAATATAGCAATCCACTTTCACCCTAATGAAATCTTTCTGCACCCTCAAAACCTTACTGTCTTTAGATTTCCTTCAGTACAGGTAGTCCTCAAGTTACAGCCACAATTGAGCCCAACATTTATGTTGCTAAGTGAAAAACTTGTTAAGTGAGTTTTGCCCTGTTTTATGACTTTTTTCTCCACATTTAATAAGCAAATCACTACAGTTCTTATCTTAGTAGCATAGTTGTTAAGTGAATCTGGTTTCCACATTGAGTTTGTTTGCCAGAAGGTCACAAAAGGGGATAACATGACTCTGGGGACCCTGCAACCATCATAAATGTGAGTCCATTCTCAAGCATCCGAATGTAAATCATGTGATGATGGGGATGCTTCAATGGTCATAAGTATGAAAAAGGTCATAGGTCACTTTTCCCATGCTGTTGTAACTGAATAGTCACTATATGAACTGTTGGAAGTTGAGGACTACCTGTACTATTACCATAGTTTTCTTTGATAAATGGTGAATTTTTGGCTATATGAGAGCCCATCTTCCATATATAATATTTATTTTTTATGTATTTGACTTTGAGCCAAGTGTTGACTCCTGGTGACCACCTGAAGCTTTTCTAATATAACTTCAGAACTTCCAATTCTGAAACATCATTTCTGCTTTCAGTTCCCACAGCTGAACTCTCTCCAGTACCCTTGACAAAGCTCATAGCAGCATCTGGCATATGTTAGGAGCTGCCAGGACCCATTTACCATAGGTAAAGGTAAAGGTTCCCCCGCACATGTGTGCTAGTCGTTTCCAACTCTAGGGGCCGGTGCTCATCTCCGTTTCAAAGCCGAAGAGCCAGCGCTTGTCCGAGGACGTCTCCGTGGTCATGTGGCCGGCATGACTAGATGCCAAAGGCGCACGGAATGCTGTTACCTTTCCATCATAGTGGTCCCTATTTTTCTACTTGCATTTTTACGTGCTTTCGAACTGCTAGGTTGGCAGAAGTTGGGACGAGTAACAGGCGCTCACTCTGTTACGCGGCACTCGGGATTCGACCCGCCAAACTGCCGACCTTCTGATCGACAAGCTCAGCGTCCTAACCCACTGAGCCACCGCGTCCCTGTATATACCATATATACCATTTACCATAGCACCCCTTTAATCTTTCCATAACTGATGCCCTGAGAGTGTTGGGTGGATGCATGTGACTACCAGGAAAACCTTATATTTAGGAGGATTGTAGAAAATTAAAATGCACCCCAGTTCAAACCCCCCCCAATTGGCTGTTACCTGTCCTCACAGGCCAAAAATATTTTATTGAGATAAAGACGGCAGCACTTTCACTTTATCTGCAGAAAAATTATATTAACAGTGAAATTTATAATTTGTTTGTAAACCACCCAGAGCCATTTAGGTGAGATGGGAGAAACAGAAATTGGATAAATAAATGTAATGGTAGGCTATATGATGCACATTCTCTGGTCTCCAAGGGAGGAGATTTATCACAGGAGGAATATCTGAGAGAAACAGCCACCTCCAGAATTCTGTTCCTGCAGTGGTTACCTCACTCTGTCCAAAACAAGGGCAGGCCAGGGAAAACAACTGAGATATAAGAGAGTCAGTTTGGTCTAGTGGCTAAGGCTCAAGGCTAGAAACTGGGAGACTGTGAATACTAGTCCTGTGTAGGTGTGAAAGCCAGCTGGGTGACCTTGGGTCAGCCATTCTCTCAGCCCAACACACCACACGTGGTTGCTGTTGTTGCTGTTGGGAAAATACAAGAAGGAATGAATATTATGTATGTTTGCATCTTGAGTTATTTATAAAAAATAATAATAATAAAGGCAGGACATAAAGAAAGAATTAACTATCTAACTAAAGAAAAATACTTTGCCCAGGGTCCCTACAAGCCAAAAGCCAATTCATCTTTGTAGTTCATCAAGGCAGCAGAGATTCAGAATTCTGGAATAGCTATAGCTAAGCCAACTGAGGGTGCATAATTAGATCATGCAATTAATTTAAGTTACTGCAGCTTTGGTTCTAAAATCAGTTATCTAATTTTATTGATAGAATATATCCGTTGCTTTTACATGCAGCAGCAAAAATGACATGCCATGGACCCTAAGATTAATTATACAGTAACCAGAATGTTGTTTTTGTAATATTTTTGAATGTGCATGTACATTTACCTTTTTGCTTGAAATTGCCATCTTTTATTAATTCTGTTTTAATAGCCAACTTATTGCATTCATGTTTTCTCCAGATTTGATTGATGACCATTTCTCTCCACTTAAAATGCGGTTTGCATGAGCAATTTGTCCAGTGTGAACTGGCAAAACAGTATTCATTAGGCAAATTCCAGTCTACAGAATTTGAATTAGGAGCTTCCTCCTTTCTGCCCCTATAATTGCTTCCTATTCATCAGGGTACTGCCCTGTTGCTCTTTGATTAGCCTATAATTATTCCTCTATCTTCTTCATAGGAATAGCTTTCATTACTGGTTACATCTCATTATTTTTCCTTTAGCACTATTTTGCAATTTTAAATCAGAGGAAAATATATAACAATTGGATGCCAATAATTAAATTCCTTCCCCTTCAGCAGGGAATGAAGACTGATTAATTAAGGGGTAATTAATCTCATGGTGTTTTGGCCACTCTAAGTAGGAAACAGGAAGAAGTTACATTATAAAATGACATGAACTAGGAACTAAAAGTATCTTAGTGGCTACTCACTGAAAAATGAATGAAGCTAACAATGAAGGTAAAGATTTGGTATTTTGGATATGTAAAAGGGTAACAAGAATCACTGGAGAAGACCATATGCTTGGAAAGATTTAAGACAACCAAAAGAAGGTACTGAAAGTCAAATAGCTATTGCCAGAAGTATAGGAATATGTTTATAAGAACTCAAAAGTTATGGACAGAAAATCCTGGTGAAATCAAGTGCCTTAGATCATGAGGAATTAGAAGCAACTGAACAATAATAATCATGAGAATGACATGATTATAGCATATAGTGGAGCTAATGGCAATCCATGCCCATATTCAGCCAAGAAAACCAAATAGATATTGATAACTAGGAGAATGTCTAGATGATATTGGAAGATGAGCTCCTCATATCAAGAGTGACAAATATAAGTAATATTAAGTGTTTATAATAGGGCTGGATTAATGTCAGTAGAATGTCCACCTGCTAATATGGATAAAGACAAAAGGAAAGTTCAGTCATGCAACAATATACATATCACTTTTACATGGACAATAAGAATCATGAAGCAAGGCAAACTTGATGTCAGAGCAGAATGTCAAGACTGAATATTGCCAATCTGGGAGTCAATGAAATGACATGGATTAGAAATGGTCCTTTCACATAAGAACATTGGATTTCCTACTTTGTATAAGGAAATGACAATAATGATGAGGATGAGGATGCTGAGATGGTATGCTATCATCATTTTTTATTCCTAGTAACTACATAGTTTTTCCCCCTCTAAGACAGGGGTGTCAAACTCAATTTCATTGAGGGCCACATCAGCATTGTGGTTGCCCTCAGGGGGCTGGGTGGGTATGGCCAGGGTGGGCGTGGCCTACTGGGTGGGCATGGCTAGAGTGCGTATGGCCTACTGGGTGGGCATGGCCAGCTCTACATTGTTCGCATCAAGGATGCCTATGGGGGCCTGGGCAGGAGTGGGACAGATCTGAGGGTCTCTGGGCCAGGGCCAAGGCAGTGGGGGCCGTTCCCTCACTGTTTCCAGGATGGTTTCGCGGGCCACATGAAACCACTTCGCGGGCCGCATCTGGCCCCCAGGCCTTGTGTTTGACATGTCTGCTCTAAGATAATCTATCTGTAACCTGCTATTTTATGTCTCTCAGTGATGCACTCAGTCTCTGTAACTGAGTCCATCTAGTGCTGGTCATCCTTTTCTTCTCTTTCCTTCTACCTTTCCCAGTATTGGCAACTTTTCCAAAGAGCTGGGTCTTCACATAATGTGTCTTAAGTATTATAATTTGAACTTGGCCATTTATGCCTTAAGTGAGAACTTCAGTTGATGTCTTCAATAATCCATTGGCTTCAATTCTTTGAAGAATTGGAGAGTTGGGAAAAACTGCAACTGTCTTTGCTGGGAAGAATTGCAGCAGTGAAAATGAACGTCCTGCCTAAATTTTTATTTTTTATTTTTATTTCAAATGATACCGGTCCTTAAAAAAGATTCTAATTTGGAAGAATGGCAACGGGGTATCAATAAATTTGTGTGGGCAGGGAAAAGGCCACGAGTTAAACTTAAGATTATGCAGGATACTCGTGAAAGAGGTGGTCTTAAAATGCCTAATCTTAAATTATATTATGAAGCTGCTGCGTTATCAGGAATAAGTGATTGGATTAACTTGACACAAGGGAGATTATTAAATCTTGAGGGCCATGACTTGTTATTTGGCTGGCATGCATATTTGTTGTATGATAAGAAGGTAGATAATGTGTTTAAAGTGCATATTTTAAGACAGGCATTGTTGAGAGTTTGGAAGAAGTATAGACATAAGTTAGACTACAAGATGCCGTTGTGGGCAATCCCAAAACACGCAATAGAAAACATAAATGTTGGCTTCAAACATGATGTGACTACATATAAGGAGATTTTAAGCTTGGAAAGAAATGTCTGGTGTTTGAAGCCGTACAATCTCTTGCGAGATGAGAAGATCGTTCAAACTTGGTTTCAATATACTCAGTTACGGGCCAGGTGGAAAGAAGATCAGAAAATTGGTTTTTCAATGACCGATGAAAATTTGATAAAGCAAATTAGAAACCAGGGTCCAGCACATATCAAACGGATATATCTTGCATTGATAGAAATTGACTCAGAAACAGAACTTGTTAAAGACTGTATGATAAAATGGGCTCAGAATATTCAAGAAGTTATTACAATGGACACGTGGGAAAAGATCTGGGTGAGGAACGTAAAATTTACGCAAGCCCAAAACCTAAGAGAGAACTTTTATAAAATGTTTTTGGTTTGTCTGACCAAGGATCACGCGGAGACAGCAGGTTCAGCTGTTTGGTTTATTGGGAAACACCAAGGCAAGAACAGTGGGGTTACAACTCCCTTATATAGTCCTCAGAATGTTGGTTCCGCCAATCACTGGACCCGCAGCTTCCCGCTTGACGGCAGGGCCAATCGTCTGCGTTGGTTCTTGACAGCGAGGGACCGCGTGTGGAGCTGTCAAAAGCTGCGCCTGCGTGTTGGCTGCCGGCAATTTGACAGCTGTCAAATTGCCGCGTGCTGAACTGTCAAACGGGAGTTTACCTCACGAACCAATTTCCAACTTGCTGTAATACAACTATTTCATAGGTTAATAATAATTGAACACTCATAACAATAACAGATAATACATATCACCCCTTACCCCTCCCCAGAACTGGTGCCGTTTCTTACTCTTTGTTGTTGTGATTTGCCCCCCCACTCGAAGTCTTGTAAATATGCTGGCGGTTGTCTTTTCCGGCCGGAGCGTCTAGGAGTACCGACGTTCTCTTCTTCCCCTTCCCCCGGTGCTGGATTGAAGAATGTGGGGATTTGACGGGTTCCAGATTGCATTTGTGGATTGGTGTGGGGTGGGGTGGGTGGAGGATTGTTTTGGGGCTGACGTGTCCGTAATTGATCTAAATGTCTGCGGATGTGTTCGTTGTGGCGGGTTTGTACAGTATAAGAAAGTGGCCCTGTTTGATCGATTATGGTACCTTGCAACCATTTAGGACCTGCTGAATAATTACGGGCCCAAACTGTTTGTCCAATTGCAAATGTTCTTGATGGGAGGGGATGTTCCGTTTCGAAGTTGCTCCTGTCCGGGTGCATCCTGTCAAGACGAGTGGTTAGTCTTCTTCCCCAACGTAGCTCCGCTGGCGATTTTCCGGTGGTGGTACATGGTGTGGAGTGTTGGGCGAGAAGGTACTGGGAGAGTCTGCGGTGCCAGTCGCCTTGAACTATTTTTCTGAGGGCATCTTTAGTGGTTCTTACCATGACTTCAGCCATCCCGTTAGAGGAGGGGTGGAAGGGCGATGATGTTACGTGTTTAATAGAGTTGCCCCTCGTGAATATCTGGAATTCACGGGATGTAAATTGTGGTCCATTGTCAGTGACAAGTGTGTCAGGGAGACCATGTGTTGCAAAAAACCCTCTAAGAGCTAGGATAGTATTGTGGGAGGTGGTGCTATGGATTGGGGCAATTTCTAGCCATTTTGAATAACTATCGACTGCTATGAGAAATGTTTGACCTTGGAAGGGTCCCGCAAAATCCAGGTGGACCCTAGACCACGGGTTCTTAGTTACCTCCCACCTGTGTGGTGTGTTTTGCGGTGGGGCCGCTCTTGTTAGCTGGCAAGGGTAGCAACCCGCGACGTGCTGTTCGATGTTGGAATCTAGGTCCGGCCACCACACATAGCTTCTAGCTAAGGCTTTCATTTTTACGATGCCCGGATGGCCCTCGTGCAATGTTATTAATGTCCTTTCCCTGTGCTTTTGGGGAACTACCACCCTGTTTCCCCATAGGAGGCAGCCTAAATGTGCAGATAGCTCATGACGCCTAACATAGTATGGTTTGAATTCCTCTCCGGGGCATGAGTTTGGCCAACCTGCAGAGACCCATTGGTATATTCTGCTGCAAACTCTGTCCAAGGCTGTGGCAGTGGAAATGTCCTTAGCTGTCAGTGGTGTGTCAGGCAATTCTGAGATTGCCAGGATCCGCCCTGCTGGGGCAGGGTCAGGGTCAGATTCAGGCAGGGGAAGTCTGCTGAGCCCGTCAGCGTGCCCTAATTCTTTGCCCGGTTTGTGGACTAATTTGAAGGAATACGCTGATAAGAAGGTTGACCAGCGTAATGTTCTGGGTGAGAGTATTTGTGGGGTTAGCTTGTCCCACGTGAATATGCCCAGAAGGGGTTTGTGATCTGTGAATATGGTGAATGTTCTACCGTATAGGTAGTCGTGGAACTTTTTAACCCCCGCAACGATGGCAAGCGCCTCTCTATCGATTTGGGCGTAATTTCTTTCTGCTTTAGTTAGGGTCCTAGAATAGAATGCTATGGGTTTTTGTTCTCCTGAGTCTGACAGATGACTTAATACTGCCCCAATGCCATAAGGTGATGCATCGCAGGCAATGCAGAGGGGGAGGTCCTCTCTGAATAGTGTTACTGTGGAACTGTGGCATAGGGCATTTTTGAGCTTTTTGAAACTGGCATCGTGTTCAGATGTCCAGAGCCACGGGCGACCCTTATCTAGGAGGCGGTGCAGAGGTTCGGCTAGGGTTGCTTTGTGTGGTAAAAATGCATGATAAAAATTTAAAAGACCTAAGAACGCTTGCAATTCCTGCTTATTTTTTGGTGCCGGGGCAGATTTGATGGCTTTTAGTTTAGCATCGGTGGGGTGTATCCCTTTGGCATCGATTTTATAACCTAAGAATTCAGTTGAAGGGACTCCAATTTGGCATTTTTGTTTATGCAATTTGAGACCAGCTGTTCTGAATCTAGTCAGGACAGCTGACAAGCGCTCTGCTAAGTTTTCTTCGTTTTCACCAGCGATTAGGACATCATCGAAATAGGGGCATACCCCAGGAATTCCTTTTAAGGTTTTTTCCATTATTTCTTGAAAAATTCCTGGGGCAGCCGAAATGCCAAATTGCAAGCGTTTGACTTTAAAAGCCCCGCGGTGGGTTACTATCGTTTGCGCATCTGCGGTTTCAGGAGTTACTGGAAGCTGCAAATACGCTTGCGCCAAATCCAATTTGGCAAACATGGCGCCGGACCTGATCGACGAGAGGACGTCCTTCACTGCGGGAATCGGGTAAGCATGTGCATTTAATGCCCTATTTACTGTCGCTTTATAGTCCGCGCATATGCGGATTTGGCCATTAGGCTTAATGGGGGTAACTATAGGGGTTTCCCAGGTCCCTCCCTCGGTGGGTTCTAGGACTCCTATTTTGACGAGGCGGTCCAGCTCGTCCTCAATTTTTTGTTTGAGGGCGAACGGGACCCTTCGAGCTCGGATTCTGATGGGAGGTATGTCTGGTTTTAACTTAAGGTTGATGGGGGGGCCCGTGTAAGTACCTAGGGAACCATCAAAGACGTCTGCAAATTGTTTGCAGACGTCTTCGAGGGTTGCGGCCTGTACCCTGTTGATGCCAGTTAGTTGGATTCCCAGTACCCTGAACCAGTCTAGGCCGATTAGGTTTGACCTGTTTTCTTGTGTTACTAGGACTTTGAGGGGCCCTCGGAATTTTTTGAATTCCACTAGGATTTCTGCCTGGCCCTTCAGGGGTATTGGGGACTTCTGGTAATCTGCTAGGTTCACCTGGGGTGGTTTTAAGGGAATTTGCCTCTTGTTAATCCGGCAAATTTCCTTGAAGGTCTGCCCTGATATGAGGGTGACAGCCGAGCCTGAGTCCACCTCTAGTTCACAAGGTACCCCTTGCAGTTTGGCTTTGATTTTTACTTTAGGGGTTAACTTGAGGTTTCCCCCCCTCTGTTTTGTTAATCTCTAGTTCTAGGTGGTTTGGGGGTCTGACTTTACTCCTGCCACGGGGTGTCATACCTGGGGCTGTAGTTTCCACTTCATGTAGCTCCCCCCGGTTGCGGCTTCTGCATGCGGTTTTGATGTGCCCCATTCTTCTGCAGTTGTGGCACCGGGCGTTTCTAAATCTGCAGGAGGACCTGATGTGGTTTCCCCCGCAGCTGGCGCATGTTACTCGGGGGTCCCGGTTGGAATTCTTGGGTCTTGCCGCTTCCTTGTTGTCGGTTTTTTGGTTTTGGAGTTTTTCGAAGCGGCGGTGGATTGCATCCACATCGGTAAGATCTTCTATTTCGTCGTGGTCTCTGGGGACCGTTTCCCCGTTGGTAGTGGCCCTGGTTTGGTTTTGTTGAGCCCTGGTGTTGTCTTCCGCGTGCGTGTCTTCGTATGCCTGAATCTCTCTAGTGACTTCAGCTAGATTCAGGGCCGGTTTTGCCATTATTTTCTTTTGGAGGTGCTCATCTCGGAGGCCGATGACCAATTGGTCCCTGATCCGGTCCTCCAGGTCCGGAAAACGGCACCATCTGGCGGCCTGTCTCACCCCTGATATGAAGTCTGCAGCCGTCTCCCCGGGTTTTTGGCGACGCCTTGCAAACTGGACCCTCCAGTAGATTTCGGAGTGGGTCGGCATGTAGTGCTTGCTAAGTTTTTCTGTCAGCTCCGCGTAGGTTACCTGCGCGACCGGTTCTGGGCTACACAGACCGACGGCCACATCGTACACTGCGGTTCCGCTGAGGTACAAAAGTGCCGCCGCTTTAGCTCGGTCGTCTGTTATCTTGCTGACTAGCAGGTAACCTTCAATTTGGCCAAGGTGCGATTCCCAACGCTCGGGGAAACGAGTATCGAACTCACGAATTTGACCGAACGCTGCCATACTGTCTCGGTTCTCCTTCGGCTTGCTTGTGGTGGAAGTTACAACTTCCAGTGACTTAGCTCAGAGCCTCCAGAAGGAACCCTTCCTAAGCTCAGTGACTTCAGCTAGCAAGCCGATCCCATCCTCGTCGCCAGTGGTTTGTCTGACCAAGGATCACGCGGAGACAGCAGGTTCAGCTGTTCGGTTTATTGGGAAACACCAAGGCAAGAACAGTGGGGTTACAACTCCCTTATATAGTCCTCAGAATGTTGGTTCCGCCAATCACTGGACCCGCAGCTTCCCGCTTGACGGCAGGGCCAATCGTCTGCGTTGGTTCTTGACAGCGAGGGACCGCGTGTGGAGCTGTCAAAAGCTGCGCCTGCGTGTTGGCTGCCGGCAATTTGACAGCTGTCAAATTGCCGCGTGCTGAACTGTCAAACGGGAGTTTACCTCACGAACCAATTTCCAACTTGCTGTAATACAACTATTTCATAGGTTAATAATAATTGAACACTCATAACAATAACAGATAATACATATCAGTTTTATAGATGGCATCTAGACCCTAAAAAGCTTGCAAGTATGTATCCGAATTATCAGCCTAAATGCTGGAGGTGTGGTGGCGAAGATGCAACGTATTTTCATATATGGTGGACCTGCAAAAAGGTTAAGGCTTTTTGGATAAAAATTTGGTGGAACATGCAGAAGATCTTTAAGCAAAGGATAAAGTTTTGTCCGCAATTGTTTTTGTTGGGCATAACTACAGAAGCTACTGTTGTGGACGTTAAGTTGATGCTGAACTTAATCACAGCAGCAAGACTTTTAATAGGTCAATATTGGAAAAAGGAGGAACTGCCGACTATAGAAGAATGGACTCTAAAAGTTTCTGACCTGGCAGAAATGGCAAAGATTTCAGCTTATCTGAAAGATCAGTCGCAAGAACGTTATATTATGGAGTGGAAAAAGTGGATTGATTATATTCAGAACAAATATGGGATTAAGAAATTTCATTTAGCATTTGAGTAAGTTTCCTTTTCTGTTCTCTTTTCTTTTTATATGTAATATTAATATTGCTTGTAATCATTTTATATGAGCTAGAGGGTGATAGAATTAATAGTTTATTGTTGTTAGCATATGGATGCTTATGATTGTTCTTTGTTCTTATACCCTGTATTTAGCTCTGGGAAGTCGGGGGGGAGGGGGGAATGGATGGGAGGGATAGGGAGGGTTAGGTAGGGGTGGGGGGAGGGGGGATTGTTAAAGTTAAAATGTACTGTAAAACTTTTCAATAAAAAAATAATAATCCATTGGCTTGTTTTCTTGGCTGTCGATGATATTCCTGGGAGTCTTCAATTTCAAAGTTTAAAAGCACCAGTACTCTTCTTTTAATGTCCATCTTTCGCTTTCATAGAGCCTCATGGGGAATACCATTTGCAACCACTTGCACAATTCTGATCTTTGTAGGTATAGACATGTTGCAACATTTGAAATTTAAAAGGAAATCGTTGAAGAAATGAGTTAGTCATCATTATGAACAAAAGAGGCTTAAAGTCTATGAGAAATGAAGGGACTCTTGTTTCTTTCTCAACAATTTTATCACCTTTGTCTTCTGTGACTAAAAAAACCAGACAATGTTTACCCACAACATGACCACAACCTGTCAACCTGCAGTTTGATACTGCCATTCAATACCATTTCAGAGAAGAAGAAAAAGAGTGTGTTATTTTAATCATTTAACATTCGTGGAATGCTAAAACTGAAAGTAAAGTAGTATCTGAGTAATGGAAAATTTGGCTTTATGAAACAAAGCAGATGACAGACACATTCTGACATTGTAATTCAACATTTATAGCAACAACCTAATTTCCAAACAATCTAAAATGCATTTCTATGTGCAGATGTCAGTGAATGGCTAACACTGACTCACATTGACTATACATTTTGCAAACAAGTTGGAAGATCTCTGTTCACTCACCATGAAGTCCTGATGATGACTGCAACTCAGATGATGAACAATTTCTTCCATATTCCCAAGTTAAAATAAAGAATCAAACAAAAACCAACCTAATGATAAGATCTCAAACGATATTCCATCAGAATGCGTGGTGAAGATAAAGGACGGTGTTAATGGACTAGATTTTTTATAAATGAAATGCCTAAAGGACTCTGAGTTTAAGTCTGTAATTAAAGAAAGAGTAATTAAAAATATTCTGCATTGTAAACAAAACAAAAGAAGGAAAAATGCCTGCCTACTGATAACTTAAAAATAGCTGAGGAAAAGAAAGGGCAACAGCTTAAAAGAAAATTTGCCCAGTTAAATGCTGAATTCCAGAGAAGGGCAAGAAGAGAACTAGATACTATTAATAAACAATGCAAACTGAACATGAAGAACAACATTTTACTTAGGAAAATTAAAGAAATCGAGGGAAACTGTGATGTAGAAATAGTCACAGAGCCTTGGTGGAGCAGTGGGCTAATGCCTCCTTAAGTAACACCAGCTGCCTGCAATTAGTGCAGGTTCGCATCCCACCAGGCTCAAGGTTGACTCAGCCTCCCATCCTTCCGAGGTAGGTAAAATGAGGACCCAGATTGTTGGGGGCAATTAAGCTGACTTTGTAATAATGCCGCTTGGGGGTGTGTGTGAAAGCCCTAATAAGCAGGCATATACATAGAATGAAGGCTACTGCTAAGCTTGTAAGCCGCCCTGAGTCTTCGGAGAAGGGCGGGATATAAATGGAATTAAAAAAAAATACAAAGAAGGCAATAGTATAATGAAGGAAGAAGAAAGAAATGACACAGATAGACAGAATGGTACAAAAGAGATCCCCCCCAAAATGATATGTACAAGTATTACCTAGATAAAGCCAGGCATTGAATAAAATTAAGTTAAATGTAAGGAAGTGTTTCTAATAACAAAGTTGATGAAATACCTGCAGAGCTGTTTAAAATTTTACAAGATGATGCTCTAAAAGTGCTGTTTGTAGTTTGTGAGAAGTACAGAAGACACATAATGGTTCGGGGGGAAAAACAAATATAACTATATTCCAATAACAAAAAAGACGTAATGCTAAAAAAAAAGCTGAAATTATCAAACAACTGCATCCATCTTATTTTCTAGTAAATTAGATTTTTCAAGATGGGGTTTAACCATATTTAAAAATGAGAATTACAGAAGTCCAAGCTGGTTTCAGAGGAAAATATCCAATGGATAACAGAAAAAACAAGAGAGTTCCAAAAAGATAATTACCAGCAGCACAGCAGTCTGGAGCAACCACAAGTTTTTCAGATTTCAATCCCATGGATGTAATGGGTCCTGGATGTTTGAATGAATTCTGTAAATTAGGCCATTTTAGGTTCCTTATTAAAAATAGTGTTACCCTATGATGTGATTGAAGGTTACAAACACAGAGACACAAGAATTTTAGTAATATATATATATAGATCATCCTGCCAACAAAAATGTGTATTATCATAATGAATGTCTTCCTAGTCAATGATTGAGAAAGTTCGACTATCAGAAAGACTGAATTAAAAAAGAAATCCATATCTTTGAGCAGTGAAGCTGAGAAAATGATTGAGAGTATCTTGGGTAGCAAGAAGAACAAATCCTGTGTAGCATGTGCAGCAAAGTCACACAGCTGACTGTAAGTGCTAACTATGAAGCTAAGGCTTCAATATTTTGGAATTCCCAACAGAGGGTTTGAATCTTATAGAACACCACCTACATGGCCACCTATGTCTGGTGAGTCGCCAAAGAACAAAAGATGGTCCTGCACAATCTGCCTGCTGGTAGTCAGTATTACTAAAAACACCACACAGGGTATACAAATAGTGTGTCAAGTAGAGAAATTCATGCAAAACCCTACACATGGGACATGACTCAATGTAACATAGGTATCTCTCTGCTTTATATATATATCATTTGATAAATGACTGGATATTGTCATAGATACATAAGCATCAGCTTACAAGAACTCAAAAAAGCAGTTTCTCACAGACAATTCTGGCAAACTAAAGTCCAGCAAGTCATATACAGTCAAAAGCAATTGAATAAGAATAATGACAACAAAAAGAAGCATGGGGAAACATTAATTGCAGTTCCAGTTGGTTGCCAGAGAGCAAAACCTTACGAAAACACCTTGAAATGCAAGCAAACTAAGTATACATAGATTTGGCTACCTCCACATATAAATATTATTTCTAAGGCAGCAGGGAGAAGACTGAGGGGAGAGTCTAATATATACATGAAGTCATGAAATGACCTAGACAAAGCCACCATTGGATTATTAAATGTTCTGGACAAATACAGAGCTGAGAGTTTGCCATTGTCAATAAGCCTGCTGTGAACATCTTTGCTGCCTGCAAAGTGATCCAGATGTTGAACATCTTCTCAAGATTGACAGTAAAGGCTCCAAAGTTCACTCCCTAAAGATTTTGGAAAGCTTTTCTTTAGAAGGCGCCAGCAATGGCCAATAAAAAATGGATACTTGTCTGTGCTGTGAACTCATACTGATTCTTGGATTCCTCCTCACTCCCTTGGTAGATTAAAGAAAGATGAAGGGACTGGAGTAATGTTTACATCCTAAATGGAACCAAGGAGTTGGTGGGAAAAGGAAGAGGGTGGATAAATGAAATATTATGCATACAAACAACCTTGTTTTCTTAAGCTGTTACTTTCTCAAGCCATTTTTTTAAAAAAAATCAAACTGAGTTCAAATCTAGTTCATGATACATAAGAACAATGGGATGTCTCTGTGCTGATGCAGAGTGCAGAGGTTTGAAGATCCCTGTCTCAGGATATCGTGCTAAGGCAGACTTTCTCAACCAGAGGCCCTTATAATGATTGGAAGTCCTGCCATTTCCAAATTTCCTGCTGGTTTTGAAATTGTAGAAGTTGTAATCCATGCATATCTGGGGGCACAAGGTTGGAGAAAACTAAGCTCAGAGTTTCCTATTTTTTTCAGAAAGGTATCTATGTTAGAACTAAGATTATAGTGAACACATTTACTTTGACATCTGCTCTCATGAATTAGAACCACAGTCAGATGATGAAGCTTCCAGCAGGTCTAATTCCCCTTTGCTATTTGAGTGATTGATTGATCGATTTTTTAAAAACTTGTTTCCTGTTCAAAAACCCAATACCTATATGTCTCCAAAACAGTTATACAATTAAAATGAAGCGCAACAATATAACATTTTTATTTATATCCTGCCCTTATTATTTTTATAAATATCTCAAGGGGCAGCAAACATACTAGGTACTTGTTCCTCCCTCTTTTCCCCCCGAAACAACAACTCTGTGAGGTAGGTTGGACTGAAAAAGTCTGACTTGTCCAAAGTCACCAGCCAGCTTTTATCTTAAGGTTAGACTGGAATTCATGACCTTCCAGTTTCTAGTCTTGTGACTTAACCACTAGACCAAACTGGCTCTAATTATTATTGTAAACAAAATAATAATACATCTTCTTATGAGCTGAGAAGCAACCATAGTCCATATACCTAATTGCTCTCCAGGAGTGTGTCAAGCTATGAAGATTGCTTGTGTTAGGACTGCCTTGCTACTTCTAGCTTGCCTACAGTTGCGAAGCGGGAGGGGAAGGTTTGGAATGCACAGGTGGATTTCATCTGGATGGGAGCCAAGGTCACTAAAGAGATGTTGTGGCAGACAGAGACGTTCTTTTCATAACAACTGCCTGAGAATTAATTGACAATGTGACCTGAACTGTCAGAGAGAGGGGAGGGAAAATTTTACTCTTTTTTTAATTATCCTTTTCTTGCCATATTGCTAGAGCTGGTTTTCAACTCTTTAATGCCGGTATGCTATACCCAATAAAATTTTGCATTAGAGATCTAAATGACTCTTGTGTCCTTAGCCGGAACCTTATTTTGTAAACAAAATAATAATACAATTTCTTATGAGCTGAGAAGCAACCATAGTTCATATACCTAATTGCTCTCCAGGAGTGATTACCCCAGATCCCCAAATCCTGCTAAAACAGCCAGGTCTTTAATGCTTTTACGAAAATCCTAACAGAGTTGGGGCCCGTTTGATGCCATGAAGGATACTGTTCCAGAGAAAGAGGCAGTGACTTAAGAAGATCTAATCAAGAAAACTCAGAAGCTGGACAGAGGCTTCTCCAGATCTCATAAGATGGGCAGCATTTAACGGTCCAACTGCAGTTTCTGGGTGCTCTTCAAGAATAGCTTATTGTAGAGAGCATTCAGTAACCCAGTTATAGTTATTTTTGTTGCCCTTTATTAAACTCACGTACCTATCTTTTGGATTGTGTTTATTAAAAAGAGTGAATGAAAAAAAATCCTTGGTTAGATCACTGATGCTTTATTGGACTATTTGGCACTGAAAATAATTCTGGAATGAATTTCTCTCAAATGTAAACAAAATTAAGAAAATAGCATATGTTTGTTTCCTTAGGAGAAGGAAACTCATAATCTTATCTATATATTACTATCATAAATTGCTTCAACCACAACTAATTGTGATGTCACACAGACAGGTGGGGCAAAGGAAAGACGGGAAAACTTGATTCAGAAGCAGAACCAATTTGCTTCAAGGTTCTAAAACTTTTTTAAAAAATGACCAAACTATGGGATTGGATATTCTTTGCACTCTCACAGTATGTTCTCCTTTTGCTCCTCTAGTTTGCATTTTCCGCCTTCTTAGAAATGTGTTTCCTACTCACAAAGTTGGTATGTGCCCCAGTTGACAGAGAATGATCCTTTGTTTGAAAGGAAATATGTCCTCTAGCTGTGCTGGTCTTCTGGAGGGCATCTTTCCCCTCCAATAGAGATCTATATTTGCATATATAAATATACATACATACATCTACGGATACATATGCCAACCTTTTTTGAGAACATATCTGACACTTTTTCTCTGTTTAAGGAATAGATGATCAAAGTCAGCATTAGAATTTTGGAACAAAGAATTTTATATGCAACTGAGTCCATGATTAAGGTAAATCTGTATGAGGAGCGCAAATGCAGTTAGTCCTTAACTGATGGCCACAACTTGGTCCAGAACTTCCATTGCTAAGTAAGGCAGTTGTTAAGTGAGTCACACTCATGGTTGTTAACAGAATACTGCAGTAATTAAGTGAATCACACAGTGGTTAAGTGAATCCCCCATTGACTTTGCTTGTTGGAGGCTGCTTGGGAAGATTGCAAATGGCAATTACAAGACCCCAGGATGCTGCAACCATCATAAATACATACTGGTTGCACAAGCACTTGAATTTTGATCACAGACAGTGGGGATGCTGCAATGGTTGTAAGTATGAGGACTGGTCATAAGTCACTTTTTCCAGTGTCATTGTAACTTCAAATGGTCACTAAAAGAATAGTTTTAAACATAGGAATCAAGGATCCAACTCAGATCTAGCTTTGAGATCAAAATGATTGTCCACTTCCCTGTTTTATACATTGTAGCCATTAATGAAGATAAGATTTTCAAGAGTTCAGCTGCTTAGTCAACTTCAAGCTCTTTTTAAGAGCCCAGCTCAGTAGATAAAACTGCATAACCAACAGCTGCATGATCAAAGCAATTCTACATTCCTAGGGCATTGCATACAGTTAAGCAAGACATAAAGATCTTTTAAAAATTATTATTACTGCTCAAGATAGACTGCTCATATCTGTATGCTGTAACAACTGCTTTTCAGGCATGCTCCAAACTGGATCAATATGCATCTAGTCTGGAGGTGGAAGGTTAGCACATTAAAATACATTTAGTAAACAGAATCATTAAAGCCAGGGAGAAAATGAAGACAAGAAATCATTGAGAAAGGGTCTTGGCTGACATGCAGAGGGGGAGGTATGGATAAATGAATCCACAATATGCCTTCATTAGGGAATTTGTCGTATGGTATGTGGGATGGGAGATGAGGGAAAGAGACTGAAACAAACCAGAATATTTATGCAAAAGAAAAGATCTGAGGCTATTAAGAAGAAGAAAAATTATATCAACATCTGAGTAGGGGACTTCCGGACTTCCGGATGTTGCTGACACACCACTTCCAGGCCTAATAGACTAAGGTGCTAAGGGCTGCAGTTCAGAAATTTCCCCACATGTGAGCTATAAGGACAATCTTTTTGAGTTGGTGGTAATTTTTTGAAAGTGATGGATGCTCTCACAAAATGGCTTCCATGGAGGTATGGCCAATCAGTCATGTGCATTTCTCAGAAAGTAAAATAGTGTGCTTATTTTCAACTCTACTGTCTGGCTGTTCCTTTCCTTCCAAGATACTGTCCAGCAACCCTCAGCAACAATTCCACAAAACCTAAGCTGATTTCTGGAACTCAAGAGGGCTGAACCTAGAATGTCCAGCTGTTGTGATTCAGGGTCAGCCTGTGGGTTCGGCGGTTGGGTCAGACGACTCAGAGGAGGAGGGGGGTGTTGAAGAGCTTGCTGAGGGGGTTGGAGAGCTTGCTGATGAGAGCCCTCAGCCAGGCCCCTCCCACCTTGTCACGACTTAGACCCAGCTGTGTGAGCCTGACAGCGTGGATGAAGATGACCCACAGCTGGCCCTGTTCAAGGACTCCCGATGCAGGAGGCAGTCAATCAGGAGTAAACAGAGGAAGGCAATGGGGCACCTCGGAAGGAGGAAGAGAGAAGCCACGCCCTGAACTGTATAAAAGGGGAATGCGTGGGAGGGCTGGTTTGCTGAAGGCAACCGCTTGAATAGCTCCCGTTTCATGGTTCGTGTCTTGTTCTGTTTGCTTTTGTATCCATAAATTTGGCAGGCTTAGTTCCAGCCTCTTGCCTTCTTGTAAAAGGTGTTGTCCCTGCCTTTTCTGCAGGGCTGGTAGCAGGCTGGTACAGAACACCAGCCAGGTTGCTGACCCTTGTGTTTAAGACATTAGGAAAGAACCATAAAATGTACAACATTCCCTTTCAATCGCCCCATATGATCAATGATGGAGCTGAAGGGTTTTTGTATCTATGTGAAGAGAGAATGTGTGATTGTCTCTCAATCCTCTTTCTGTTGTTTTTTTAATAAAAAGTTTGAGAAATAAAAAAGGGAAGATTCCAATAAAGGAGGATATTTGTAGCTCAGAATTGAAATGGGGGTCCTCGGTGCCTTCTTGCAGATGTTTCATTAAACCAAACTAGGTAACATCTTCAGTGCTAATCATTAGCACTGAGGATGTCACCTAGTTAGGGTAATGAAACATCTGCAAGAAAATGACCAACCTCAGAGAGCACTAAGAATTCACTTTAAAGATTGGTAAGCTCCTGCTTCTCCCTATCATCCAATGCCTATTATTTTAAAGTGTTTAATCTCTCATTCCTCTTCATTTCCATGGACATTCTGCTGCCATAAACCAAATTATTTCTCTCCTCTTGACAGCTATTTCCTGCCTGAAGTTCAATTCGGCAAGGGGGAAGAATAGGAATGTCTGGGGGGGGGGAGAAAAGGGGTGGGGGAGAAGAAGAGTTATTTTGTTCAAGAAATAAAGGCACCTCATGCATTTTACACCCAGGCAGTAGGTACTGGTACCCCCAGCAAAGGCTTCCATGAAAATTCAACAATATAGGTGAGAGTGAAGGTAAAACAGAAAGATTTCACAAGGGAAGATGATAACCATTCAGCTGTTTAGAGCCAGAAGCAAGGCTGCTGGTCTGACTGGATAAATGCACAAAGATGAAACTGTATTTATATACCGGCTTAAGGATGTCCCTGTAAATCAGTGTTGGTTGAATAAATCACAATCAGATGAACTCATACAAAACGTTAAACCATAATTTATTTATTATTTATTGATGGGATTTATATCCCGCCCTATCTCCTGAAGGACTCAGGGCGGCTCACAATAAAACATATAATAAGTACATAAATCAAGATAAAATGAAAATTGAGAACATCAGTGCAATAAAAAATTAGAGAATTTTAAAATGAATTAAAAATACTAAATATAAATTAATTAAAATGCCTGTCAGTCTAGGTCAGCTTGGTGGAACAGGTGTGTTTTGAGGCCGCGGCGAAAGGATTGGAGGTTTTGGGCTATCCGAAGCTCAGGGGGGAGCTGATTCCATAGGGTTGGTGCTCCCACAGAGAAGGCCCTCCCCCTGGGGGTCGCCAGCCGACATTGCCTAGCTGACGGTACCCTGAGGAGGCCTTCTCTGTGTGAGCGTACTGGACGATGGGAATTTGTTCCCGGCAGCAGATGGTCCTGCAAGTATCCCGGACCTAAGCCATGTAGGGCTTTAAAGGTAAGTACCAGCACCTTAAATCTCACCCGGAGGGCAACTGGTAGCCAATGCAGCTCACGCAGGAGGGGTGTAATATGGGAGTATCGGGGAGCTCCCATCACAACCCGTGCAGCTGCATTCTGCACCAGCTGAAGCCTCCGGGTGGTCTTCAAGGGCAGCCCCATGTAGAGAGCATTACAGTAATCAATACGGGAGGTAACGAGTGCGTGGGTGACTGTACGTAGGGCATCTCGGTCCAAAAAGGGGCGCAATTGGTATATAAGACGAATCTGGGCAAATGCCCCCCTAGCCACGGTTCCAATGTGATCTTCAAAACTGAGTCGTGAATCTAGGAGGACGCCCAGATTGCGTGCTTTATCAATGGGAGGTAACATCTCTCCTCCTATAGTCAGAGATGGAACCTCTTGGACTAAACGAGATGACGGTATGTACAGCCACTCAGTCTTGGCCGGGTTGAGTCGAAGCCTGTTTTCTCCCATCCAAATCTGTACCGCTTCCAGACAACGGGACATCACATCAAGGGCATCACTGGGTTGGTTCGGGGTGGAGATGAATAGCTGGGTATCATCAGCATATTGATGATATTTCACCCCGAAGCTACGGATGATCTCTCCCAGCGGCTTCATATAGATGTTGAACAGGAGGGGCGAGAGCACCGAACCCTGAGGCACTAGGGTTTGAATCCAGAGGATTGATCAATAATACAACTGAATGCATACAAATGTTCATAACATTTGAAATGAAGAAGGAAGAAAGGAGAATAAGTTGGCAACTGTCCAAGTTAAGGGAGAGGGTACTTTTAGCTGCAAACCACAGGGGCCACGAAATGTTAGCTACAGTATATCTTTAGCCTGGAATTATCAATGCTAATGCTGCTACAGATACTAGAGTTGGCTGCTTCTACACTGCAATGGGGGCGGGGGGGCATTATTTCAGGATACTGAAGGTTTATTCTTTTTATCTGAACTCCATACTGTCTGTTGTTAAAAAGGAGGAGGAGGAGGAGGAGGAGGAGGAGGAGGAGGAGGAGGAGGAGAAAAAGAAAAAAAAGGAAAAGGAGAAGAAGAAAAAGAAAAAAGAAGGACAATGGAATGGAATGGAACTATTCTATTCTTTCTATTCTATTCTATTCTATTCTATTCTATTCTATTCTATTCTATTCTTTCTATTCTATTCTATTCTTTCTATTCTATTCTATTCTATTCTATTATTCTATTCTATTCTATTCTATTCTATTCTATTCTATTCTATTCTATTCTATTCTATTCTATTCTATTCTTCTATTCTATTCTATTCTATTCTATTCTATTCTATTCTATTCTATTCTATTCTATTCTATTCTATTCTATTCTATTCTTCTATTCTTCTATTCTGTTCTGTTCTGTTCTGTTCTTGTTCTTGTTCTTGTTCTTGTTCTTGTTCCTGTTCCTGTTCCTGTTCCTGTTCCGTTCCATTCCATTCCATTCCATTCCATTCCATTCTATTCTATTCTATTCTATTCTATTCTATTCTATTCTATTCTATTCTATTCTATTCTATTCTATTCTATTCTATTCTATTCCTATTCCTATTCCATTCCTGTCCTGTCCTGTCCTGTCCTGTCCTGTCCTATCCTATCCTATCCTATCCTATCCTATCCTATCCTATCCTATCCTATCCTATCCTATCCTATTCTATTCTATTCTATTCTATTCTATTCTATTCTATTCTATTCTATTCTATTCTATTCCTATTCCTATTCCTATTCCTATTCCTATTCCTATTCCTGTCCTGTCCTGTTCTGTTCTATTCTATTCCTATTCCTATTCCTGTCCTGTCCTGTCCTGTCCTGTTCTGTTCTATTATTCTATTCTATTCTATTCTATTCTATTCTATTCTATTCTATTCTATTCTATTCTATTCTATTCTATTCTATTCTATTCTATTCTATTCTATTCTATTCTATTCTATTCTATTCTATTCTATTCTATTCTATTCCTATTCCTGTCCTGTTCTGTTCTGTTCTATTATTCTATTCTATTCTATTCTATTCTATTCTATTCTATTCTATTCTATTCTATTCTATTCTATTCTATTCTATTCTATTCTATTCTATTCTATTCTATTCTATTCTATTCTATTCTATTCTATTCTATTCTATTCTATTCTATTCTATTCTATTCTACTCTTCTAGCCTCAGTTCAGCTGGCCTGGAGGTTGTGATATTTTCAGTCCATAAAATCCTTTCCACAGCAAATTTTTTTGGCTTATTCCCAGTACTCTGACACACCCTGAAATCATCTACTAATTTTATCAGCTTTGACGCTGGCCCATTTTTCTTTGTTTTGAAGGTAGCTAGAACAACCTAAGTACTAAAGCAGTGTTTTCCAACTTCATCAATTTTAAGATGTATGACTTCAATTCCCAGCATCCTGCAGAAACAGGCCAGTTGCTCCTTCCTCCCCCCTCCCCCTCCCCCAGATCATCCCAGTTTCATTTTGCAATGTAGGAGAGAACAAAACTAGCGAACCACTGAGCAAGACTGAGGCAAAGCCAATTTGAGAGCCACCATGAATTATTGGAGGGGGGGGGCAACGAAAGAGCAGGGAGAGAGAAGCAGCAGGCATGGAGAAAGAGAACTAGGCAGAATTTTCTGCTAACAGGGAAGCATCCTTCTATAGCCTCAGAGAAAATAGTGTGTGTGTGTGTGGGGGGAAAATCTGTCATTCATTTTTTTCTCAGGAGTAGCATCTGGATCAATGAACTTCTGAAATTAATTGACTTACTATGAAAAGCTACAGGAAACTTCAGTGTGTGTGTGTTTGTGTGTGTGTAGCTTTGCAGGGAGAGGCACGTTGACCTTGGGTCAGAATAGCCCTTACATATGGAAGAGCTTGGAATCATGTTACCAATGGTTATAATCTTGAAAAAATGTATTCATTTATTCAGAACATTTATTTAGCTGCTCAACTCATGTAATTGAGATTATGGAGAGCATGGATCAAATAACAACCAAATAAAAAGCAATTATTGTAAAGGTTTTTTTAAAAAAATACAGAGTGGAAAAAATAAATATCCGTAACCAATATATCAAATGATATATTTTTAGGTCCAACCAGATACACCCAGTGAGAAGTAGACACAGGCTGTCCTGCAAATAACTCAGATCTATGCCACGGATTGGGGCTAAACATTTTGCTTTACGGTGGGATTTTAGAGTACAAACCAAGATATGTTTTGCTGGAACCTGCTGAGAAGGAGAAGGTCACTGATTCATTTTGCACGGGACAAAGTTTGCATAGTTTCTCCTTTTACATTTTTTAAAAGAAATCCTCCCCCTCCCTTTTTATTAGATTTTGAAAAGCTCCCCTTTTTGATTATGACTTTTATTAAAATTTTAAACAAGATAAAAACTAATAAAAACTACCTTAAATTAAGAAAGAAGAAAAAGCAAGTCAAAAAGAAAACAAAAGTGCAAGAAGAGAAGAAATGTTCAAAAAAATATAAAAGAAAGAAAAAAGAAGTGACCTCCTGTTTTTCTGCACAGCAGTAAAAAGTACAAATATATTTTTGTACTTTCTAAAGCAGACATGTCAAACACAAGGCCCGGGGGCCGGATCCGGCCCGCGAAGTGGTTTCATGTGGCCTGCGAAGCCATCCTGGAAACAGTGAGGGAACGGCCCCCACTGCCTTGGCCCTGGCCCAGAGACCTTCCTTCTGCCAGAGACCCTCAGATCTGTCCCACTCCTGCCCAGGCCCCCATAGGTACCCTTGATGCAAACGATGTAGAGCTGGCCACACCCACCCAGTAGGCCATACGCACTCTAGCCATGCCCACCCAGTAGGCCACGCCCACCCTGGCAATACCCACCCGGCCCCCTGAGGGCAACCGCAGTGCTGATATGGCCCTCAATGAAATTGAGTTTGTCACCCCTGTTCTAAAGCAATAGCAATAGCACTTAGACTTATATACTGCTTCACAGTGCTTTACAGCCCTCTGTAAGCGGTTTACAGAGTCAGCATGTTTCCCTCCAGCAATCTGGATCCTATTTTACTGACCTCGGAAGGATGGAAGGCTGAGTCAACCTTGAGCTGGTAAGACTCGAACTTCCAAACTGCAGGCAGCAGTCAGTCAGCAGAAGTAGCCTGCAGTACTGCATTCTAACCACTGCACCACCAGGGATCCATCATATTACTCTTTTTCTATACAGTAATCTAGCATACCTAATCATCATAGGTAGGCAGAAAATTAGTTAGCCTGTGAGTGGGAGATCACCAGGAAATATCCTGATTGTAAGCTAGACCTGGAAACTAAAAACATGCCAGAAGAAAATCACGGCCTTCCGCAGCTTGGCCAAGAAAATTACATGGATGTGTTTGTGAAGTCATCAGAAGTCTCTACAGCCCCTTGGTCATGAGAACTTAATGAAGCCTGTTGCTTGCCTTTAATGATGCTAGGCTGGTCCAAAAAACGCAACATCAAAGTAGCAGAGAGGTTCCGGATGATTCCATCCACTCGTACAATAGAATAGCTTTGATGGCTATACTTATTTAATCATTTTAGAAGCATATGTGCAAAAGATTTAAAAACAAAATGTGGCCACTGCTATGCTTATGCAAAATAAATAGTTTCTCAAGGTCTATGTGAATTGACCTCCCCAAAACCAGAACGACAGCTTGAAAGATTCAACCTCTGTCATTAAGTATATTTTTGGTAGAGGAAAACAAGATTAAGAAAGGATTACAGTCTAGTTTTAATATTAGTGATTTCAAGGTTAAAGAGCGTGAGTTTATTTGTTGCTGTTCTTTGGAGCACTCTATTATTCCTGCACCAATCTGGCAAAGATCACAGTCATTCCTGCTAACTTGCTTATTATCTGAGTCCACTTATATAGAGAAGTATTTAAATATTTGTTGGATACTGAAACAGGAAGTATGAGATCTCAGTGTCAGAGATTTCTGGTGGGTTTGCTTTGTGATGTGATATTTAATATGAGGGGGGCCATAACAATTTAAGTATTTTATTTTATTTATTAAGGAGGAGCCCTGGTGGTATAATGGTTAAAGTGCAATATTGTAGAGAGTCCAATCCTAAAAGGGCTCAAGGTTAATTCATCCTTCCATCCTTCCATGGTCAGTAAAATGAGGACTCAGATTGTTGGGGGCAATATGCTGATATTGTAAATTGCCCAGACAGTACTGTAAAGTGCTATGGGTTGGTATATAAGTCTAAATGCTATTGCTATTATTTATTTATTAAATTTCTATGCCGTCCATCTTCCTACAAAGTGACTCTGGGTGGCTTGCATCACTCTGTCCTTATTTCAGCCTCACAATATAAAGCTGGCTGTCTTGAGGGGTTGTGACTAGCAGAGGGTTATTCAGTAAACACCAGGACTTGTTGGAGGTTTGAACCTGGAACCCCCCCCCTCGAGTCTGGCATTATAACCACTGTCCACAGTGACCTTTAATACTTGCAGTAAGCTGACAGTATGTCAGCAATAGAAGACACTTTCTGTGCATGTTTCTTTGATTAGGATTCTGTATAACCAATGTGTGTGTATGCATGCTCACTTTCAAGTCTCTTGAAAGTCTCTGCAGTCTCCGCAGTTTTCTTGACAAGCGTTCTGAGGTGGTTTGCCATTGGCTCCTTCCTAGAACTGAGAGACAAATACTGGCCCAAGGCTATCCAATTGGGCTTGGGCCTAAAAGTGGGACTAGAACTCATGGTCTCCCAGTATCCAGCATGGTACCTTTAACCACTATGCCAAACTGACCACTGAGGCATATCATTAGCCAGTATCATTTTGCATCTGAAGACAGAAGTAAAAAGGCTTTCCTTTCCAGCTACTGTTGGAAGGGCATGTTATTTGGAGCAGAGGCAGAAAACCTCACAAATGCCCCTCCCTGTGCCCCATATCATGAAAAAGAATATTATAGTCTGTTGCCCTTTTGGAAATTTGTTAGGCCTTGTTTTGTCTAATGGTAGGGAACTATTAGTTTTCATAAATCTGTAGTGCCTGGATGCCATCAAAAGACCTGGATCCTAATCATTAAACTAGAACCAATAAAGGACAACATTTGTAACTGAGGATTGAAGTGAGGGATCCTTGATGCTCTCTGACTTTGGTTGTTTTCTTGCAGACATCTCATTGCCCAAACTATGTAACATCATCAGTGCTAGTCTAATGATGTTACCTAGTTTAGGTAACGAAATGTCTGCAAGAAAACAACCAAGCTCAGAAAGCATCAAGGACCCTTCAATTAAGCTAGTGCTGGGGGACGGGCCCAACTCTTGCTCCAGATTTATTTAGCACTTGCTCAAGTCCCACCCAAAAAAAGGATAATTCAGATTTTTTTATCCCCAGCCGCATTAAAGACAGGAAAATTATTTCTCCCCTATTATTTTTCCCCCATCAATCCCCAATAAATTGACCCATGCTGTCTGTTTCCTCTCTTTGAAGTTGCAGCAGGATAGTAGCAAAAGGACAAGAAGAATAACATAATAGCAGATTCCAAACATTAGTTCAACTTCCTGCTCAAGCAGGAAACCCTATACCATTCAGACTAAATGGTTGATCAATCTCTTCTTAAAGGGAAGAGATCAGGGAGAATTTGCCCCGTCTCTCACTTTCTCTCCTTGTACACTGTAACAACTAATCCACATTTCTTGCTAATTTAGCTGGTGTGATTGGCTTATGGTTCATGCACTGAATAAGCCCACTAGGTAAGCTTGTTATGAGAATACAATACTTAATTTGAACCAAGTAAAAATGTCAGGGCTTTCATAATTTCCAAAGGCTTTTAACAGACGGCTATCTTTGTATCAGACATTTATACATGATAATTTGAAGTGTGGTTTATTCAGCTAACCCAACTAGTTGATATGACACAGTAACTCGTAGCTGAGATTTGCACAGTATATGAAGTTGTATTGACTAGTTTGAGATTCTTTCTGCAATGGAAAAACAGGTTCAGTTTGTTCAGACTTCTATTTCCAGTTAGGCTTTAGGGAGACTATAGGCAAGGCAGGAGGCTAATATTATTTCTTCTCCTTCTTGTTACCAGAAACTGAGACGGAGGCATACTAAAATCATCAGTACCATTATTCTCCATAGATTTGCTTTAACTCCCTTTTAAAATTTCTATTTGAGTGATGTTTATTATGTTGAAAAAAAAATCAGGTCCAGTTCCAAGTTGGGAGTAAGATGCTGTAGATAAAATGGAGGCTGCTGTAGATAAAATGGAGGCTGCTTAGGAAAGGAGGTTTCTGTTTATTGATTAGCAGAACCAGCAACAGCATGCAGTTCTGGGACAGCTGAGTTGAGAGTGGGTGGGTTTTTAGACCTTCTTTGGGCTTTGTATTTGAGATCCCTGTTGTGAAATGTACTTTGACCTGTGCTTGAGTGTGCCCTTTTGGTATTCTAATTTTTATTGCCTGACTCCTATTGTGGCTTGGAGGCCATTTCCTGTCTTTGGAGCTGGATGGGGAAATGTAGATTTTAGGAGTCTTTGTTTTTCTAATCCTATCAGCTCTAGCCTTCTCTGGGAGCTGTGACTGAAGGTGTTTTGCTTATGAATAGTGTGGCCCCAGTGTTTCTGAATGGATCAAAAAATCTCCATTTCTAAAGATTAGCCTCCTCAGGTTTCTTCGTGAGGAATGTAGACTGGGGCTGTTTCTGCTTTTGTTAAGATTCTTTTTTTCTCCATTTATCCTTCAGGGGAAATATTTTATCCTGCCTCTTTTAATATTTCCAAATATTTCATTCTCTGGGTGTGTGTGTGCGGTGCTTACAATTACATCATGTAACTGTGAGTTCCACAGGTTAACTGTGTGCTGTCTGAAGAAATACTTCCCTTTGTGTAACCCACACCTCTTATTCTACAGCCTGGAAATATCCCAGAGTATTGTCTTAGAAAAAGAAAAAAATCTGAATGAGGGCAAAGATTTATTTGAGTAAACTACATATCATTCCTCAACATGGATTTTGAGTCTGACTAACTTAATTGGATGGAAGAAGATTGTGATTTTTCATGACTTCCTTTTGATTTTTGCTTTCTATTATTCTTGACAACAAGGCTGTGTTAAAAAAAATACTTTGGAGACAACAGGATGTCTTTATCACATTGAGGAACTTTTCCTACAAGGAAGGAGGGTGGGGGCTAAACTTTAAAACCAGGTGCAGTTGTGTTTTATATAACTTAATTTAATCTATATAAATGAATTTACAGAGAAAGAAATAAACCAAAGAATGACTTGTCTTTTTTCTTGGTAATTTCAACAAAGAAGAAAGTCAGGGAGGATCTTTCTGAATCCCTCTTTTAGCCTACTTTTATTTGAAAAGGAAAAGATTTAAGGTTTCAGGGAAACCAACTCTCCAGATTCTATTCAAGTAGGTGTAATGAAACCTACTTTTTTTGTTTCCTGACCCCACAACTAAGTGAGAGAATTTACATGGGTAATTAGCTTAACCCACTTCCTCACTTGGATAATTGCAAACATCCCCATTTAGCTTCTAAATGGAAGACAAGACTTCCCT
Organism: Vipera ursinii; assembly: GCF_947247035.1. Taxonomy (NCBI): domain Eukaryota; kingdom Metazoa; phylum Chordata; class Lepidosauria; order Squamata; family Viperidae; genus Vipera; species Vipera ursinii. The sequence goes on from NC_139517.1 coordinate 31,201,974, forward strand.
GAAATGGGCAGCATTTCTACTAAGAGGAAATGGAGAGAAATATATACATTTGCTGTAGTCCTTTCTCTTCATAAATCAAATGTGACAAGGCAATTTCAAGGGAAAAAATAGGAGAAGATGGGAGAAGGAAACCTATATTTTTTTCCTAACAACCCCCTTTTAATATCTTTTCTGTTGCTGGAGCTTTGACTAGGGAAGAAGTTGTAAAACTGATATAGTAACCCACTTCCCACTTATACCGTGGAATACTCTCCAGTTTCTACCTGTAGGATGCTTGACAATGATTGATGTCTAAATGCACCAAATGCATTCCATCCTGAAAATAAATAGGAAGTGATGGGACAAGGGGAAAAAAACAAACGCATATTCAGTCCCCATGTTCAGTCCTGAATTTGATATACATTTACTTGAGAGACAGTGGAATTTGTTCTTGAGGAAAACGCTTTGCATATTTATTAGAAATATTCCTCACAAATGTCAAATCTAGAGGTAAAATCTTTTGGAGTATATTTGTCTTCATTTGCTACTATGCTGCTCTTTATAAACACACACATGAAAATGTGGAAGGTCAACAAGCAACAAAAAACATCTGTATTAGCTCAAGCTGCAAGCTTGATGTGGAAACAGGCTTACTCAGATGTGGATACATAAAACTTACCTGGAGAACAACAGCTGGGATGGATTACATATAAGTAAAATTATTCAAAAACCAGTCTTCCCCTTAAAATGTTTAGTTAGGAACCCTCATTGCAAATAAGCCAGTTTAGTATATTGGTTAAGGTGCTAGCCAACAAACCAGGAGACTGAATTCTAGTCCCTCTTTAGGCATAAAAGCCAGCTGGAGGACCTAGAGCCAGTCACTCTAGGAAAAAGACAGGGGCAAACTACTTCTGAAAAAACATGCCAGGAGTCAAAAATGGACTCAAAGGCACAAACACACACCAAAAATCCATTTACTAGCATGTGCTAGTTTAAAAATCTTTCTTTTGTCACATATATCAACACCATAGCTCCCCACAATTTTGCCTTTGAATACATGGCCTTATCTTCACCTAGGCCAGGGGTAGGCAACCTCAGCTCTTTTATGACTCATGAACTTCAACTCCCAGATTTCCTGAGTCAGCTATGCTATGCTATTCTGACTCAGGAATTCTGGGAGTTGAAGTCCATGAGTCATAAAAGAGCCGAGGTTGCCTAGGCCTATATTTAGGGAGTTTTATGCTGCTACCTTGTATTCTGGCAATTTTTCCTGCTTAAGCCTTTGGAGAGCCATCTGGTTATCTCTTCCTCTGATGATGCTGGGGAGGTGTTATTTTTTTGGGGGGGGGGACTTGATTTGATCTAACTAAACACACAAAGAATCTACTACTATTGTTTTTTCTCTGTACATTTTCAGTTGAGAGGATCATTAAAGTCAAGCCTAAACCTGGCATGGGACAAAGTTGACACCATCTATTTGAGGTATTTTTAGGGGAGACATGTACCCTGCGGTTAATTATGACAAAGTGAATAGGCATAAGAAAGAGGTGTCTTTTCTCTTTCTTGTTTCTGGGATAGGTGAGTATTTTCAGAAGCCTTCATTCTGGAATGATAGTCTTTCAAAGAAAGTACTAATGAGAAGTGATGGTTTCCCAAACCAGTAATAATAAAATCAAGATGGGCACTGCTTGAAGTCTTTCAAAGTCAACATTGTAGGAAGGAAGAGACTTCAAAGAAGAGAAAAAGGGTCTTTGAGTGTGGTTGGGGAAGAAGATCATGAGTTTTTGTTTACTGAAGTGATCTTCAATAACTTAAATGCTTGTATTTCTACAGCTGGCTTCACATACTAAACTAAACCCTAAAATCAGGCTACGCATACTCGTAACTTACATATCATGATATATCCAAACAATTCATGGAATACTTTAATATAAACACCTGGTTTGCAATAGCTAGCTTCCTACAACATGCTGAATTATTAACTACTCAGTTTGAAATGGGTTAATGACTTACTCAATAAGCTATTTGCATTTGCTAACTACTTGTCCTAATTTTAGCCTACCCAAGCAGCTTGCACTGAAATAGGATGCCAAGCAATCAATTTCTCTCTTTTTGGCAAAGTGGAGGGGCAAAATTAGGGAAAAAGTATTTAGTTGATGAGGAACTGAGACATCGGAGGATGGATAACTTTGGCCTGTGAAGAGGAAGAGGATTCTAGGAGTAGATATTGAGTGAAGGGATAATGTTGAGCAGACCTATTAAGAAAAATCAGTGGTTACGTTTCTATAATTTGTTTGTTAGATTTGATTTTGTCAGTATGATCATTGTCCCAGCAGTGATTTTTGTATGGACATTATTTTGCATGAGTTAAATAAGTCTGTGTTCCATGTTTATGAAAGGCCAGTCTATCATGCAGCCTGTCAGCTGCTAGGCTTGCCTATCTAAGATTTTGGTGTTTTGGAAACACTATACTTGAAAATGAAGATTAAAAGTATTTCTTTTTTGACCCTAGGAAACACATCAAAAAGATGATAGCAGCCTGTGTATGGGGAAAGGCAGTTCTCCCATAGAAAATCACCTCTAGACACTCTTTAATGCCATTTAGTATCAGAGGGAAATTCAGGTTTTTCAGAAAGCTAATAAAAGAGGTGGAATATTTATTCAAATATATTATCTGCCCTACAGATTGAACAAGTTAGCAATGTTTGAGGACTTTTCCATTACAGGCTTATATCAGAAGTGTGCCCCTGTTGCCACTTGGAAAGCTGAGCTGATTAAATCTGGGTGCAGCTTTGACACCAGAGGGAAGGTTGCAAAGAAAGTTTTGCAGTGTTTGTCCTAGAATTAGGATATGGGCAGTTACTACTAGTAGAAACTGAGTGGTTAGCTGAATAGTGGAAGTGGGAGCCAACATTGCAGTGGGGACCCCCACACAATGATAGGATAAGAGTGGCAGGGGACTGCTTCTCTATACTGATTAATGTTGCACTGATTCTGAATTCCTACCATATATATTGCATTCTATCTTTATATACGTTACATGCCCTGCTTTGATTTTTCCTTTTCTTAAAGAAAATAACTTTAATTTAATCCAAAAATTTTTATTTTTAATCTCAAAATTTTTATTTTTCTAGTGTTGGAAAAAATAGCCCTATACAGCAGATCTGGATTTTTTAAAATTTAGTTTTAAAAAATCCTGCCTTTATTATTTTATAAACAATTCAAGGCATTAGCAAATATATTTAATACTGCCCCACAGCACACATCCCTTGTTGGCAGTTCATTTTTCCGAGAAGCATACTGATGGAACTCAGGGCCTGGCCGGGTCTCTGGCCATCCCCTTAACACCCAGTTGAGAACACGGCTAAGGGTTCTGTCCGTGGTGGTTTCAGCTACAATGTCCCCTGCATGTAGGGGTGCTTCAGGCAGGTCCTGGATCTCCAAAATATGACAAGCTGGGTCTGGGTTTGGATCAGTCTGCGGTAGAGGCTGAGAGCATCAGCATGGCCCATTTCCTTACCCGGCTTGTGGACTAGCCAGTACGAATATGCAGCCATGAAAATGGACCATCATAGCATTCTCAGCGACAGGATCTGCAGTCTCTGTTTGTCTGCTGTGAAGAAACCAAGCAGAGGTTTCTGGTCTGTAAAGATGGTGAAGGTTCATCCATATAAGAATTCATGGAACTTCTTAATGCCAGACACTATGGCGAGGGCTTTCTTGTCTATCTGGGCATAGTTCCTTTCAGCTGATGATAATGTTCTAGAATGGTATGCAATGGGGGCCTCTTTACCATCTGGCATCCTGTGGCTTAGTACTGCCCCAATGCCATATGGCAAAGCATCACAGGCTAGTGTTACTGGTAGGTTTTCATTGAAATGAGCTAGGTGAGTGTATTATATACGTAAACAAACATTAGTAATAAGTTAAACAGTTATTCCGTTATTACTGTGAGGGGAAAACAAATCTGACAGGAGAACACGCGGGAACTTTGACAGCTGTCAAAGTTCCCCGCAAGGCGCAGGCGCAGCCACTGACAGGTCGCGGCTGTCAAAACACCAAGCCATGCGGAAACAAGAGCTGACAAGAGAAGACGGCGAGGATTGGTTCGGTTAGACGCGGCGCCATAAGGGACGATCCTGATTGGTCCTCACTGACAGCTGCCGGCTATAAAAGCCGGACGAATTATTCTGTTTTTGTCTTGCTCTAAATAAACCCCCAGTTAACTAGCCTGTCATCCCGAGTGGTCCTTCGGCTACTTCACTGGCGACGAGGGTGGGATCGCTCCTGAGCTGAAGTCACGGCCGAGGAAGAGAGTTCCCGGCCAGAGCTGTCACTGGAAGTTTTAACTTCCAACGGAGCGAGACCTAGGACTGGACGACATGGCCAACTTCGGGCGTGTGAGGGAATTCGATACCCGCCATCCGGAGAGATGGCAATCACACCTGGGGCAAGTTGAGGAATTTCTCCTCGTCAGCAAAATCACTGACGACAGAGCAAAGGCCGCCGCTCTCCTGTACATCAGCGGGCCCCCGGTATACGACGCTGCCGTCGGGCTGTTCAGCCCGGTACCCATCACCGAAGTCTCCTACGCAGACCTGGTAGACCAACTTAACAAGCATTATATGCCGGCACGCTCGGAGCTGTATTGGCGAGTACAATTCGCCCAGAAGAAGCAGCGACCGGACGAACCCGCAAATGACTTCATCGCTGGGGTCAGGCACGCTGCTCGTAACTGCTGTTTCCCCGACCTGGAAGACCGCATCAGAGACCAGGTGGTGATAGGGTTGAGGGATGAGCGGCTTCAGAAAAAACTAACATCTAAACCTGACATGAGTCTAGCCGAATTGACCCGAGAAATAATGGCCTACGAGTATAACCACAAGAAAAAATCGACCACCACAACTCCAGAGAGTCCAGCAACCGTATACCAAGAGAGCACAACCCTCAGTGACAGCGACGAATCGGTGGACTTCACAGACGGTGAGGCCCTTCAGTGCAGAATGGATTGCAGGCAACAGCCAAGAAGCGACGCGTCAGATTGCCGAAGAACCAGAAACCCCCCGCCACCACGATACGAGCAACGGGCCACCTGCGCCAGCTGCGGGGGCAATCATGCCCGGGGAAGCTGCCGGTTCCGAAACGCAAAATGCCACAATTGCAGAAAAACCGGCCACATCAAACCAGTGTGCCGAAGCCGACCCCGCGACAACGTGCATGATCTGGAGGCCAATTCCCCAGGTAGGCCAACCACCCAGGCCAACATAGGGGAAACACCAGGGGGCCTAGTGGAAACAATTGATAAGGTACACAGCCTGAGTTCAAAAGTAAGGATCAGGGTAAAACTTCAGGGAGTCACCTGCCCTATGGAGGTGGACTCCGGGTCAGCAGTCTCCTTAATCTCATTCAAAACGTATCAGGAGATCTGCCAGCGAAGCAATAGGGAAGTTCCCCTTAGGAAAACCCAGGTCCATCTAGCAGATTTCCAAAAAACCCCCATTCCTCTAGAAGGGAAGGCTAAGGTCGCTGTAGAATACAAAAAAATTCAAGGGACCCCTAGAAGTTCTAGTGACTCCAGGGAACCGCACCAACCTAATAGGGCTGAACTGGTTCAGCCCTCTGGGCATCGCCATTACGGGGGTAAACGCAGTCCAAGCCTCTAGCCTCGAAGCCATCTGCAACAAGTATGCAGACGTCTTTGATGGCACTCTGGGTAAATACACTGGCCCCCCCATCTCCTTACAATTAAACCCAGCCATCCAGCCCATAAAGATAAGAGCTAGGAGGGTTCCATTTGCCCTTAAAGAAAAAATAGAAAATGAGCTAGAACGCCTCATAGGACTAGGGGTGCTAGAACCTACGGAAGGGGGAAGCTGGGAGACCCCAATAGTCACCCCAGTGAAACCTAACGGGGAAATTAGATTATGTGCAGACTATAAGGCGACCCTCAACCTAGCTCTCAGCCCCCATGCTTACCCTGTGCCAGCGGTAAGGGACGTCTTTGCTTCCATCCGCTCAGGTGCCATTTTCGCAAAACTTGATCTGACGCAGGCGTACTTGCAACTGCCTGTCACAGATGACACCGCGGAAGCCCAGACAATTGTCACCCACCGCGGTGCCTTTAAAGTGAAAAGGCTCCAATTTGGCATATCGGCAGCCCCGGGTATCTTCCAAGGTATCATGGAGAAAACCTTAAAAGGAATACCCGGGGTCTGCCCATATTTCGACGATGTTCTCATCGCCGGAGAAAACGAAGCAAACTTAGCTGACAGACTGTCAGCTGTACTGAGCCGGCTCAGAGAAGCCGGTCTCAAACTTAAACGCGAAAAGTGCTCCATCGGAGTCACTTCCACAGAATCCCTAGGGTACAAAATAGACACCCAAGGCATTCACCCCACCACAGAAAAACTAAGGGCTATCCAGACAGCGCCCAGCCCAAAGAATAAACAAGAACTCCAAGCCTTTTTAGGGTTATTAAACTTCTATCACGCTTTCCTTCCCCACAAAGCCACCATAGCAGAGCCTCTCCATAGGCTCCTAGACAAGGGAACTGCCTGGTCCTGGACCAAAACACATGAAAATAGCTTCCAGTCATTAAAAAAAATTATCTGTAACAGTTCAACAATCACCCTTTTCCGAGAGGACACACCAATATGCATCGCTTGCGATGCATCTCCCTATGGAATAGGGGCAGTATTAAGTCACCTATACAAGGATGGCACCCAAAGACCCATAGCTTTTTATTCACGCACTCTGTCAAAAGCGGAAAGGAACTACGCACAAATCGACAGAGAAGCACTAGCAATAGTCGCAGGGGTTTCTGGTTCTATGGGAGACCCTTTACCATATCCACAGATCACAAACCCCTACTAGGAATATTCACTTGGAATAAAACAACACCGCAGATTCTTTCACCAAGAATACTGCGTTGGTCCACTTTCCTATCAGCATATTCTTACAAATTAATACATAAACCAGGGAAGGAATTAGGACACGCAGACTGCCTCAGCAGGCTGCCAATTCAAAGCAAAGACCCAGCCCCAGCGGGGCTAATTCTAGCAATCTCCCAACTTCCTGACTGCCCCCTCTCTGCAAAGATTATAGCTAACAATTCAGCTAAGGACAAAATACTCAGCAGAATCCTCAGGTGGACAACAACAGGATGGCCAGCAAAAAAACCCACACCCTCAATTCCAGCCATTCTATAACAGAAAAAATGAAATGTCTTCACATATGGGATGCCTTTTATGGGGGAACAGGGTGGTAATACCCAACAAGAACACAGCCCAAACATTAGACATCTTACACGAAGGTCATCCAGGCATAGTCAAGATGAAAGCTCTAGCCAGAAGCTATGTCTGGTGGCCTGGCATTGATAAAGAGATAGAAAAATATGTGGGAGGGTGCTACACCTGTCAAGCAACACGAAGCGAGCCACCCCAAGCCCCAATTCACAAATGGGAAACTACAAAAAACCCATGGTCACGCATACATTTAGACTTCGCAGGACCAATCCAAGGACAGAGTTTCCTAATAGTAGTTGACAGCTATTCCAAATGGTTAGAAGTCATTCCCCTTAGAAAAACAACTTCAGGAGCCACTATACAAGCCCTTAGGAAAATATTCGCCACCCACGGCCTCCCAGACACCATGGTTTCAGACAATGGACCTCAATTCACCTCTCGTGAATTTCAGATGTTCGCTATGAAGAACTGTATTAGACTGGTCACGTCTGCACCATTCCACCCATCGACGAACGGGATGGCTGAAATTATGGTGCACTCCACCAAAGAAGCTTTACAAAAATTCGTAAGAGGGAACTGTCAGCGTCGACTCAGCCAGTTCCTAATGTCACAACATACAACTCCATGCACAACAACGGGCAAATCACCTGCAGAACTAAGATGGGGAAGGAGGCTGATAACGCGGCTCGACAGACTACATCCAGACACTTACACCGCAGAAACAGATCACCCCCCCCACCCCGCACATTCAAACCGGGGCAAATGATATGGGCACGGTCATACACAGCAAAAAACAAATGGGTCCAAGGGACAGTACTACAACAAACAGGACCCATTTCTTATCTCATATCCACACATAGTGACGGCAATCTACGACGACATATCGATCAACTCAGGCCAAGACAACCACAGCACAGCCCAGAACCCCAACCAGGGGACCACCAACTTCAAGCCCCCGCAGGAATATTGCCAATACCAACCCAAGAGGAAGAGGAGCAAGAGAACTTACTACCACCAGAACCAGACATCGCCCCACCCCCAAGGCGCTCCAACAGGAACAGAAGAGCCCCCGCATATTTAAAGGACTACCAGTGGGCCGGCTCCAACAACCAACAAGGGGGAGGGAACGCTCCAGGGGAGGGGTAAGGGGTGTATTATATACGTAAACAAACATTAGTAATAAGTTAAACAGTTATTCTGTTATTACTGTGAGGGGAAAACAAATCTGACAGGAGAACACGCGGGAACTTTGACAGCTGTCAAAGTTCCCCGCAAGGCGCAGGCGCAGCCACTGACAGCTCGCGGCTGTCAAAACACCAAGCCATGCGGAAACAAGAGCTGACAAGAGAAGACGGCGAGGATTGGTTCGGTTAGACGCGGCGCCATAAGGGACGATCCTGATTGGTCCTCACTGACAGCTGCCGGCTATAAAAGCCAGACGAATTATTCTGTTTTTGTCTTGCTCTAAATAAACCCCCAGTTAACTAGCCTGTCGTCCCGAGTGGTCCTTCGGCTACTTCAGTGAGAGTCTGATGATAGCTTGAACGCTTTGTCTTGGGTGCTCGACCAGACCCAGGGCATTTTTTTGTCCAGTAGACAGTGCAGCAGTTCTGCCAGGGCAGCCTTATGCGGTAAGAAGGAGTGGTAAAAATTAAGCAAGCCCAGGAATGCTTGTAGCTCCCCCTTGGATTTTGGTGTGGGGGCTTGCTGAATTGCCTTTAGCTTTGCTTCAGATAGGTGGATTCTGGCAGCATTGATGCGGAAACCCAGGAATTCTGTGGATCTGGCACTTTTCCTTCTTGAGTTTTAGGCCTGCCTCATGGAAACATTGGAGTACTGCGGAGACATTCCACCAGGACTGCTGCTGATTCCCCCACGATCAGGATGTCATCAAAATACGGGCAAACGTGGCAATGTTCTTCAGTGTTTGTTCCATAATACTTTGGAACATCCCTGGTGCTACACCTACCCCAAACTGCAAGCAGTGCACTTGGAATGCATGCACCTCTGTGTGTGATGATTGTTTGTGCTTCTGTGATAGCTTCTTCTACCAGTAGCTGCTGATAGGCCTGAGTGAGGTCTAACTTAGTGAAGATTCAGCCTCCCTGGAGTGAGGCAAGGATGTGGCTCACTACTGGTTCAGGGTAATCATGCTGCTGTAGTGCCTTGTTTATGGTGCACTTGTAGTCTGTGCAGATGTGAATGTCCCTGTTAGGCTTACCTGGGTCACTACTGGAGTCTCCCACTGGCTTCAGTACACCGGTTGGAGCAGTCCCTGCTGTAGCAGCTTGTCTAGTTCCTCATCAATTTTAGGCTTCAATGCAAAGGGATCCCTGTGTGTTTTTAATTGGATTGGAGTTATTGCTGGATCGAGGTTGAGTGAAATGGGTGCCCCTTTGTATTGTCCCAATTCTGTGCTGAATATGTCAGCATATTGTTGGCATACGGCTGCTAGATCAGCTATTTGTGTTCGATGGATGCCTGTCATCCTGATGTCCAGGGCCTCAAACCAGTCCATTCCTATGAGGCTGGTGCACGGTCTCTCTATGATTGAGGGGACCCTTGAAGTCTCTGAATTGTACTCTAATGGTAGTTTCCCCCCTTACGGGAACATGGCAATTCTGGAAGTCAGTTAGCACTAAGCTCAATGATTTGAGCAGGACCCACCACTGGCTACATTTGAAAATGTGGTCAAAAGTCCTGGAGGAGATAGTGGACAGGGCTGATCCAGTATCTAGTTCCATGGAGCATGGGACCCCTTGCAGTCTTAGTTGGAGTCTTATCTTTTTTTTGATGGAACATTGGGCCCCTGTGCGTTGGATGCTACACCTTCCCGAACAGTATTCAATTCTGTTCTGTCCTGGGGGCCATTTCCCCTTGTGCTACTGTGTCACAGGTTTTGTTTCCTGCTGATGACCTCTGGAAACACTGGCAATGTGCCCTTGCTTTCCACAGGCACAGCATACTGCTGTGTGGAATCTGCACTCTGCTCTTTCATGCTGTCCCCCGCAGATTGTGTAGCTCTGTGGGGAACTTGCTTGCTCTGTGGAGCATGGCTGTCTGGGTGGCTCTCTCCACAAACGATCAATTTCTCCACGCTCACTGGTCTCCCCTGAGCCTTCTGGTGGGTCGCTGTGGTGGGTTGCTCTTGGTGGGTCGCTGTGGGGCTGGTGTATGTTTTAGATGGCTGGAGTGTCTTCAGTCCCTCTCTGGCAGCCTCATCCACCATGACTTCCTTCAATGAGTCTTGGAAAGTCACGTTCTCCATGGCAAATAGATGATGCGGTAATTCTCTATTATGCAAGCTGATAACGAGCCTGTCTGTGAGACAGTCTTCCAGGTCAGGGAACTTGTATTGGTGTGAAGCTTGGTGAAGGGCTGCCACAAATTCTGCTGAAGATTCCTCGGATCTCAGCTCATGTTGCTGGAATGCATGGCGCCAGGCGATTACTGAGAGTTTAGGCTCAAAATGTTCCCTTAATTTTTTCTTGAGGTCTGCGTAGGCCACAGTCTCTATACTTGCTGGTGCTATCAGGTTTTCAGCGATATCAAACATGGCTTGTCTGCAGACACATAGTAAGGTTGCCACCTTCAGGCCATCATCTGTGATTTGGTTAGCCTGGAGATAGTTGTCTACTCAGGAGACGTATGAGCTCCACTGTTCCAGATGAGTAAGGCTCGTTGAGCCTTCCCTGTTTAGCCATTTTGGGGAGGCGCCTGTAGTGCTGGTTAATGCCTGTACTGCTACAGTTGGAGCTGTGCTGCACTTAGGAGTCCTGGGGACTGATCCCTCAGGTATATCTGTGCCTCCAGTGTGTCTTACTGGCAGACAGGGCAGGGAGTGTGATACCACCAGGGCTCTTTACTTGGTCGGACACCCAGTGATTTCAGCATGTCTCCAGTGTGGCTTACTGGTAGGTGGGGGGGGGGGTCAGAACTAGGCCTGCCGGGTCTGTTTACCCAGCCTATCACCTAGTGATTCCAGTCTCTTGGTTAGCAGCAGCTCTCTCCTATGCAGCATCCCACCTTCATCACCACTATTGTATAGTGGGCTTCAGTAGGCAAGGAGCAGACCATCATAGTTACAACATCATTTATTGACTCAAACTAGAACTGGAGAGCTGCAGGCAATTGTCTGTAATTTATACTCGGAGCCCACAGGGCCTTAACCAATCACAATACTTGAAAAACCTGCCCAAATATGAATGTTCAAAGTTTCCCTCCAAAACAGTTGGAGTTAACAGTCAGGGTCATCTAAAGGTTAGTTTCATTTTAGCTTCACTAGCAGTTGGAGTTAAGTTAGTTTCACTTTAGCAGGGATTAACACAACTTTATATATATTCAATACATAACAAAAAGAATACATCAGAAGAAGTCAGTAGCAAACCATTTTCATCCTATTACTATACAAAGAAATTACAAAGAAATATTATGGTAATTGTAATGTACTGGAATTTTACTTTAACTGCTTTCACGTGTCTTTTGAATGCTGCTTAAGGTTGCTTAATTAGGGTGTCTGTGAAATGGTCACTGACTTGCCAGACATGCAGTCTCCAAGAAGACCATTGGATGATTTGTGGCGGGAATGGGTTCCTTTAAACCTATTGGCCGCTGCCTAGTGGCCAACTGTATAAATAGCTGCACAGAAGCCTCTGATTCAGTTCTGTTCCTGTTTGCCTCAATAAAGCAATGTTCCTGTTTTCAACCTCTTGTCTCGCCTCCTGCTTCCAAAGAACTCACTACACAACAGTAATAATCAAGAGTTGAATTGGTTTCAGGAAGTCTGTAGTTTTATATGCTTTTGCATATATATAGTTTTGATAATCCTATTCTGGGTTTCACTTACTGGGAAAAAGAATCAAGATGGCAACTCTTAAGGTGCAGTCAAACTCTGCCCCTTTTTATGTGTAAAAAGGGGCAGAGTTTGCCCCTTTGCTTTTGTAATAATGATAAAAAGAGGCAGTTTCAGTTTTCTGGCCCACTGATTGGGGACTTTAAAAAGCCACAGGTCAGCCTCCACTGTAATACTTTGAAGCAAGCCAGGGCAAAAGTTTTTAAAAATGGGAGAAAGGTCAGGCAAAGCTTGGTGTTCTCTCAGACTTTTGGTCTGCTCCTGATTATGGTATCATATTATGCCTGCAAAAGAAATTGTAAGGTTTTTTTTTTCCTTTTTAAGAAAAGTAATCCTGTTGAAATAAACAAGAGTGCAAGATCCAGTGTTTTTCTTTCCATGCACTCATTGTGAAGAGTGAACAATCACTGCAATTAATTGGGGCCCAAGACCGCAGAACGTGTGACAAGGAGCTAGTGATGATGTCAGAATTTGAAAATAATTGGTTTATTATACAGATATGGTGCACTAATTATGCATAGCTGCATTCCAGTTCCAAATATTATTTTTTCCTGTGGCACTGTTGAATTAACTTCCCATTTTGGTGGGTATATCAGTATTTATCAGAATCCATGGATAATACTGAAATATTTCTGGCAACTTAACAGCACCCTCAAGAGCATTTAGTTAAAGTTGCTGTTGGTACTAAGGAGAAAGGAATCATTGGGAATAAATTCGCACTTTTCTTTCTGATTTGTCTATATATCCCTGGCTTTTGCCAGATGAAAGTCTGAGCCAAGGAAAGAAATTCACAGTGGATTCTTTACACAGGATGCTAATAATCAAAGTGGTCTGCCCCAGGCCTCAAAGATTTCTTGTGATATCCCTGCTTTAAGAGAAAAAACAACAACAACAGTGAAGTGTGCTTATTTCATTTGACCAGTGTTTGTTTAAGAAAGGCATTAACTACTTCTGATCCTGCTTTCAGCCTATATCAAAGGCAAATTTTGCTAAATTCCAGCAACAATCCATTCATCACTGTGGTAAGGACAGTGAAGATCACTACGGTATTTTGTTTTTGAAGCAATAAGAGGCAGAAAGCTGGGTCAGCCATTATTATTAAATTCATAGCTTCTGAAATAGAATAAGAAAACTGTTGGTGGATATAATTCCTTTACTATAGTTATCAAGCGACCTGTTTGTTTTGCTGACTTTAAACTATATTTCCTAGAGTTCTTAGACATTTGGCTAATTTGTCAGTTTGTATCAACCTGATGTTGTTTACAGAATGCATTAGAAGTATTCTAGGCAGGTATTTCAGAACAACGTATTGCCTTGTTTTAATTGGTCTACTGGCTCTTTAGGACCAGTAATTACAACAATCCACCTAATGGACATAAGAAGTATATCCATTATGTTGATTGTTGCAACTACTGGTCCTAATGAAGTAGAAAACCAATTAAAACAATATATTACATTGTTCTGAAATACCTGCCTAGAATACCTCTAATGCAGGGGTGTCAAACTGCCCCCCCCAGGCTGGACGTGTCATGTGGAAGCCCACCCCATTGCTGGCAATGGCAAAACCGTCCCGATACGTTGTGCGATGTCACGTGATGTTGCGAGTTTGACATTTATTTATTTATTATTTATTTTAATTCCATTTATATCTCGCCCTTCTCCGAAGACTCAGGGCGGCTTACAAGCTTAGCAGTAGCCTTCATTCTATGTATTTGCCTGCTTATTAGGGCTTTCATACACCCCCCAAGTGGCATTATTACAAAGTCAGCTTATTGCCCCCAACAATCTGGGTCCTCATTTTACCTACCTCGGAAGGATGGAAGGCTGAGTCAACCTTGAGCCTGGTGGGCTCGAACCTGCACTAATTGCAGGCAGCTGGTGTTACTTAAGGAGGCATTAGCCCACTGTTCCACCAAGGCTCTGCTCTAATACATTCTATAAAGAAGGATGGACTTCAGCTCCCAGAATTCCCCAGCCAGCAAATAGTCTAGGGCAGGGGTGTCGAACTGCCGGCCCATGGGCTGGATGCGTCATGCAGAAGCCGCGCCCACCCCATTGCCGACAATGGCAAAACCGTCCTGATATGTTGCATGATGTCACGTGATGTCGCAAATTTGACATGTCTGGTCTAGGGCATTTAAATCATGTAATAAATGATGACCATCAGGTCTACATGTCCCATAGATTCTTATTTAAAGGGCACTGAGCATTTGTGCATTCCAGGACTTTATTTTTAAAGAAGGCTTGTACTGGACAGCAGGGGAAGACTGGGAATCAAAACCCCCAGGGCAATATGGGCCCCATCTCTCCATAGTGTTTAAAAGGAAGTAGAGATAGCCCTTGCTCTCCTCTCCCCATAAAAATTCCCATCTGATTATAGCTTTCAAGCCAAACATTGGATAATAGAGTTCACATATATTTATGGCTCTCTTATATGAACCTTTGACTCTGGAAAAGATTCAGGATTGTTTGTTTCACATTGTGTGGCCGTCCTCAGAAAGTGGCTCAATGCAACAAACATTCTTAAAATAAATTAAAAACAAATTTCCATCATAAGTACAAAATTTAAAATAGACAGCAGCCAAGAAGAACGTTACACTTCATGATTGTTAACACAATTGAGAGATGGGACCCTTCACACACATTTGGAACCCCAGGCCCAGACACTTTAGGTCCTTATGAAAGGCCAGCAGAGTCTGGACCATACTAATCTCTGTTCCATGTTTCATTTTTAGAGAAGCCTAATTTAGTCACTCCTCTTCCATATTCCAGAAACCAAAAGGAGCAGAGGATGGATCAGGGCTAATGCAACTATTCCTTAGCTTGTCTCTTGACCAGGTACATGGATATGTGTGGTCATGGTGAGGTGCCTGGAAAGACACCTTCCCTGCAGATGTCAGCTGATAGTGACCTGTTAATAATATTTTTCTCCAATGCAGATTTTCTTGCTGTAGAATCTTGGATCAGTTAAAAGACATACTATAGCCTGCAGAGCCAACTAGAAAATGAGAACCTATCCCAAAGCCAGGATTTTCTAAGAGGAATTTGGCCCTTTTCCTGAAAAATAAAACCCTAAAATGTCAAATCAGCAATCACTGGTGATTGAAAAGGGCTTTTCTTCCTGAAATAAAGTGCCAGAAAGGAAAACAGATATTCCTGTGTATGATGAGCGTTGTTTGCCTCTGTGAGAAAATCTGGAGGATGTTCGTCTGGGAATATTGGTCAGTTGACAATTTTGAGCTTTATGTAACTCTTCTTGATTTGAGAAAAGCGTATTCTGATTTGTTTTATATAATGAAAATGGTCATGTAATCCAGTTACCACAATATGTGAATAGTCACTATTTTATTTGTATAAGTATTTCATGCAGGGATGGGCAGCTTTTTCTAGGGTTCCCTTTTTGTGCTGCCCAGAACCTAATTTTCTGAAAGCCATCCAGAAGGCTTCCCACCATTTTTGAGACATGACATATAGAAAAAATGACATTAAGCCCTACAACGCAGGATTCATGTAGCAAAAATATGAGCAGGAGAAAAGCCCTCTCCCTAAAAAAGGCACAACACACAATGTGTAACATGGCCCTCCCCATTCTGCATCCTTACCTTACACATTATCACTGGAACTCACAAGGATTTTTCCGATTGTCCAATTGGTTTGTGTGTAGCTAGCAAGGAACAATGTGCTGGTTTTCTGCTGGCCTTGGAGCAAACACACTCCTTTAGGGATACTGTCCAAAATCACCCATTTTTCTGGAGCTGTAAACTTACCTAGTAGGAAGAAAGAAAGAAAAAACTTCACTGGATTTATATAACACACCAAGTTAAAATGTGACTTGCTTGTTTGTGGTTTGTGTTGTGTGAAGCCCCTAGCCAATTGTTGTTTATTATGAAAAACATAGCTTCTTTAGAATTTTTTTAAGGAAACTCCAGAATGTCTGAAAACTAATTCACTTCTCCATCCAAAAAAACTTGTTCAAGATGTCTCAGAATAAAGGCAATTCAATGGGTGTATGCTATGTTTGTGTGGTTATCCATTTATCAGGGTATTTTCAGAATTTCTGAGTCAAAGGTGAAAGACATCCTTTGAAGTCTATACAGTAGTGATGCAGATGTAGCCTTTCTCTACTATTATGGCCAAATGTGTCTGTTTTCTAGTATTGCAGTATGAGAATTGTGCAAAAAGGCACAACTGCTTTACGGTGTTAATAATGGTTGTATCTCCACATGCTTCACATGTGAAGTATTACACACTCTCATATGCATAAATAGATGCATAATCACTCAGCAGGTGATTGGATCCCCAATCATATTTGGGACCACAAATATGACCAATCTCTATTATTAAACAGATAGGTCAGGTGATTAATTTAGAAAGTAACTGCATAATAAGTAATAATAAGTATGGTGTCTTGTTTTGATGAAGAAGCTAAATGGAATGAAGTCTGTACTCATACCTGAATGAAAGACCCCCTAAAGAATCAAAGGACTGTTAGGAAGTTGAAACTTGTAAGAAGACAATGGCAAATCATTTTTGTAAGTTGCCCCAAATCCCTATGCAGTTATATCCATGAAGTCCCCATGAATTAACCCAAAGGCACTTTTTCAAAAGGCAACTGGACTTTCCTTGTTTTTTTCTTGAAGATGTTTTGCATCTCATCCAAAAAGCATCCTCATTTCTGGTGGCTTCAAGAAATAACAAGGAAAGTCCAGGTGTCTTTTGAAAAAACACTTTAGGACAACTGTGACCTGGATGACTAAGAATCTCCATAGACATTCACCAGGAACTGAGTGTGCTTTGAAGGAGGCTTTGACTCCTGCTTGGGCAGAGAGTTGGACTAGATGACCTACAAGGTCCCGTCCAACACTGTTATTCTAAATCTATTGTGAGATCCTTGCATTTGGACCCAAGGATTACAGGTTTGCAGCAGAATTACCTGAATTTAAAATTTGAGTGGAAGTTGAGTTCTGAATTATAATTAAAGGATGAATGGTTGTAGTTTGTGTTCTTGCACAGCTCTCCATAATTTCAGTGAAACACCAGAGGAAGAACTTCCCAATAGTTGTCAAGTAATGAAACGGCTCCCAATTTAATTAGGGAAAACAGAACGAGTGGCCAGGAGATAACAATCCTTTGGGCCAATTCTACAAGTCATGGTGACATTTCAGTTGATGGAAGTTTTACAAAATGTTTTCATTGACTGATTAATTGCAAAATGTTTGAGCAACTACAGCCAACCAGCTCAAAGAGATTGGAACCACTGTTAGAAACTGGATTCAGCTTTGGTTATAAAAGATTTCCCCCCAGGAAATAATATTTTTTGTATTTTTAAAAGCATCATTAACAGAAATTAAAATGCATTTTAGCCCTTGTTAATCCCTGGGCATGTTACACCACAGGACAGTTTAAAAAAAAGGTTAATTGTTTCTGATATTTTTAAAAATTATTTCTTTGTCTTTGCATATTTGTATGTGAAAGGCTGAAAGATTTCCGGTACAGAGAAATCTGAAACCATGTGAAAGTTGATTGACTTTGAGGTTTAATATAAGCTCTAAACTCAGAGCAGATTCTTAGAGATAATTTGAATACACAAGCTGAATTCCTTTGTAGCCAAACATTTAACTTTTCAGCCTTACAGCTTTACTTTGATGATGTTTGGAGATTTCCCTCATTCTGCAATCTTTGAAATATGGAATAGAAAAACTATTAAATTATTTAAATAGGCGTGAAATCCAATTAAATTCATGTTCAGCATTATTACAGATAATAACAAGTCAAGTTGAAAAAAACAGAGGAGTGACACACAAACACATACAGACATAAATATATAAATATAAATAAATACATTAAAACAGAAATGGACAATCTGCTGCCCATACTTGGAGCCTTTCAATTCTGTTTCATTTTCCCACTATTCTGAATTACATGAAAATTACAGTTAAGCTTTCCCCAGCATGGGAAATTTCCAGATGTGTGGATTTCAATTTCCAGAATGTACACTGACTTAGAAATTCTGGGAGTTAAAATCCACACAACTGGAGGGCACCTATTACCAGAGGAAGCAGATGCCATGTAGGTTTAAAATAACAACAAACAACAAACAAACAAATAGGCCTTTTCCTGTAACTATGAAAAAACCCAAGATTTGTTTAAATGTGTATAGGCTGAAAATAAAATTAGGAGCTCAGCACTCACAGCATAACACAGTATTTCCCAACCTTGACAAATTCCAGATGTGTGGACTTCAGCTCCCCAAATTCCTCAAGTAGTATGGATAGGGCAGAAAAATTGGGGAGTTGAAGCCCACACATCTGGAGGCTGGGAAGGTGGAAAAAAATTAATTCTCCTTTCTCATCTGCCACCTGCCTCCCACCCACTTCCCCTATTCAGCACAGCCTGATTCCACCTACATCCCATTGACCACATAACAGACCACACTCATTCTGTTCCCCTTCCCTATTATTAAGTGCTCATTTCTTTGTTCAGGGGAAGAATAGACTAGCTCTATTCTTTGGCATGTTTAATATATAAAATAGATTTATCTGTTTTTGTTATGGTTCATTTCGTTTGTTTTCCCTCCCCCCTCTGTTTTTATAGTTTCATTTTTTAAGTTTAAAGATTATTTGTTTAATACTTTTAAGGCATTTTGGTATTTTGTTTGCATTTTGTATTTTTTTATAGAATAAAACAAATATATATATACTAAGAGATTGCCTAAATCTGCCCTGTACTACCACACACAGATTAAGGAACTTTCTGTGGATTAAAAAAATGCCATGTGTCTGGACCCAGGAAACAGAACTTCTCTTCATGGTGCTTGATCTCTAGATTAGCATTCCCCCCCCCCCCGAGATCTATATGAACCCCATCATGGTTATCTTTTAAAAACCCACTTTTTCTCCTAGGCCTTGGTTTAAAGTGGATGGAGACCCTTTAAGATATTATTTTTTAATTAAATATTTTCTTCCAGGATTATGTTGATTTCTCTTATATTTAATTTTATACATTGTCCAGTATTATGTGGAGATGAGTGATCTTCTACATTTAATAAATAAATCAAAGGAAGTTAGAGAGATTTTAAGAATCTAGGTATGTGTCAGCCTCACTATGCAGACCAAACCAAGATCTGAAAACCCTGACTAATCTAGAATTACTTTATTGATACTGGCTATAATAACACACTCTGGGAAGTCTGACTGTTTCACTTCCTACCCTTCCCCCTCCAATTCATGTTAATTAGGGAGGTGTCTGCCCAAGTCTTCTGGGCATGCTTTTCCTTGGTTTAAACTTAAACCATGTTTTGGTAATAGATCTGGTGTATCTCTATCAAAGTAATTTTCCTTACTCTTTTCAAGGTGTGAAAAGAAAACAATCCTATGGGATTCATGTTTTTATTAATTCATAGGTTCAAAGACTGAGCTAAGTTGGAAACCAAATTCATAAGTATTCAGATCCCCGATAAGCTCAGACATGGAACCAACCCTGTAATTCTGGCTAAAAAAGCCAGCTTTTATAAACTTATTTAATTACCAAATTGTATACAGCACTTTGCCAAGGATGTTATTCCAATTTTTAAACAGCAGGTAAACTAGAATAGGACCACTTGCCAATATTGGGTCTGCAAAACTTGAATTACCACTAGGTGGCAGTAAAGAGATGCAGAAAAAAACTCTACCATGTGCTGCCATCTACTGTTTATAATTATTACAGATTTTTCTTTGATTATGTATGCTGTCCAAAGTCTTTTGGGATTGGCGTTGGTTGTAAATATCATAAAATGAGTAAAATAAAAAACACTATAACAGAGGTCTCCAACCTATAGGCTGTGGCCCATTATCTGGCTGTGGCCCCTTGGGCACTGGGCCGGGCCGCATGAGTAGCTGGGCAGTGCATGCATGTGTGCTCGCCCCCCTTGTGCCACCATTGCCGCAAGTGTGCAGGCAGTGGCAGCACCGCTAGTATTGTGTGGACGGCAGCAGTGCTGCAAGCGGCAGGTAGGCCGTGGCATGATCATTATGCAGGGGCAGTGGAGCAAGCCTCACACCAGGGACACCATTGCAGGGGTGGCAGCACGAGTTTCGTACAGGGGCGGCATCACTGCGGGCCACAGCACGAGGTTTGCATGGGGGTGGCAGCACGAGGTTCACACTGGTGGTAGCATCGCTGCAAGCCTGGAGGTGGTGCCACAAGCCTCACAAAGGTGCCCTGTTGCTGAGAGCCTTGCGCACATGCTCTCAACCCCATTTGCACAGTGTGCATGTTCGCAGCCTGTTTGTATGTGCACGCGCACATGTGACCACATTCACATTTGGTCATGCGTGCATAATTCGCCTGCCCCTCCCTCTCCCACCGGGCCACCAAAACAAAAAGGTTGGAGACCCTTGCACTATAAGATTAATGTAGAGGACAGAGGCACAGGAGGAATCGCTACCGAGGCAATAGCCAGATAAAATAGGTCAGAACAAGAATGTAGCATGAGTAAAGAGGGCCCTTCTGACTTCTCATGAAAGTAAAATGGAAAAAGGGGAGGGGAAAACTGCATTCAGACTTGCAAGGTTCTGTTATTCTAACTTTATAATAAAGTAAAATTCTTTACTTTATATAATGATCTATATAATTTTGGCTTCCTAGTCTGGTCTGCCAATTACAAAACAACTTTTCTGACCTCTAATTTCAGTGGGAAATCATTCTTTCAGTCAGCGGTGGGATTCAAATAATTTAACAACCAGTTCTCAGCCCTAATGACAGATTTAAGTATAAAAAAATGGTACAGCGAAAAGTAGTTTATTATTTCATGCATTTAATACTTAAATAAGAACAATAAAAGAGGTAGACAAAACTAGATTATGTTATAAAAAAGAGTTTTAAAAAATTAATGAAAAAATTAATGAAAAATAAAACCTGACAAAAAAACAATAAAACTGTTATTTAAGATATTTCCATATTGCTTCTTGATTGGCATCCTCACTTGCAATTTTCTTTGCTTTTATATTTTTTATTTTTTTTAATTTTAATTCCATTTATATTCCGCCCTTCTCCAAAGACTCAGGGCGGCTTACAAGCTTAGCAGTAGCATCACCGGCTATGTCATTTATCCTAATCATCTTTTCACCATAGGAGTAGGATCCAGGTCATGGCAGGAGGCCATGAGACTCATTGTACTGATCATGCCAGTGCCGCTGCTTGCAGCAGGAGACCGCGCAATGCATCCTGCCAATCATGCCGGTGCTGCCACTCACGGCAGGAGATAGCACAGTGCATCATGCTGATTGCTCCAATGCCACAGCTCACTGCAGGAGGGTGCACAGTGTATTGCACTGCTCACGCCAGTGCTGCTACTTGCGCCGATTGGTGCAATGAGCTTTGCGGCCTTTTGCAGCAAGCAGCAGCAGTGGCACAATCAGTGCAAAGAGCCATGTGGCATCCTGTCATGAGCAGTGGCAACAGCACGATCAGCGTGATGCACTGCATGGCTTCTTGCCACGAGCAGCGGCATGTCCATGAAGAGCGGCGTCCTGCCTGATCAGCAGCAGCGGTGCTATCAGTACAAAGAGCAACATGGCATCCTGCCATGAGGGATGCGCCGCATGGTGTGCAGCCACAAGTGGCCACAGAAGGACTCAGATTTATCATAACTGGTTCAGCGAACTCAATAAAAAATTAGGTATTGGTTCTGTCGAACTGGTGCAAACTGGCTGAATCCCACCACTGCTTTCAGTATGAAATAACAAAGATTTTCCAAAAAAGGATAGCAAGACTATTAAAGTTACTTGACAACATGTATATCCTATAAAGTGCCTACTCAGTTTGAAGAAACCTCTTTTGATTCTTCCTTCTTGCCTGCAGTACATACAAAACCAAACCAAACCACTAGGTTCCCCCTCAAAGATTGTTTCCCTCTATTTCAAAGAGATTTAAAACTTATTTATCAATATTTTAGCAAAAGTCTATTTTCTCATATTTATGTTTTTATAGCTAACAGAGACTGTGGGGCTAATTCCGCCAGGGGAAAGGTTTATCTCTTCCTTCCCTTAACTTGCTCGCTCCTCTTAAGGCAGGGGTGTCAAACTCAATTTCATTGAGGGCCGCATCAGCATTGCGGTTGCCCTCAGGGGGCCGTGTGGGTGTGGCCTGGGTGGGCGTGACCTACTGGGTGGGCGTGGCTAGAGTGTGTATGGACTACTGGGTGGGCGTGGCCAGCTCTACATCGTTCGCATCAAGGGTGCCTATGGGGGCCTGGGCAGGAGTGGGACAGATCTGAGGGTCTCTGGCAGAAGGAGGGTCTCTGGGCCAGGGCCAAGGCAGTGGGGGCCGTTCCCTTACTGTTTCCAGGATGGCTTCATGGGCCACATGAAACCACTTCGCGGGCTGGATCTGGTCCCTGGGCCTTGTGTTTGACATGTCTGTCTTAAGGGCTTCTGTTCTGATGAGGCGTATCCTTTTGAGAACTCTACAAATGAAGAGTGAGGCCAAAGAAATAATAAGCAGACATGCAAACATGAAGGAATGCTTGAAAAAAGAAAAAAAAACTTCCAAAACCTGAAAGTTTAGACTCATCTAGAGTCATTGATTTATTTAACTATGGCTTGTTGAATGCCATAAGATTGTATTCATATATCACACATGCCAAAATCTGCAGACCATGGTGATTTAATTCAGTTATTACCATAGGGCAGGATCAAACAAGCCGTATTTAGGCTAAACTTAATTAGTGAACCCAACCATTCTGTGAGAAATCGCTGAATAAAGACCATTCCTTATACACCAAATTGGGGAAAGGCTGTCATATAAGGTATCTTATATTAAATAAGATATCTTAAGTAAAAAAAAATAAAAAAAGAAGGAAGGGGGGAGCCTATCTGACGATACAAAATCTGCATGTTTTGATTCTTAAAATGAAACAGAACAGAAATAAGCAATCTTTATTGTATGCTTTGGATTAAAATTCCTCTAAGCTTCAATCAGCAATGATGGTAAGGAAGCAGCTGTTTACCCATTCCTGGGCTAGGTGGACATGGATCAGATGAGCCTTGCTCAGTATCCTCCAGATGTGTTGGGCTTCATCTCCCACATTCTCACTTCCTAACTGGAAATTGTATCTACTACAATAATGATATAATTCAATAATAAGAACACACATCATTGCACATGGGCCAAGAGTTAATGAGAGGTGTCTTCTTTCGTCCCTTAACCTCGCTCCATCTGATCTCCTCTGGCTAATGTTTCTAATCTAATTCCTGTTCCTTTTGCTGCTACTCTTCTCTGTGGCTCCCACAGAACGCATCAAAGAGATGAGGGGAGAATCTGAGCTTTCCATGGAAAACTGGAGCTCCTTTGTCTGAAGAGAAATCTTAGCTGGCAGAGAAGATATTCAGATATCTAAAGAGAATAGAATAGGATGCTGGAAGGAGAAGACAAATGGGTGTAATTTTGTAACCTGATTTCCCTCCCTTTCTCAGCCAACAAAAAAAGAGAGAACAGAGAGGACTTTGTCAAGGTGAGGAAAGATGCTCTCACCAATGGAAAGGAGGGAACTGAAATCACCCCAGTGTTTTGTCCCTGCCAGGTGACACATTGTAGTTATATGTCAACCTTTAATCCTTAAGGGTCTGGAGCATTGGCTCCTCCACCTCATGTGGCGGCTGGGTTTGAAAGGATCAATGTCATGCCAATTCCTTGTGAATGCCACATTGGACAATACAGTTGAGGGGCAGGCTGAGGAAGCCTAATCATTTTTGAAAATGCAGGTCTCTAACTGAGGCACCAATGTCCAAGTTATCAAACTCCTCTTTACCAACCTCTCCCATTCCTTAACAGCCTGTGTCACTTTTCCTTCCAAGTCAGAATGACATAAAGTGAGGCAAGGGACCATTTCACTTCACTTCTAGAGTGAGAAAATGATTCCCACACAAAGGCCTTCACTGAAGTTCAGCCCAGACCTATGTTTCAAAGCATTGCCCGTACTCTGCTTTTTTTTAATGGTTACTTTCCCATTACAAAAACTATGCTGCCTTCACACAGCAACATTAAATTTTAAGCATTGTGTCTAGTGGGACAGTGAGATATCATGATGAAGCATCTGCCTGGCCACAGGGACTCAACACAGGTAGGGCATCAGGTGAGGAATCTCAAAAAGAATCAAGGAGTCCACTATCTCTATGTCACTGAAGCTCCATCCCTTTTTTTCATGTATGAACGGTGGTGGCTCTTAGTGATTAGGATGCAATATTGCAGGGCTACATCTGACTCAGCCTTCCATCCTTTCAAGGCTGGCAAATTGAAGAGCCAGACTGTTGGCTGCCATATGCTAATGTTTGTAAACTGCTCATAGAGGGTGGTAAAGCACTGTGGAACAGTATATAAGCCTAAGTGCTATTGATAATCAGGTGGATACAGCTACTGTACCATCTTGATTTTTTGAACCTCCTTCCACCCTGGTGCCCTTGAAATTGGCATCAAGACTCAATATATATATATATAGACCGTGCACAGGGATCTATTATTCATGTAGTAAGCCAGCTGTGAGCCAGCTGTAGATACGCTGCCACCTGTTTTTTATTACATATATAAACTCCCTCAAAATTTCAGGAAAGGAGCCAATGTTTTCTGGTTCCACAAAAAGTTTGCCATGCCAACCTAATGCTGATTAGACTGCCTTTACAGAAATTTACAATGCCACTTTTCAGTATGGCTGTGCTAGGTTTGCCACCTCCTCCTCTGGATTATTTCAAAAGGCTGAGTATGAAAGGTCACCAAATAAATGCTTAAGCCATTATGCATGCCAGATGCCTGAAGAAATGTAAATAACTTCAGCCTTGGCATTCAAAAGCTTGTCTAAATCTGGGCAGGAGGCAAATCCATCTAAGAATCTTAGTTGTCCATATGTGGGTGGTGGAGATTTGCCAGTAACCGGAAACTGTTCATACCACATATTCATAAAAGGATGCTCCCCTCACATATAAAAATCATTGTTTATTTTCCTAAGATTGTGGATAAACAGCTGTATACCAGCTTTATGAGAGACTTACTACTGGTGAAGTGAAATGCATTATGGCACTTTTAAAATACATTTGTATGTCTTCAGCTTTACTGAGAACATTTATGTTCCTTTGATGCTTGGGAACAGAAGTCTGGCAGGGAGTAAAAAACTGCTGGTGTTAAATTTCTGAAAAAAATTCACAGAAATTTCTGAATAGGAGAAATCTGCTGGAGAATTTTTGGCATGCCAATGACAGTGCCCTTTAAAACTATGAGTGTTGCAAATTTATCCATTCGACTGGTTTTGGAACATAGGAAGGTTAGTGTTTCAATCTTTGAATGAAGAAATTATTTGCTCTGGCAATGCACTAATTGCACAAAGGCTTGTGCTTGTGTTTTCTTTTCAGAAGCCTGAGTGCTATCGTTTTCTGTGTGACCACTAAGGTGAAAGAATAAACAGCAGGTTACCATATGGCAAACATCTTTGCACCATTATAGTCTTACAGCAATATGGGACAAATTGGGTGCACATCGTTACCTGTCTGGTTAAAAAGAGACAGGGGCCATCTCCATTTGGGGTCTGAGGATATGCTGAACCTGTTTCGGTATTGTCTTGCTGCTCTAAAGACTTGGTGGATTGTGCACATGGTTCCATTTGTACGGAGAGAGGAAGACCATCTGTCTTATCTAGTGCCAAAAATGGGAACTATTATGCATTGGAATGCTTAATCTAGCTCAGCCATTCTCAAGATGTTCTGAGTGGAAAGGAGAAAATGGGGAGATAAATCTCTTAGAAGGGAAGGCAAATGTATGCTTTCTTAAAGTGATTTTTTTTCCAAAGTTGAATGTCCTTGAGGCTGGTAATATAAATCAAAAGGCTAAGTACATTTGGAGAAAGTGTTGACTAATTAAGGAATAATGCCAGGTTTAAGCCTTATAAATAGAGACAAATTGACACTTTGCCGAGACCAAGACTGGTTCTGAGCCAGAAGTAAAGCAAATTGCACACTCCTTTGAACTTCTGAAACTGTTTAAGGTCCCAGTTTGTCACCTTCCACACATGTGATAACACACTAAATAAACTGAACATATGTAGAGTGTCTTGGCTTATCTGTGAATGAACACAGCAGACTGGCTTTCAAAAATCTCAGCTGGAAAAAGAGATACATCCAGAAGTTTTGCAGCATTCTAAGGATCCTTCCTTCCAATGTCATGTTTGGAGGTTACCACCATAACTAATATTTAATAGAGACACTTTCTAAAAATATTACGAAAACTTTGAACAGTGGTTAGAGTGGCCTAACCAACCTAATATATAGCCCTAATAGTTCATCTATATAAGATAGTAATGTCAGTTTATTAGAGTACAAATTTCAAACCACCCTCCAGATGCTATTTTCCTACAAATGCTCCCCCTGCCCACTGCTTTCAGAAGAGCTTATGGATAATCATAGCTTTTGTGTACCACCAAGTACAGTATGTTTCAAAGATGCAACATGCTCAGCTTTATTAGTAAGATGATGCTAGAATGAGCACCGGCTATCTATATAAACAGGGAATTTCTATCAGTCTTGGAAAACTGGCTGTAGGACTAACATTCAGTGGATCAGATTCTTTTACAAAATGGATTATGAAATTGACTAGAGCAGGGTGTTAAACTGCCGGCCCACAGGTTGGTTGCATCATGTGGAGGCTGCACTCACCCCAGCTCCGGCAATGCAAAAACATCATGATATGTCACAACACGTCACGTGACGCAGCAAGTTTGATACCCGTGGACTAGAGAATAGGCAGCATGCCAATTTGTTGGAGGAAAAAAGGCACTCCTTTCCTTTGCTTCTCTTTGGCAAGATTCCCCCCCACCCCACGCCCTCCAAAACAACCTATGCATCCTCTATGTGGGTACACATCAGTTCCCAGAATTCTTAGAAATTGTCACAGTAGCTGGGGAGCTAGTCCAGAAGATTAATAGGCACCCTGGTTGGGAAAGAGTGAACTTAAGCATTGCTGGGCAAAAAAAGGATTGATTCCTCAAAAATAGCCCCTCCTCCCCCCCAAAAAAAAATCCTACATGAAATGATCAGGAATGAACAATCAAAGAACCAACATGTAAAGATTTACAGACAGTAAAGTGAAATATAAACTAGATGGCAGCACAATGGATAGGAACTAACAAACCCAGCGCTGTCACTTGCTAAAACTATATTGTCTTTCTGACATCCCTTTTCTTGGGTATGTGGCTGATGCTGATGTCCTAAACACAATGAATGTTGCAATGTGTCTGCTGTCAGCAACTGCATTACTGTCATGTGCCTTTGGAGCAGTAAGAGCTTTTTGGAAAACTTGGTGTGTCATACACCAAAGAAACTTCAGTGTAAATTCTGCTCCTGTGCCCTACTTGTCAGCCAACAGACCAGTATTTGAAGGGCTGTCAGAAAATCAGCCTCTGTTTGAAGTACTGTCAGAACTCATGCTTCTATTGACCCAGAGAGCTAGCCTGACTCAAAAATTGTTGATGGGACTCCAGGTTCAATTCCTGCTGGGAGTCAATAAGGTTCTGGGAAAATCAACAGTCATTGAAGGTTATTGCAAAGTTTCCCCTCTTCTCAGGAATTCTCTGTTGGCAGAGAAATAAGTTCAGGGCCGCCAAATGTAAAGCACAAAGGGAAGATCTTGTGCATTAGAGTTTGCCTGTTTTCATCTCTCTGCTCTCAGTATACTTTCCAAACCACAATAAGGGTTGGGATTTTGAATTGATATTTTATGATTCTGGGGGATAAGGTTTAGGTCTTCCTTTAATGCTGGAACTAATTTCAATGGCTTTTCAGATGCCGGGAGCAACAGTAAGAACAGAGTAAAATTTAAACGCAAAGGACCTTTTCTTCAACCTGGTGCCATGTGATTTTGTTGGATTATATCCCTGTCATATCCAATTAAGATAATTAAGTTCTCTCTCCTTCTCTCCCTCTCCCTCTCTCTTTCTCTCTCTCTGCTGTCCAGGTGCTGAAGTTGACTTCCACATTACTTTCTTCTTTCACCTTATGTGTCTGGATCTGGACTGGATGGCCTCTGAGACAGGGCAGCCTTTAGTCTTTCCTGCTTCAACCAGAAAAATCTCCAGTGTAAACTAGGATAAACGACCACCCTGCTTCCAGAAATATAATATCCAATATTATGTCTGTGTAGCTTTTCACCTTCAGACTTCTCCATCAAAGTCTCTATTTTACACACACCTTTAACCTTCCCTTGTTTCATACGCTATGGCACTGCTGCCCCCAATATAGAATCAGAGGGTAAAGCTCAGGAGTTGCCCTCTAAAACTAAAGCAAATTAATCAAGGAGATAATGAGAACCAGAAGCTCAACAGCTCCTTGCATTCAACAAACTGTATGTCCCCAAAGCAAAGTCCAGATGGTATAGAACAGCCTTTCCCAGGAACTTTAGCCTTGACTCCACCATAAATGTCTCAACTTTTTTTAATGTCATTTGAGATGAGAGAGGGGGAAAAATCATGCCGAACACTGTTTGGTTATGATTAGAAATGTATATCCTCCTCTGAGTCTTTAATACATAGTTGGTCAATAAAGACATAATGAAAATTCAGGCAAAAATGTATTTTCTTTGTTAACATTTGAGGAATCTTTCTTTTTCTCCCTTCTCCCCCTTCCAAAAGACAATGTGACTAAAACAGCCTGTAATGGAGAATACTGAATTTGCTTTTCCAAATAATACAGTATCCCCAAGAAATTTGTGTTTTGGTTATGTTACATCAACTAATCTGATCTTCCCTTAGGTATTTGAATATAATGGATAGTTCTTAAAAATACTGGTCCAGGCTAGGAATGTAAAGAGCCTTCTCAAATGCTGTAAGAAAAACTAAGAAGATTTTATATTAGCTTCAGCCAATGTTGCTAAGAGACCACTAAATTAGAAGGTTATTGTAGTAATTCTAAAGGATACCAGGTTCTAACCTTGAAAAGTCCTTGATAAGCTAATTATGATGTAGGCACATATTCTTAGGTGTTTTTGGCAATTAGATACAATACCCACACTGCTCAATGATCGGTAAGTTCCATGTTGTTTGTACTATTTATTTTGTATTGCAGTTACACATAACATAGGAGATGTTATATTTAAATAAAGGACTGTAGTTCAGTTACAGAATCTATGTTCAGAATGCAGAAAATCCTCTATAAAATTTCTACATTCTCCAAGTGGTCTGAGAAAGACTCGTGCCTGAAGTCATTGTCTATTATGTCAACCAAAGGAATTAGAGGAACCAAGAGTTGGACAATTTTAGTTTAAGACAGTTTCCTACAATCTGGGAGTATGCTGTTTCATATCTGGTTTTTCAAAATGGTAGGAAGTTCCAAGCCAGCACTGGATATGGCCTTTTATAGCCAGAGAATACCAATGTATATTGCATTCAGAAAGTATTCAGACTCCCTTCACTTTTATCAATTTTGTTATGTTGCAGCCTGATTCTACAGTTGTTGAAATTCAGTTTTTCTCATTAATCTACGTTCAGTACCCCATAATGACAAAGTGAAAACAGAATTTTATAAAGGTCTGTAAAATTATTAAAAAGAAAAAAGTTGAAATATTACATTGGCATAAGTATTCAGACCCTTCACTTGGTACTTTGTTGAAGTACCTTTGGCAGCAATAACAGCCTAGAGTCTTTGCTGCTGAAAAACACACTCACAGCATGGTGCTGCCACCACCATGCCTCATTGTTGGGATGATATTGAGCAGGTAATGAGCCGTGCCTGGTTTTCTCCAGACATAACATTTAGAATTGGGCCAAACAATTCAATCTTGGTTTCATCAGACCAGAGAATCTTGTTCCTCACAGTCTGAGAATCCTTCAGGTGCTTTTTTACAAACTCCAAGCAAGCTTTCCTGTGTTTTGCACTGAGAAGAGACTTCTGTCTATCCAATCTGCCACATAGCCCAGACTGGTGGAGGGCTGTCCCATCTCCACACAGGATCTCTGGGGTTCAGTCCGAATGACCATTGGGTTCTTGTTCTCCTCTCTTACTAAGGCCCTTCTCCCCGGATTGCTCAGTTTGACTAGGTCTTGGAGGAGTCCTGGTTGTGCCAAACCTCTTCTATTTGAGAATTATGGAGGCCGCTGTGCTCTTAGGAACCTTCAGTGCAGCAGAAATTTTATTATAGCCTTCCCCAGATCTGTGCCTTGCAATAATCCTGTCTCTGAGCTCTGCAGACAGTTCCTTTGACCTCATGGCTTTGGCTCTGCTACAGTAAGCATTGTCAGCTGTGATGCCTTCTATAGAGAGGTGTGTGTGCCTTTCCAAATCATGTCCAATCAATTTAATTTACCACAGGTGGACTCCAGTCAAGGTGTAGAAACATGTCAGCAACTATCAAGAGAACTGGAAGGCACCTGAGCTAAATTTCAAGTGTTGTTGCAAAAGGTCTGAATACTGAGCCAATGTGATATTTCAGTGCTTTATTTTAAAAATAAATTTACAGACATTTCTAAACTTCTGTTTTCACTTTGTCACTATCGGGTACTGAGTATACATTAATGGGAAAAAACTGAATTTCAACAACTGTAGAATCAGGCTGCAGCATAACAAAATTGACAAAAGTGAAGGAAGTCTGAATATCTTCTGAATGCACTGTATATGGTATTTCAAAAGCAGTTGTGTATTTACCCAAAAGATTGATAAGCCCTTACAAAAGTAAGCAAGCAAGGTCACCTTCAAAATACCTTGGAGTGCTTTAAAATAGGTTTTATAGAAAAATCACAGCATGCTGCCCATATGTTTTTTGGGTTCTTGTTTATTTTTGCTAGCTAACTATAAAAATTGCTCTATTTCTTTTAAATCAGAAAGATGGATATCCCTCAAATACTGGGTTCTGAAATTTATATTCTGCAATGCTGTAATCATGCAGATTGGGAGGGAATTAAGGAGATTCTTAACTTTTGTCTTAGGTTCTCCCACCCACCCCCCCTCCCCCACCCACCCCCCCTCCCCCACCCCTCCAATATCTCGCCCATTTCCTCATTATAATTCCCACAACAAGGCTTTCTCGTATTGCAAAGCTAATTCTACTGGGGGAAATAAGGTTGATGCTTTAGAAAGCAGATAAGGAGGACTAACGTTCAGCCCTGCACCATTTCTTCTAAGACACAGAAGGTCAACCTACAATACTCCAGGTGTACCTTCACTGCAAGCTCCCACCATGCCTCACCTTAGGTTACATCAGCAGAGGATGTTGGGAGTTTTAGTTAAAAACATCTGGAAAGTCTGAGGTTTCTTCACCTTTGTCCTAGGGGTATCAAACTGCCGGCCTGCAGGCCAGATGCATCATGGCGAAACTGCACCCACCCCATTGCCGGCAATGGAAAAAAAAGTCACAATACATCATGTGGCATCATGTGATGTTGGGAGTTTGACACCCCTGTCCTAAGTGGATCTCATCATCCGGATTAATTTGGTGATAGTGATGGTGGTGATGATTCTCGTGTGCTGCTTGGACTGGCTTCCCCAACCATTTTATCTTAATAACATTGTTGGGAAAGTAGACTGACTGAAAAATGAATTGAGAGCTGGCCAATCAAGACTCTACATTCCAAAAGGCAATCTGAGTACAGTGCCTTGCTTTTATTTTACATAAGAAATTCCCAGCCCATCACAGCATCTCTATGTCAGAACAATGAATGAGTAGCAGGAAGTATTACAAAGATAAACCTGGATATGCATCCTATTGTCATTATTAAATGAGTTGAATTGCCAACTTAGCCAGTTTCTGTATTTGGCATACACAGCCAGAGAAGGAGCTAGTATTCAAACCTTGGTTCCAGCTGGCACAAAACTACCCTCTTCTGGAGGACCTCTTAAAGGGAGAGACTGTGATTTTGTTATGGATAAGAAATTCAAGGACAAAACAAAAATAGAACATATTTCGCATGTTTTCTATTTTCCAGAATATTCTTCTGTTCCCCACCTGAGCCTTCATGTCCCCAAGAAAGAAACTGGTAAAATACAATTTAACTCACAGCATTTTCCTTCCCCACCATAGACTTCATTTTTAACCATGGTTATTTTTCTAGATTGTTCAGTGAAAGCAGACAATAGTGCTTGAAATGAGTGGTTGATGTTTATTTATTTATTTATTTTATTTTATTTAGATTTATATACCGCCCTTTCCCGAAGGACTCAGGGCGGTTTACAGGATATTTAAAAGAAAATCAATACAAAAGCTAAAAACAATTTTAAAAGATTACATCATTCCCTGAGAAAAAATAAAAACCCCAGTTAAAGTTAAAAAATTCTCAGCCTGGGCCAGAGAGCTCGAAGAGCCAGGTCTTCAGGTCCCGGCGGAATGAACGGAGGTCAGGGGCAGTCCTAAGCTCCGCGGGCAGCTGGTTCCAAAGGGCAGGCACGCCCACTGAGAAGGCCCTACCCCTGGGTGTTACCCGCTGGCAATCTTTAACCGGCGGCACCCTGAGAAGACCCTCCCTGTGGGAGCGCACTGGATGAAGGGAGCTTGATGCCGGCAGCAGGTGTTCCCTCAGATATCCCGGACCCAAGCCATTTAGGGCTTTATAGGTCATCACCAGCACCTTGAATCTTGTTGTATTGGATTGCTGAGGCTTGTACCCTGATCTCATTTTCTGCTTGGGATAATTGCTTGGAAGTGCTTGCTGTTACCCAATTTTTGGGGAAGATGGCAGATGGCTCTACTATAAGTGGAACTAATGTTTGTGGCAAACGACAGGAACTGATAGGTAGACTGGCTCCTTTGACACTTTCTCAATAAAGAAAGGATATGAGATCACCCAAACTATGCTCCACATCATTGCTTCTCACAAGCAGACTGAAAAGCATCAGTCTCTGGAAGGTGAGAGAATTGGGAGATGAGGGAATTTGCCATACTTGTACCAGCTACAATCACAGCCTTTCAGAGGATGCTAAATTCACACTTCCCTTGCTAACCCCTTTTGAAAATTGCCTATTAACTGCTTTCAGCAAGTTAGATATCTTCAAAAAGACATGGCTGGAAAGCACTAGGTAAGTGCTTTTAATCCTAAATATAAGAAAATGCAGATGAATTTTATAATGTTTTAAGCATTTAAAATAAACAGCAGAATAATAAGACCAAGTTTTGGTTTTAGAAAGTGTTACATGAATTAAAAATTACTAAGACTTTGAAATACATTTCAAAGAATAACTGCATTTTTGTGGCAAAGAAAAATTGTTTTTTATACTGGAGTCATAACAAGTAACTTATAATGGCATTCAAAAATATTTTTGAGTAATTGCATTGGGAATTTAAATCAATAAGGTCAGCTATATTGTTCCTTCTTGGAAACAGTCTGTTCCCAAAAGAAGATGTTATAGAAATAGAGCAACAATGCATACCTAAGAACAACACAAACAAGAGTATGATCAAGAATTTGTCTCTAGATTAAAAAAAACCTGAAATAAAATTGTTGTGTTTCGGGTTTGAATAATCATGAAAGATGCCATACAGATGAGTACAGAGAAACAGCAGCTTTATTGATAACCATAACTGTACCGAGGGGTTAGGGTGTACATGCATTCTTTATATACCTTCATACAACCAATCAGATTGAACCCATTATTCCCGCTATTATGGTTCCCGCTTAAACTGTGAGAGTTCAGTACATGTGCTGGATAACTGTTAGTTCCCAATAACTCAGTGAATAGGTGTTTCTCCAAATCCCAATACATAACAAAAATCATAAGCATAAATAATATTACCATCATTTTATCAAATCTTCCCCAATCTGGCACCTTCATTTTATACCTTGAGTTGCCAACATGACAGCATGGATTCCCATCTGCCCAGTAATACCTCCTTTGTCACCTGCCAGGCTCCATCTGATTTTTATTTTTAAATAAATGGAAAGAAAATGAGACACTGGCATACGTTCAAAAAGGTTTTTGATTCTTACAGGGACTCTGGGAAGAAGCATCATCAGGAAATAAAATGTGTTAGGTAGCTTTTGTCCAGTGCTTGGTTTGGAAAAATGGTCATATAAAAACATGAGCTGAGGTGGTAGAGAATGAATGTATGGGCTACTAGAACTTGCACGGAACTCAAAAATGAGTATTTTATTTTATATCTATGTTTATTCTCTGAGGCAACAGCCTTGTAAGAGTGCCTGGGACAGGTCTCAGGATTCCAGATGTGCCCACTGATCCAAGAAGGTCCTTGATGCCTGTTTTACAGCATTCTTTGATTGCTTGCAAATTACTATGGGCTTAAGAAAACAGACATGCCATGTAAATGTGTTAGTAAATTAACTATATTAAATTCAGTACCCTTCCATTTCCCAGCTTTATCACCCTAACTAACATTAATTAGTTTCCTAATGCTTTTAGTTCTATATACATAGAATCAGGGCTTTTTTTCTTATAGTATGCTCAGAACGGCGTTCCAGCACCTTTTTTTTGCACAAAAAAAAAGCTTTTGTAAAAGCTGTGCTGCTATTGGCTTAAGCCTATTGCAGGCTTTGCTCTTTTATGACTCATGGACTTCAACTCCCAGAATTCTTGAGTCAGCAATGCTATTGGCTTTTGGAAGCCAATAGAAATTGCTGCTGAGCTTGCCAAAAGACCCGGCAGGCAAATGTTGCACAGGCAAGTTGCAGCAAAGGCAGACAGAAAATAGATAGCTGCTCCCCAACTACACCATCTCAACTAGGTAAGTAAGATATTATTTGCAAATAGGATATCCAAGTATGACTCAAGGAAATTTTCCCTGCATGGAGAGAGTAGTGGTTTGTTTCACTTTGTTTTACTTTTCAAATTGCTGTAGGGAAGAAATGATGATTAGAAAAAGGCAGGAAGATATTTTTATTAGGAAGAATTCATTTATCCCATGCTAGATCTTTGGGAGCTTAGTACCACCAGCACAGAACATTTGCTTTTCTGAAACTTCATTCAAATTCAAGCACAGAATATTTGCTTTTCTGAAACTTCATTCAAATTCAATTCCTGATAGGGGCATTTGAAAAAAAAAGTTATTTATTAAATTTATATGCTGACTATCTCACCAGGATGACTCTGAAGTCAAGGAGAGGGCTTGCAACTTCTGTTTGTAGTTATCCACATTTCTGCACACTGAGATAATCAGCCATTGTACAAATACAGAGCCTATCATGCTTTTATATTTATATGGAACAGATACATTACCTGAAATTTTTGGAATGTGTAAAAAATTTGAACCAGCCCAGAAACTCATTTCCCACTGTTTGTGTATATAGAAAGTAAACCCTGAAATAGATTTGGAAAGAGCAAGGGCTTTGATTAAATAGAAATGTTGCTAAGCATGCAACTGTTGAGTTAATTTGAAGCTGTTTCTGCTGTTTTCTTTTTATGTGCTTATGATTTTACATCACATTTTAAAATCAGCCAAACTGAATAGGAATAAGATTGTGACTGAAAGAATACTAATTCTGAAATATAGTAAATATCTTTAACAAGTAACGTTAAATTTAGTTTTAGTGTAATTTACTTGTTTACTGTAGCTAAAACTGGAAATTATATTTCTAAAGCATTAGTTTGGATCATTGGAAAGAAAAAAGATTCAATATTTATGATTCAAAAATATAAATATGTGAGAAACATGTTTTTAAAGACCTTTGCAGCTTGTTCTCATATATACCCTGTCACAAAGGAATAACTAAAATTATGAAATTTAGAATCTACCAAGCTTCCCTCCCATGGACAGAAGACAATCCATGGAAAATGTGAATCTGTAATCCATAGCTTTAGCAGCAATAATAAATTTAATTATGCTATGCATATTTAAGTTAGCCAAACCCTGGAGCAGTGGTAGCAATCTTCTATCACAATGGCAAGCCCTTTAAAATTATATAGTGTTAATCATATAAGTGAAGAAATGAGGAAAACTGTGGTTAAAGAAATTTTTTGATCCAATAATAAAATTTCATTGATAATTGATGAATCAACCACAATAAGCAAAAAAACTACCCTCATAGTATTTGTTCAATGCTGTATCGAAGGTATGGGAATGAATTCACCAGTAAATTTGTGTTTGGACTTGGTAGAACTTGAAAAAGTAACAGCAGAAGGAATATTTGATTCCTTAGTCCAATGTCTTTACTCTTATGGGATGACAGAAGAATATTTGAAAAAATATTTGATTTCTCTGGCATGCGATGGCACCGCTGTGATGATGGGATGTAAAAGTGGAGTGAAAAAATTGCTGTCAGAACGTTTTCCTTCTATTATAGTTTGGCATTGTGCTAATCACAGACTAGAATTATCAGTAGGTGATGCTGCCAAGGAAACTTCAGGAATAAATAGATTCCAATCATTTATTGATAAACTGTATGTCATATACCATGCTTCACCAAAGAATAACCGAGAGTTGCATTCATGTGCAGAATTACTGGGGACTGAGCTGCTGAAAATTGGAAGAATTTTAAGTACCCGATGGGTGTCATCTAGTTTGCGTATAGTTTTGGCTATATGGAATAATTTTGAATCCCTTGTGTATCATTTTGAACAAGCAATGCGTGATCCTACAAGAGATAAAAATGATAAATGCACTTACGATGGCTTGAAAAGAAAAATAACGTCTACAGAATTTTTATTGGACCTAGGATTGATGTGTGACACTCTCCAAGAATTGTCAGATTTAAGTTTGGATCTACAGGACTGCAACATCGACTTGTATAAGGCAAATAAGAAAATAAAAATACTGGTACAAGTTTTTGAAGAAAGAAGACAGTACTTTGGGCCCTATTATAAATGTGCTGTTGCTGCTGTAAGTGATCTTCGCTTTCGTGGAGTTTTACTTCACAAAAGAGTTTCAAAAAAGGATCCTCCCATTGACCCATGTATATTTTACACAAAATTGAAAGAGTCAATTGAAAAAAGATTACTTGATAGCAAAGACGATGAGTTGGTGTATTGGTCTCGTGTACTTGATCAAAAACATTGGCCTGAAGATGTTAATATTCAACTGACATTTGGAGAAGTGGAAATTAGAAACTTATCAATCAGACCGCAACTAAATGAAAGAGAAATGATTCGTGGATTCTGTGAATACATTCTCGAAAAGACATATCCAGAAAAACTGTTGCATTTGATACGGACTCTGAATACCATTCCTATTTCTTCAAGTGAATGTGAACATGGGTTTTCACAGATGAATCTAATTGCCACCCCAACAAGAGCTTCATTAAAGACTAAGACAATTTCAGCACTTTTGTTCATCAAACTTGTCGGGCCACCTCTGAGACTTTTTGATCCTTCAAAGTACGTTGATCTGTGGTTACTCAGAGGATGACATTTGACCATAGATACTAAGAGCAAGGAAAGGAGTCAATAAGATTTGCCAGATGAGAATTGCACAAAAGTTTAGAATTTTCTATGAACATTTGCCTTTGTTGTTGTTAGTTGCGAAGTTGTGTCCGACCCATCGCGACCCTATGGACAACGTTCCTCCAGGCCTTCCTGTCCTCTACCATCTTCTGGAGTCCATTTAAGCTCATGCCTACTGCTTCAGTGACTCCATCCAGCCACCTCATTCTCTGTCGTCCTCTTCTTCTCTTGCCCTCAACCTTTCCCAGCATTAGGCTCTTCTTCAGTGAGTCTTTCCTCCTCATTAGGTGGCCAAAGTATTTGAATTTTAGCTTCAGGATCTGGCCTTCAGGATCTGGCCTTCTAAAGAGCAGACATTTGCCTTAAATGCAATAAATTAAATGTATGTTAAGAATTGAATATATAATTGTTTAATTATATAAATAAATATATAAATAAAATTATATAAATAAAAGATTAACAAGATGAGAGTTCTGGCACCTTTTTTTTTAGAAAAAAAAAGCCCTGCATAGAATAATATACTTTATTTCCTTAGCAAGCTGAATGAGAACATGTTTTGAAAATCCCTCATATGGCATGCTTACAAATCTATCTGAAGTTTTGCAAAATCTCTGAGTCACAGCTTCAGCTCTATTTGTGATAAGCGTAGCTAGATGCAAAATACAACGCACTTAATTCTTTCTTCTTTTTCCTGCCAAAAGAACATATAAACTGTAGGCTTTGAGCCTGACCCAGGTGCTTGGCTGATCAAAAGGGAGACAGATACTTTGTTCCCTGGAGTGAGTTCCTGCGTTTTGATTAAATGCTGGCATTGATCCATCAGGTTTATAAAGCTGGCAGGAAAACAGGAGTTGTGTCATCCCAGATGCTTATGTCACTGATACATTTCTTTTACAAGCCTGTACAACAATCAATGTAAATATTTCAAGGAGTTCCGGAGAGAAAGATTTTTTAAAAAAATCTTTAAAGAAATTTCAATTGTGAAGTTGTTTCTCAAGAAAACATTCTCACTTGCTCATAATGTACCCAGGATAGACCTTGCAAAGGGGGCCAGCCAGGTGCAGGACGACAAATGCTGCGGAGGCCATAATGCTGGTCTTGGCAAACTTCGGCAAAGGAAATCTGCTCTTTCCTACCTCAACCCCACTAGCTGTTTAAGTGTTTTAGGGAATGTAAAAAAAAATAATAATCTCCCAGCCAGATCCATTTCAATCACTGCAGTACTAATTTTAATCCTTTGACCGGACAAGAGAAAAACATTACCAAGCAATACGTAATCAGCAGCATAAGAAAGAGAGAGGGAGAGAAAAAACATGATAAAGCTTGTTTGGGGAAGTGGAATTTAGAGGTAAGTCAGCCGGTTCATCTTAAGGAGAGGATGGTTTTCTCATTTGTTTCCTGTGTTTGGATTCTGTGGAAATATGCACATACATGTGCACATATCCATCACGAGTTACAAAATATATACCGTATGGTCTTATATGCAATATCTGAACAGGACATGAAAGTCCCAAACAGAATATGATCTACTTTAGATCAAATTTCATGAGCTCACCTAGGTCATATTCTATGAACTCATCTATGTATTAATTCACACACACAGATAATATGAGTTCTGAAAGGAAGGAAACTACAGGGAAAAGAGCAGTTGTGGAGCTTTGATGCCAAGGTTGTGATCACCATCATGACTTTTTTTTAAACCGCATTCTGTGGACACCCCTGGAAAATGGAAAGTACTCTTTTATTCCACTGGCCAAACAGATGAAAGGGACTTGGGAGATTCCAAAGAGCTCTTTGTGGAAGAATTTTAGCTTTCCAAGGCCACAATTCTATCTTTTATTTTATATACCAATTGTGGAATCTATGTAGACTCTTACACTTTGTTTTGGCCTTGTCCCTTCTCTTCTTATTTTCACGTGTCACTTCTATTCTCAAGGAAATAAATACTTGTTTATTAGTGCCATTAGACCATTGTGATACATAGACGTTTAGTTTGTTTCCATCAATCAGCTCTATCCAGGTGACGGATGGTTTGTTTGTTTAATTTCAATAATTTATATGGCCACTCATCTCACAGTGATGACTAAGGATGATGTTTAAAGACTAAGATCCCAACAGTTAGAAACAAAGACCTATGACCCCTGAGATACAGTGATACATTCTACTCCTAAAATCACATCAACCACAGAGCTTAGCTAACCTCATTATTTCTGTATAATTTATTTTATTTATTTTATTATATTTATATACCGCCCTTTCCCGAAGGACTCAGGGCGGTTTACAGGGTGATTAAAACAAAAAATACAAAAGTTAAAAACAGATTAAAAAAAATTATATCCATCCCTGAACAAATAAAACCCCAGTTAAAATTAAAATTAAAATTAAAATTCTCAGCCTGGGCCAGAGAGCTCGAAGAGCCAGGTCTTCAGGTCCCGGCAGAACGAACGGAGGTCGGGGGGCAGTCCTCAGCTCCATGGGCAGCTGGTTCCAAAGGGCAGGCGCACCCACTGAGAAGGCCCTATCCCTGGGTGTTGTCCGCCGGCAGTCTCTTACCGGCGGTACCCTGAGAAGACCCTCCCTGTGGGAGCGCACTGGACCACCTCAACTTACTTCCTTCATGCTTCATTCACATTTACACTATATCCAGTCTACAAACATTCAGCATCAATCCATTCTTGAGCCTCTCCTTGTTTTACACACATACTTCTCTAGTGTCCTATTGTCACTGTGTTCCACTTACTTTACAGTAAATGGCAACAGCCAGGTCTTCAGAGCCTTATGGAAGGCTAATCCGAGTGTATTCTTTAGCTCTCTTATCTTGTTCTTTTCCCTTCGCTTTCCTTTTCTAGTCAGTTCGAAATATAGAACAGAGTTTTACAAATGGTCTAACAGAAGGATATATCTAGGGAACAGAATAAAGAATGAATGACATATATTTTAGACATTTCTCATCATTTCTAGTCCCCTAGGGGAGGTCTAATACC
The DNA here is from genome assembly GCF_947247035.1 of Vipera ursinii. Taxonomy (NCBI): domain Eukaryota; kingdom Metazoa; phylum Chordata; class Lepidosauria; order Squamata; family Viperidae; genus Vipera; species Vipera ursinii. The sequence goes on from NC_139517.1 coordinate 31,242,364, forward strand.
ATGCAGAGCATAGATAAGGAGTAATATTGAGCTAAAGGAATGACAGGCTGAGATAAGTAAGAAAAAAGAACACAAAACTAAAATTACACCAGTATACTAAAACCTTATATCAAATCAGTTTATTACAATCATACGGCCAGAAACAGTAAAATATCCAATTGTAGGCTGCTTGCATACATACCTATATAAAAATGCAGCATGATCTAATGATAAATACTAACACATATAATAAAATTAATTTTAAAATAAAAATTAATTAAAAGACCTAAAAATAATATTTGTTTTGCTTGGTCATAGTCCAATTTGAGTATTGAGGCTGGAATGAAGCCTAGTTTGGCAAGGTTGGACTCGTCTGCCTTGATCCATGATGAGGAAAATTTGTCTTGGAGGATTATTGTAGCAAGGCCTTGCAGAAAGAAATTAAGCTTTAGCCAGACATTTGAAGAAGCTATAGAGATTCTTACTTCGACTTTCACCAATCCTGACTCCAGGTGCAGAAGTACATTTGAAACACAACGTGGCCTCTGGAGAATTGCTCTAATAAATTTTGATTGAACATTTTCCAGTGGTGTGAAACATGAAGCTAAGGGTCCAAGCAAGGCCCCATAGAGAAACTGTGGTAACGACTTTGCCAGAAAGAGCTTAATTGCGGCTGGAACATAGCGTCCTCCTTTTGTGTGGAAAAGTTTGAGGATAGCATTCACTGATCTTTGGCCAGAGGCAGCCACATATTCTCCATGTGCTTTTCTTGAGCCACTGGCATGTATGACCACCCCTAGATACTTAAAGGTGGCTACCTGTTTTATATTATGACCATTAAGATACCATGAGTAGAGTTTTGGCTTTTTTGCAAAGCCATAACCTTTGTTTTCTCATAATTTATGTCCAGTTTATTGTGACTGCAATAGTGGATGAGGGCTCATAAGGCTCTTTTAAGGTCTACTGGTGTCCTGGAGAGGATCACAGCATCATCTGCATAAAGCAGCAGGGGAATGCCTCGGTCACCTATTTTGGGGGTATGGTAATTTGGTTTTTACCATGTCATTTATATAAAAGTTGAAAAGCAAGGGGGCCAAAATGCACCCCTGTTTAAACCCCTTTTGAATTTCAACTGACCTTGAGAGAGACCCTTGCATATTACACCTCACCTTGAGGGATATTTTAGTGTGTAAGGCATGTAACAGATGGAGAAGCCTGTGATCAGTTGAAGATGCTTCCAACTTCTCCCATAGCCTAGTCCTTGTAACCATATCAAAAGCTGCCTTGATATCTATCAAGGCAGCATATAATGATACAGGTCTATTTGATACATATTTTTAAATCAAATGGTGGAGAACTAAGCATTGATCTACATTGCTTCTCCCCTCTCTAAACCTGGCTTGCTCTTCAGCAATCAAGTTCTCAAGATCCAGCCACTCCTTTAATTTATCTTGGAGGTGTTTGACATAGAGTTTGCTGATTATATGTAGCAGTCTTATTGGTCTGTAATTGGCAGGGTTGTCTCTCTTTCCATTTTTATAAATTGCCAGGCTGGGATCTCATCTAGGGTGACTATTATGCAAGCTTCTTATTGATGCATTTTTTGCTTGGCCTAATTTCCAGAAGTCTGGAAATATTTGGAGAACGCTTTGGCAAAAAAATTGTGGTCCCTATTCCAGGAGAGAAAGCAATTTTTGAAAGAAATGGATAACAGTGATCCCATTCACATTTGAGTCTGATGACTCCTACCTATGGCTTGATTTGGCCCACTCCTATTTGTAGTCCAGTGAAAGCAACAAAAGTTTTCCTACCCTTGAATTAAGACTTTTGGTATTCTTTTGCCTATTCAACAAAGTTACCCTAAACCAGGGGTGTCAAACTCAATTTCATTGAGGGCCGCCTCAGCATTGCGGTTGCCCTCGGGGCCGGGTGGGTATGGCCAGGGTGGGCATGGCCTACTGGGTGGGCGTGGCTAGAGTGCGTATGGCCTACTGGGTGGGCGTGGCCAGCTCTACATCATTCACATCAAGGGTGCCTATGGGGGCCTGGGCAGGAGTGGGACAGATCTGAGGGTCTCTGGCAGAAGGAGGGTCTCTGGGTCAGGGCCAAGGCAGTGGGGGCCGTTCCCTCACTGTTTCCAGGATGGCTTCACGGGCCGCATGAAACCACTTCGCGGGCCGGATCTGGCCCCCGGGCCTTGTGTTTTACATGTCTGCCCTAAACAATTCCTCAACCACCTGGCAGAAAAATTTAGCTTCATTATATTTGCTGAATGTTGGCGGTCTCTGTCTTGCCTCTGTAACTCTTTTTTGGCTTCTTGCCACATGACAATGTCCTGATTTCTGGGATTCAGAACTGTCAAGTCAAGAGATATATACTATCATAAAAGAGACATGCTACTTCTTGTATATTAAATCTTCCATCTAGCAAACATCTATTGGCCTGATGGTCAATTAGTATTTGAATGCCATATTGCACTAAAAAATTGACCCTTTACAGTTTTAGATATAAAATAGAAGGTTTGCAATGTTTGAGACACCCATTTTGAGCCTCAACTGCCCAACACAAAACAAGATGAAGACCTAAATATCAGGCTTCAACCATGCTGGTGGGCACATAAGGGAAGCTTAGCGGGCAACATGTGGTCCTCAGACTGTACTTTTCACACCCCTAATCCAAAGCTTCTGTAGCTTAAGTATAGTGACAGTAATCACAATGGAGCAAAGATGTCCAAGTTTAGGAAAATTCCCTGTTATTTCATCTGCAGTATTCAGCTATAAGGAAGGAGAGCAGAAAAACATTTGATCTGGGTGGGAAGTAGTTGCACGTACGTAAATAACATCTCATCAAGTGACTATAAGTGGCTTCCATAGCTTCATATTGGTTGTTGGCATCAGATGTGCAAATCACAACATCATGCTTCCAAGAAATGCCAGTCATCTTATTAAGATGATGACACTGATGGTGCTACCAGTTTGGGTAATGAAATGTCTGCAAGAAAACAAGCGAGCTCAGAAAGCACCAAGGAACTCTGCTTATTAAGATCTACTTGCTCCAAAATCCTCTGGTGCATAGCTTTATGTAATAAAGCCACAAATTCTTTCCACCTATCACTGGTACTAACATTTTTTGCAAGCATTATCAATCTTAAAATCCATCGGGTGATTTGTGTAAATTTTGCTTTAAATGATGCTCAGGAAAGAATTTGGGAATATTTGTATTCTTTCAATGTTTGGCCTTCTGCTACCTATCTCTCCTTCCTTTCGCCTTTTGTACTTACATCTCTGCCTCACCTGTTTTCACAACTATCTAATGGAACAACCTATAGAATTTTTTTTATTGTAAATTTTTTATCAATTTTTTCCATACAATTCAATAGTAGTTATTCAACAATGTATTGTCTATCATTCACTAATACAAATTTAATTCCTAATCCTTTATTCTTTTCTCCAGCCATTGATAAAATAAGTCCCAAGTCTGATAATATTCCGTTTCTTCTTTTTCTTTCAACCTCATAGTTAGTCTGTCAATTTCCACACATTCTAGTATTTTTTAATTATTTCTTCCTCTGGTGGTATTTCTTCATTTTTCCAATATTGTGCAAATATGATTCTTACCGCTGTTATCTCTTGTAAAATCAAATATATACTTTATTTATCAATCTTTGCTGGCATAATACCTAATAAAAAAGTTCAGGTTTAAAATCTACATGTTTTCCCAATATCTTTTCTAGCCGAGTATGTATTTTTGTCCAGTATTTCTTTGCTTTAACACATGTCTATCATGCATGATAATAAGTACCTGACTTATGTTTACATTTCCAACACCTATCTGACATATTTTAAACATTTTTTTCTAATCTTGCTGGTGGCAAGTGCCATTTATAAAACATTTTATATAAATTTTCTTTATAAGAAGTTGACATTGTCAGTTTATAAATTCCTTCCCACAAGTTTTGCCTTTTTTATAATTCTATATTACATCCGAAGTTCTTTGCCCATGTTATCATTGTTTCTTTAACTTTTTCATCTTCCATTTTCAAATTCAATAAAAATGTATAGTTTTTCTTAATTAGTTTCTCATCAGGGGTTAATAATGTCTGATCAAACAAGGTCTGCTCTTCATAGAATCCCTACAGTTTAACACCTTTATCATATCTAACTTGCTTTAATAAGTATGCCCAACATGATAGATCTACACCCTGATTTTCCATCTCTTGCTTAGATTTTAAATTTCCTTCAGAATACATCCTAATTTGGATGTATAAATGCTTCCATTGTTGAAAGCCATCCTGGAATTTTCAAATATATTTTACATTTTATTTTTCCCCATGTTAATAGTATTGCATTTCTTATATAGTGGTTTTGAAAGTACTTATGAATTTTATTTTCCCCATACCATAAGAAAGCCTGCTAACCAAGTTGTAAATCATGTCCCTCCAAATATAACAAACTTTTGTTTCTGAGAGTTATCCATTCTTTTAGGCATGTTAATACAGATGCCTGATAATATGAAACCCATTCTGGCAAGCCAAAACCTCTATTTTCCTTAGCTTCTTGTAGAATTTTCAATTTGATTCTAGCTTTCTTTCCTTGCCAAATAAATTTCAAAATTGGTGAATTTAAATCTTCAAAAAAAAATCTCTAGTTTTATAGGTATCATTTGAAATAGTATTTTTGGTAAGATATTCATTTTTACCGTGACAATTCTTACTAACATCGACAATTGCAAATTTTTGCATTTTTCCAGATCCAATCTTATTTGGTTCAATAATTTTATATAGTTATCTTCTTTTATCGTTGATTTAACCTTTTAACCTTTTTTTTGCTTATCTGTAAGATTTTTAACTATCACTTTAGTTTTTTTTCTCTGTTTATTTTCAGACTTACAATCTCCCTATACTGTTCTATCTGTTCCAATAATTTAGGAATCATCTCTACAAGGTTCTTCTAAAATAAACACCAAGTAATCTGCAAATGCTTGCAGTTTATAAGTTTCACCTTTTATTTCTAGTCCTTTAATTTCTGTATCTTGTTTAATATTTCTGTTTAAAACTTCCAAAGTTGGGATAAATAACAGTGCAGATAGTGGACATCCTTATCTTGTACCTTTTCTTATCTCAAAATTCTCTGTGTAGTCTCTGTTCACAATCACTTTTGCTGTTTGTTTGTGGTATAGTGTTTCAATCATATTTATAAAGTTTTGTCCAAAGTCCATTATTTTTAGTTGTTGAGTCATAAATTGCCAGGAAACATTGTCAAACACCTTTTGAGCATCTAAAAATATTAGTGCCAATTGTTTCCTTGGATGCAGTTCACAGTATTCCAATATATCCATTATAACTCATAGATTATTTTTAATTTGTCTCTGCTAAAAATCCATTTTGATCTGGATGTATAAATTCAGTTAAAAAAATCTTTTCAGTCTCTCTGCTATTATAGAAGTAAAAATGTTATAATCCACATTTAGTAATGATATTGGTCTGTAATTTTTTTACCTGGGTCAAATCTGAGTCTTCTTTTGGTATTAAAGTAATATTTGCTTCTGTCCATGTATTTGGAAGTTTAGCCTCCAACAAAAGTTCATTACACATACCTTTCAATGGTGCACTTAGTGCAGGGGTGTCAAACTCAATTTCATTGAGGACCACATCAGCATTGCGGTTGCCCTCAGGGGGCTGGGTGGGTGTGGCCAGGGTGGGCGTGGCCTACTGAGTGGGCATGGCTAAAGTCCATATGGCCTACTGGGTGGGCGTGGCCAGCTCTACATCATTCACATCAAGGGTGCCTATGGGGGCCTGGGCAGGAGTGGGACAGATCTGAGGGTCTCTGGCAGAAGGAGGGTCTCTGGGCCAGGGCCAAGGTAGTGGGGACCATTCCCTCACTGTTTCAAGGATGGCTTCATGGGCCACATGAAACCACTTCGCGGGCCGGATCTGGCCCCCGGGCCTTGTGTTTGACATGTCTGACTTAGTGCATCTTGTAGGCATTTATATAATTCTGCCAGTAGCCCATCTGGTCCCGGTGTTTTTTCATTATTTTTTGTCTTCTTATAGCCTCTGTTAATTCCATCATTGTTATTTTTTCATTTAACATGATTTTAAAATTTTAAAGTTTTTATAGCATTCTTTAATTAACTTTTTATTTCTTCATGTTTAAATTGTAAACAGCCTTTTTCATCTACTAAATTATTTATTTTATTCTCCTTCAGTTTTCTAAGTTTATAGGCTAACCATCTTCCTGGTTTGTTTGCATTTTCAAAAAAAAAGTTTTGTTTTGCTCTTTTAACTCGCTGTGCCAATTTTTCTGATTCCATTAAATGTAATTTATGTTTTATTATTTCCATTTGTTTTTTTCAGTATTTTCTTTTGTGGATTTATTTGTACTTCTAATTCTAGGTTTTTTTAAATTCTTCCCTTAACAGTATATATTGTTGTCTTTTTTCTTTGTTTTTTTTTCTGCCCTATATGCTATAGCTACACCTCTATGCTTACACATTTTGTAATGTTGTATCTTCTTTTTTCTTTTCTTTAAAAAGAAGAACTCCATTTCTTTTGTTGCTAATTCTATAAATTATTTTTCTTTTAATATGAATTGATTCAAAGTCCATCTTCATTTTTTTTTGGTATTCCTTTCCATGTCATTTTTAAAGGATTATGATCTGCCCATGCACCTAATTCTATCTCAATCTCCTGCATTTTGGTCCTTAATTCAGGTGTCATCCAAATCATGTCAATTCTGGACCAAGATTTATGGCTATTCAAATAGAATGTATATTGTAATTTTTCCGGATTAGTTTCCCTCCAAATATCTAAGCTAAGCTTGTACTGCTAAGCTTGTAAGCCGCCCTGAGTCTTCGGAGAAGGGCGGGATATAAATGGAATTAAAATAAAATAAATAAATAAATCTTGTACCCCAATTTCCTCTATCATATTAAAAAATGTCTAAGGTAATCTTTTTTCTTCCACTTTTTCCTGTTTTGCTGCTTTCGTAGTCTAATGTCCCATCTACTATTGCGTTAAAGTCTCCTACTAAACAAATATTTGGTATTCCATTTCTGTTATTTTTCTGTAGAGATTTTGATAGAATTCTTCTTGTTTATTATTTGGTGCATATATTGCTACCAGAAGTGTTTGTTTTTGATGTAAAAACATTTCTACAATCACGATTCTTCCTTCTTCATCTGAACGAATCATTTTAGAATCTATTGTCTCTTTAACATGTACAGCTGCTCCTGTTTTTCCTGTTGTGCTGATGCATAATAAAGTTTTCCAATTTTGAGGTATTCCAAGAGTTTATGATGTTTTTTATATATGTGTCGCTTGCAAACAAATTATATCAATATTTAATTTCTGTAATTTTTTCAAGATTTTATTTCTTTTTGATGAGGAATTTGGTCCATTTATGTTTACTGAAAAGATTCTGTTTTCTTTCTCTATTTTGTTTATTTATATTTAGGTTTCGTTGATCTCATAGTTCTCTGCCATTCCCTCACTCTCTTGATCAGGCTTCTCTTTGTCTTTTATTTTATTTATTTATTTTAATTCCATTTATATCCCGCCCTTCTCTGAAGACTCAGGGTGGCTTACAAGCTTAGCAGTAGCCTTCATTCTATGTATATGCTTGCTTGTTAGGGCTTTCACACACACGCCAAGCGGCATTATTACAAAGTCAGCTTATTGCCCCCAACAATCTGGGTCCTCATTTTACCTACCTCGGAAGGATGGAAGGCTGAGTCAACCTTGAGCCTGGTGGGATGCGAACCTGCACTAATTGCAGGCAGCTGGTGTTACTTAAGGAGGCATTAGCCCACTGCTCCACCAAGTCTCTTTGTCTTCTTCTGTTTGTAAAATTGTTTCCTCTACTGTTTGTTCTGTCTGTTTCTGGCTTTTTCTCTCCTCTTGTAGATGTTGTACTCTTTCATTTAGGAATGCTTGATTTCTTTCATCAAAGTCTTCTGCCTTCCAAACTGAGTCCAGTCGATATCTTGTATTATTCCAGTTGATTACGTTCCCTTCTGGCATTAACCATCTAAAGTTTATACCTTTTGCATTTAACTTTGTAGTTAAAAAGTGATATTGTCTTAGGGTGTCTCTTATTGTCTTAGGGATCTGCTTTAATATCACAATTTCTTTATTTTTATACTGTAATGGTTCGTCTCTAACTCTTCTCAGTATCTCATCTCTTATTGTTTTCTTTATAAATCTTACATGGACTTCTCTGGGTAATTTGTATTTCCTTGCATAGCTTGAATTCATTCAAAATATTTCATCTATTTCTATCTCCACTCTATTTTTAAGGCCTCCACCAGTAAATTAATAATTACTTCTGCTATATTTTCTTCTTTATCTTCAGATATATTTTGGAATCTTAGTGTACAGCTTTTTCCATTTCCAAAGCTGCAACTTTGATTTGCTTGTTCTAGTTTTTCATTTTCTTGCATTAATGCCTCCATTTTTTTAAATCAATAACTTCTGACTTATTTTCCATTTTCTGAATTCTTTGATCATTTTTAGTAATCATTTGTTCATGGGCTTCAAATTGTGCCTTTATATCCAACATTTGTTCATTTAACTTATCAAAGTTGCTTTTTGTCTCTTCACAATTTTTCTGTACTGATTCTTGAATTAGCCATAGTGTGGCTTGCATTTCTGTTTCAGCAGTATTTATTTTTTTTCTCGCTGCAATATTGTTTCAATAGATCCCTGACTTGCTGAACTAGGTGTTCCAACAGAGAGTGCAAAAGAGGTTTCTTCATAATTTTAGTGAGATTTGGTGCATTCATTTTTCAATTTAATTTTGTAAATCCACAAGGAGAAAAACAAGATAAAAAAGCCAACTGCCTTAGGCTATAATCCAACTGTAAAATGATCCAAATACTTTAGACTAATCCAAATGTTCCAGTTAGTTTAAAGATGTAAAAAGCCCTCTGTTTCCAAATATTTTCTGTTGTAGTTATGTCTAAGACCAGAAAATATGATTGCAGAAAGTCTTTTCTAATATAAAGTCATGTAAAGCTTTTTGTTTACATCAGGTATTGCTTCAAGATTATAAGCTTCTCGAGTTCTTCTGATATTTTGTATTGTTGTAATACCTCCTTTCACCACTAGATGTCCTTATTTGCTATATTGTCTATTGTCTAAGATTTTTTTAAAAAAAGTTTTTTAAAAGTTCTTTTTAAGTTACCGTATTTCTCATAGAAATTAAATATGAAAAGATTTTCCACACTGTAAGGGTTAACTAACTTTTCTTTAAATCAGTCCAAATTCCATTTTTGTATATTCGTTTGTATTCCTTAATTTATTTCCCCTATTTGTAATTTCTCACTGCTTTTAACTCCCTTCTTCCCTGATTTTCCAGGGAAACTTGCTTCAGAATTTTTTTCCAATCAGGGGATCTCTGTTTCCAAGTCCATAAGAAAGAGGAATAAGACAATCTCACCCAGTTTTCAGCACGTTGTTGACAATCAGTTGTTCAGCGGCTTGCCGCAGTTCCTGAATGAGGTAGAGTGTTGAAACAGCAACAAGTTTATTAACTCAGAACAGAAGCAGCCCTAATGGCTGCTGCACAGCTATTTCTACAGTTAGCCTCTAGGCGGCAACCAATAGCTTTAAAGTAACAGTTTCCCACCCCAAACCTCATTATCAGCTTGGAGACAGCCAGTCTGGCTTTCAGTAACAGCAACCGTTACACAATACAGCAATGTAGGTCAGATATTAAACAAGTGATTTAAAACTGTTATGGCCAATACATTAGACCTAGGTTTTGACACTTCTTCAAGTCTCTTTTCGATGCTCAGATAAATTTTTGAGAAAGTGCCCTACAAAAGGCAAGTCTTCTGGACAAGCTTTTAATTTCCTTGAATATTCCTGTTACAGCAGAGACTGACACCAACTGCATCTCTGGGATTCAGATATTCTAACCCCATCATGTTTTGACGTTGTGAACAATTTTGCTTCAGTGCGATTTCTCCCTAGAAGGAGCTAAAATTGAAATGTGACAGATATCTACTACAGAGCTGTGAACTGGATACATCCTCATCTCCTTTTCAGCCTATTCATTTAATTTGTGCTGGGAATAAAATTCCCACACTGCCTCAACCTAAGCCAATCTCCCAGCTGAAAAAAATAAAATAAAGGAGAAATAAACTCCAAGCTGTAGATTCTATACTTCATGGACTGCATAAAGAAGAGAAGCAGGTTAGATGCCATGTATAATATGTTTGGGTTTCTGTTGTGTATGTAAATAGTTAGCAATAAGCCATGAAAGATATTGCAAACACTGTGCAGCTTTGCAAGGTTTAAAGCGGGAAAATAAGGTGCAATCATTGGACGCCACAACCAAGGAGCGGGAAAACAGACTGTTTGTATTGGTTACAGTTCAAACGCTTTATCTATAAAAGGGTTGCAACATTTGACATTTGACAGTTGACTTTGTGTATTCAATAAACTCGTTCAGTGTTAACCACTCTGAGTCCTCGTCAATTCGAACTAAACAACTGGCGACGAAGGTGGGATTGACAGAAGACCAGAGATTAGGAAGAATTGTCGTGAAGGCGGCAAAGTCTGAGCGAGTCACAGTCAACCGAGCGGCCGCGGCAGAATAGGAAAAAAATTCTCCGAATGGCGCAAATCGGGTCATTGAAGGAATTTGACCCTAACTTCCCCGAAGATTGGGAAGAATATATTGGTCAGGTCGAAGGATTCCTGTTAGTGAACGGAATCACCGACGACCGGAAAAAAGCGGCGGCACTTTTGACAATTTGCGGCACACCGGTCTATAGAGTCGCTGTCGGGCTGTGCCAGCCACAACCAGTCTCCAGCGTGCCCTATGCCGACCTCCTTGCAAAACTAAAGGTGCACTTTACTCCCCGAAGGTCCGAACTTTTTTGGCGGCGCATCTTCGAGAAGAGAAATCAGAGACCGGGGGAGTCCATACAGAAATTCGTCGCTGCCGTCAGGGAAGCCGCAGTTCGTTGCAAATACGATAATTTAGAAATTAGGATTCGGGACAGAGTTGTGCTGGGCTTACGCGATGAACAATTACAAAACAGAATAATCGCCAAACCTACTGGCGATTTACAGGAAGTGCTCGACGAACTCCTAACGTATGAGTCAACCGGGTATCGCGACCCCCCCCGCAGTAGCATGGCGACAGCACCTGAAATTAACCAAGAGGGCTATGTGGACTGCGGGGAGGTGGATCAGCAGTGGGAGGAAGAGATCGCCGAAGTCTCCAGGCGATTTGGGAAGATGGCACCCAGACAACTTAGAAGCGAAGGGCCCGAACCCGGCCGCCGGCAACAACCCGCAACACCGCAGAGACCACCGACCGGGGCACAACGACCGTGGCGGGACACCGCAACCAGACCGCGCGACAACGACACCCAGAACCGATGTGGCAGCTGTGGCGGCAACCATCCCCGCGCTTCCTGCCGATTCCGCACCGCCAAGTGCAGGGCTTGTGGCAAGACCGGCCACATCCAGGCCATCTGCAGAAACCGCGTCCGGGACTCCCGTCTGAATGAAGTCGATGTGTGGCCAGAGGGTAAGGTAACCCCCAATGCTAGTGGCAAGGAGACCCCTAGATCCCGGGCGAAATTTTCAAACCCAGGGGAGGTGGCCCGAGTCAATCGGAAAAGGCAGGGAAGGGGGCACAATTTTCCGGACGGAAAATTAAAAATCACAGTCCTTCTGCAAGGGGTTCCTTGCAGAATGGAAATCGATTCTGGGGCTTCAGTGTCGATAATTTCCACTGAAACCCTGGAAAAAATTGAACAACTAAGTGGAAAAAGAATTCCACTTAGCCCAACAAATATTCAATTAATGGACTTCCAAAAAAGTCCAATAATCGTAAAGGGAAAGACCAGCCTTAGAGTTAATTTTAAGGGATTTAAGGGGGTCTTAGATGTGGTAGTTACGGAGGGGAATAGGACTAGCTTAATAGGGCTTAATTGGTTTCCTGCCCTGGGAATTTGGATAGGGGGAATAAATTCTGTGATTAGGAATAAGACCCTCGAATCCGTCTGCAAAGAATTTGCAGACGTATTCGATGGATCTCTAGGCAAGTACAAAGGGCCCCCCATTAATTTTAACCTAGACCCCTCAGTAAATCCAATCAGGCTAAAGGCCCGGAGGGTACCTTTTGCCTTAAAAGAAAAAATCGAGGCCGAGCTCGACCGGCTTGTAGGCCTCGGAGTTTTAGAACCCGTTGAGGGCGGTTTATGGGAGACGCCGATCGTCACACCCCTCAAACCCAATGGGGATGTGAGGATCTGCGCCGACTATAAAGCGACCCTCAACATTGGAATGAAAAAGCATGCTTACCCGGTCCCGACGGTGAAGCAGGTCCTCGCCACGATCCAGGACGCCGCCATCTTCGCCAAGCTCGACTTGGCGCATGCGTACTTACAGTTGACTGTTTCCAAAGAGGCTGCAGAGGCGCAGACAATTGTTACCCACAAGGGGGCGTTCCGAGTCCACAGACTGCAATTTGGGATTGCAGCTGCTCCAGGCATCTTCCAAGAAGTGATGGAGAGGACCTTAAAGGGCATACCTGGAGTATGCCCTTACTTTGATGATGTCCTAATAGCTGGAAAAGATGAAGGAATGTTAGTAGAGCGACTGGAACAGGTACTGGGTAGATTTAGAAAGGCTGGATTAAAATTAAAAAAGGAAAAATGTAGCATAGGGGTTAAGTCCACTGATTTTTTGGGGTTCAGGATTGACAAAAGCGGAGTCCACCCTACCCCTGAAAAAATCAAAGCAATAAAAGGGGCGCCTGAACCAAGGAACAAGGCTGAGCTACAGGCCTTCCTAGGCTTGGTAAATTTTTATCACACTTTTGTGCCACATAAGGCTGCCATTGCAGAACCACTGCACAGGCTTTTAGATAAGAAGACCCCTTGGCATTGGCAAAACAAGCACAAAGTGAGTTTCCAGACCTTAAAAGATATCCTTTCCAGTAGCTCAACTGTAACCCACTTTATAGAAAATAGACCAATCTACCTGGCGTGCGATGCTTCGCCTTACGGCGTTGGGGCAGTAATCAGCCATTTAGACACCCAGGGAATGCAAAGACCCATTGCTTACTACTCCCGCACACTAACCAAGGCAGAGCGGAACTATGCTCAAATTGACCGGGAAGCTTTAGCCATAGTGGCAGGAGTTAAAAAGTTCCACGACTACCTGTATGGCAGGAACTTTACAATACTGACAGACCACAAACCCCTGCTGGGACTGTTTACCACAGATAAACAGACTCCCCAAATTATGTCTCCCAGGATGCTGAGATGGTCCATTTTCCTCTCAGCATATTCATTTTCCCTCCAATACCGACCAGGTAAGGACATGGGTCATGCAGACGCTCTTAGCAGATTGCCCCTTAGCACAACAGAGGAGGACCCTGCCCCAGCGGGACAAGTAATGTCCCTACAAGATATTCCTGATCTGCCCCTAACTGCTAAAGACATAGCTGAGGCAACCAATAAGGACCCCATCTTAAGGAGAGTAATGGCCTGGGTCATGAGCGGTTGGCCCAACGCCAACCCAGACGTAAAATACAGTCCATTTTTCCGAAGGAAGGATGAACTATCAGTTCACATGGGTTGCTTACTTTGGGGAACTCGTGTAGTAATCCCAGGAATGCACAAATCAGCTATTCTATTTGAATTGCATGAGGGACACCCTGGAATAGTAAGGATGAAGGCCCTAGCTAGGAGTCACTTGTGGTGGCCAGGATTGGACCAAGACATTGAGGAATGCGTTGCCAATTGCCATCTGTGCCAACGTTCCAGGCCTGAACAACAACACATCCGCACACATAAATGGGAGCTAGCTAGGAATCCTTGGTCCAGGATTCATATTGACTTCGCTGGACCTTTCCAGGGGTTAACGTTCCTTGTAGTGGTCGACAGTTACTCTAGATGGCTAGAAGTAGTACCGGTCAGTTCAGTAACGGCAGGCAGAACAATACAGGCATTAAGGGGCCTCTTTGCCACTCATGGGTTGCCGGATTTAATAGTGTCTGATAACGGGCCACAATTCACATCTATTGAATTTCAGGATTTCCTCAAGGCCAACTCGATTAAGCATAAGACTTCTGCACCCTTCCACCCCTCCACCAACGGATTGGCTGAAAGGAACGTGAGGACCACGAAGGACGCGCTTAAAAGAATCATTCGAGGTGACTGGCATCAGAGACTAGCTGAGTTCTTGTTGGCTCAACACACAACCCCTTGTTCGGCTACAGGAAAAAGTCCAGCTGAAATGAGGTGGGGAAGAAAAATCTTGACCAAGTTGGACAGACTACACCCCGACCGACTCCAACCAAACATTGAATTAGACATTCCTAACAGAACATTTGAAGTGGGGGACTTGATTTGGGCCAGGAACTACGCCCAAGGGGATAAATGGATTCCTGGGGTGGTAACTGAAATCTTAGGTCCCCTATCATACATCATTGAGGGGGAAGGGAATAGGGTCTGTAAAAGACACATAGACCAGCTGAGGAAAAGATCTAGTGGGTGTGTGCCAGCTGAGGGGGACCAAAGCTCAGTTAGGGCAAACAGTACAGATAACATTAGGCCAGAAAGTGGTGTAGTGGTTGGGCAAGATGACATATTTCCTGATGCCCATCAACAACAATTCAGTCCAATTGATTGGGAAATACCCCTGCGAAGTAGGCCAGTGACAACTGAATCCCAAACACAACCTAATACACAAGGCAGTACATCTGAAGCCAGTAACCCTGAGCCCAGGTCTAGTAGTAACCAGCATAGTAACCAGCAGCCAAGCAGTCAACCAGGAAGAAGGGTCCCTAGCAGCCAAAGTAACAGATACCCTTCTAGAATACATAGGCCACCAAAATACCTAATGGACTTTGTAAGAAAATGACACCAACTGGGGGGTAAGGGGTGTTGTGTATGTAAATAGTTAGCAATAAGCCATGAAAGATATTGCAAACACTGTGCAGCTTTGCAAGGTTTAAAGCGGGAAAATAAGGTGCAATCATTGGACGCCACAACCAAGGAGCGGGAAAACAGACTGTTTGTATTGGTTACAGTTCAAACGCTTTATCTATAAAAGGGTTGCAACATTTGACATTTGACAGTTGACTTTGTGTATTCAATAAACTCGTTCAGTGTTAACCACTCTGAGTCCTCGTCAATTCGAACTAAACAGTTTCTATACACTTGTATAGAAACAAGTGTATAATCAAGTGTACACTTATACACTTGATTAAACAAAAATCATTTGTCTTTTCCAGCAACCAAAGTTGGAGAAGAAATTTAAAAGCAATGGAAGGAGGAGGAGTGCCTTTTTTTCTTCTTTGTTAGACAATGCTATAAGCCATGAAAGAGAGAAAAGAGAACACTTGGTTTCAGCCAAGAAGACTGGTGACAGGTGTTGATTGGGTGGCAGGGCAACAAAGTTTGCAATGGGTGTTTGTATGTATGTCACCTTTCAGCCCGAATTAATGTTCAAAAATTACATTAGGCATTCATTAGCAGCCTTCCTGCCCATTCAGTGGAAAATCTGAATGGTGAGAGCTGTATTAAAGGCTGTGAATCCCAGCAAAGCCGCAGGCCCAGATAGGGTGCTGGGGATAGTGGTCAGGAATTGTGCCAATCAATTAGCAGGGGTCCTGACAAGGATTTTTAACATCTCCTTGCAAACGGCATGTGTACCATCATGCTTGAAGGCAGCTACCATTGTCCCAGTCCCCAAGAAAACTGCAGTTGAGTGCCTGAATGACTACAGACTACTACAGACTACCTATTGCATTAACGTCTGTAGTCATGACGTTAATGAAATGCTTCGAAAGATTGGTTCTCCAACATCTTAGGACATGCCTCCCACTGGACTTTGATAAACATCAATTTGTCTACAGGGGAAATAGGTCGACAGACGATGCCATAGCTACTGCTTTACACTCTGTAGCAAGTCATCTCGAGAAACCTGGAAGCTACGTCAGGATGCTTTTTGTTGACTACAGCTCGGCTTTTAACACCATTTTGCCGAGCATTCTCATCGAGAAGCTGACTGACTTGAAATTCTCCCCCGCTATCTGCGATTGGATTCAAGACTTTCTTAGGGATCGGGTACAAACAGTGAGGGTCCACCCCCCTGAAGCTTTGCACCAGCACGCCACAGGGCTGTGTGCTTAGCCCCTACCTGTACTCTTTATACACTTATGATTGTGTATCATCTGACCCATCCACTGCGATAATCAAGTTCGCAGATGATACAACTGTGGTGGGTCTTATTACAGGTGGGGATGAGACAGCATATAGGGCGGAGGTACAAAAACTATCCATATGGTGTAGTAACAACAACTTGCACCTAAACATCAGCAAGATGAAAGAGATGGTGTTAGACTTCCGGAGAAAAAAAGAGGAACCTGCCCCACTTTACATCGGGGAGGACTGTGTAGAGAGAGTTCCCTCCTTTAAATTTCTGGGAGTCTACCTCTGTGAAGATCTGACCTGGAAAGTTAACACAACCCAGGTGGCTAGAAAGGCCCAACAGAGGCTTCACTTTCTTAGGATCTTGCGGAAGAACAGGGTAGAACAACAGCTAATGACCCTCTTTTACCGGTCTACCATAGAGAGCGTCCTCTCATATGGTATTGTGGTTTGGTATGCCGGTCTGACAGCCGCGGATAGGAAAGTATTACAGAGGGTAGTGAGCACAGCACAAGACATTGTGGGCTGTTCCCTGACACCACTGGATGACATCGCCAGGGCTCGTTGCCTTGGAAGAGGGAGGAAGATTCTCAGGGATGACTCACACCCTGGACGGTATCTATTTACTCTACCATCCGGTAGGAGATATAGGAATATAGCCAGCCGTACCAACAGGCTGAAGAACAGCTTTTATCCGTGGGCTGTTAGGCTTTTGAATGGGATGTAATCTTATGCAGAGTTGACTTGGGAGGCCGGTGTGTGGTGTAGTTGGTTCACATAGTGTGGTGGGATGGAGGGTTTGTTGTCACTGTGTGTTGGGGGGAGAGAGCACAGGGGGAGGCTCAGCTAATCTCAATGTACACATATTGTACTTTGACAATAAAGGTTTATTATTATTATTTATTATCTAAACCAAATATAGAACAATCATGCTGATACGTTCTTTGTTTCTTCATTTTATCAAGAACAGAATGATTTTAGGTTATTTTTAAATGGCTGGATACCACAAACAGAAAATTTCAGTGGTCCCAGTAAAGACTGAGGCAACCCCATATTTGTCCTTCAAAGAACCTTGGTGGAGCAGTGGGCTAATGCCTCCTTAAGTAACACCAGCTGCCTGCAATTAGTGCAGGTTCAAGTCCCACCAGGCTGAAGGTTGACTCAGCTTTCCATCCTTCCGAGGTAGGTAAAATGAGGACCCAGATTGTTGGGGGCAATAAGCTGACTTTGTAATAATGCCGCTGGGGCCCCCCGAAAGCCCTAATAAGCAGGCATATACATAGAATGAAGGCTATTGCTAAGCACATTGATTTGTGCTTTAGATTGTAAGCTGCCCTGAGTCTTCAGAGAAGAGCAGGATATAAATGGGATTTTTAAAAAAGTACAATGTCCCTTTAAAGCAGGGGTGTCAAACTCAATTTCATTGAGGGCCGCATCAGCATTGCAGTTGCCCTCAGGGGGCCGGGTGGGCGTGGCCTGGGTGGGCGTGGCCAGAGTGCATATGGCCTACTGGGTGGGCGTGGCTAGAGTGCATATGGCCTACTGGGTGGGCGTGGCCAGCTCTACGTCATTCGCATCAAGGGTGCCTATGGGGGCCTGGGCAGGAGTGGGGCAGATCTGAGGGTCTCTGGCAGAAGGAGGGTCTCTGGGCCAGGGCCAAGGCCGTTCCCTCACTGTTTCCAGGATGGCTTCGCGGGCCGCATGAAACCACTTTGCGGGCCGGATCCGGCCCCCGGGCCTTGTGTTTGACATGTCTGCTTTAAAGGCTCAGTTAGCCTCTGGATTTTTCCCAGCAGGATGAGATTTACAATAGGACATAACCCAATGTTCTTTGGGGCCTTGGGATCATAGAAACTCCTTTTCATTGAATAAATCATTTTGAATTGATAAAGGACATTGTTGTTTTTGGTTTATTGTAAGCTTGCATCTCTGCAACTCAGGTATCCATGAAATAAGAGAGTTACCACTTTCCATAACCTGATGTCCTCTAGCTATTTCAGTGGAAAAATTCTCAACTAGCCAACCCATTTCTAGATGCCACCAAACTAGCTAGGCTAGAGAAAACAACTCATGTTCAGGATACAATTAATTAGAAGCACAATTCCTCCTTTTTAGAAGCACATTTCTTCCTTTTTATAAAATCAAGGCCCAAAGAGGAACAAAGATGTTGTTCTACTCTTTTTTTCAACTGCAGACTCTTGCTGAGCATCCTATAAATGCTAGCCACCCTCCCTGATGGAAAAACAACCACTCCCTGTAGAGCAAATGCCAAATGCCCAAAGCGACTTGTACAAATGAATGTGAATCAAGATGCGGTGAGCAACGGCACAAAGCCATAGTTGGATGTGGGCTGTATGCAACTGAGCCAATTCTCTCTCTCTCTCTCTCTCTCTCTCTCTCTCTCTCTCTCTCTCTCTCTCTCTCTCTCTCTCTCTCTCTCTCTCTCCCTCCCTCCCTCCCTCCCTCCCTCCCTCCCTCCCTCCTTTCCTCCCTCTGAGAGAGGGAGAGACAGAGAGGGGAGAAAAATACTTTCCCCTTTCACCAGTTGGTAGGGAGTATTTCTTCTGAATGTCAAAAGCAACAGGCTTTGGGGAGGGGGGAGTTGTGTTACGATGAAGCATAATAAATAAAGCAGTGCAGGCTGAGTAATATTTGAGGAGGGCAGGAATCGCCCCATGCAAGCCCTGTCTTGCTGAATGTTTTGTAAGGATGTGTTCAAACAACATAATTTACATGCCCAAGTTTGGGGTTAATATTATTGTGTTTATGTTCTTGCACTGACCAATTTGGCATGGCATATTCAATCAGCAATGAGAACATTTGCTGCAGGCTATCTGCATAAGCTATTGTCCAATGGCTCTTTGAAATGGCATCTCAGGAACTCTCAAGACAGTTTAGGGTTTCCTTGCATCAGGGAGTTTCTAATCCTCATTTAGTTTGATGCCAGAGCAGACCCAAAGGGAGATGCATCAAAAACAGTTGGGAACCACCATCTGTATTGCCAGTAACATGGGCAGAACCTGACTCCATCCTGGAAGTTTTATAAGTAATTTCTCTCTTCTAACATGATAGTAAGAGTTGGAATCTACTTTGTTTTTCCCCATCCAGACTTGTGCAGACAGCACTTTAGAATTAGAGGCAAAATTATTTTGCCCACTTCCTTTGTGGGTTTTATTATTTTCCATATTTATTGAATTCATACCTAGCTCAAGGCAATATGTACACAGTTCTTCACAGAAACCTTATAAGAGAATGAAGTTAAGAGTGTTCTGTCTGAACTAAGGTGATACAGTTATCCAGTGAGCTTCAAGGTCTCTCTATAAGCCTGATCTCCTGGAAACCTACTTTGGCCAGTGCATCCAGATGGCACTCTAGGCCTAGGGCTAAAAGTAGACTGGACTAGGCTACAGCCTTCATCTTCCCTTTGCATTGCTGTAGATACTGACTACCACTTGATTTCCTTATATTTTGGCATAGACATTGCTTCTGGTAATCTTTCTCTCTCAGCCCAACCAAGGAGCCTTGGTGGAGCAGTGGGCTAATGCCTCCTTAAGTAACACCAGCTGCCTGCAATTATTGCAGGTTCGCATCCCACCAGGCTCAAGGTTGACTCAGCCTTCCATCCTTCCGAGGTAGGTAAAATGAGGGCCCAGATTGTTGGGGGCAATTAAGCTGACTTTGTAATAATGCCGCTTGGGGTGTGTGTGAAAACCCTAATAAGCAGGCATATACATAGAATGAAGGCTACTGCTAAGTTTGTAAGCCGCCCTGGGTCTTCGGAGAAGGGCGGGATATAAATGGAATTAAAATAAATAAATAAATCTCACAGAGTTGTTGTGGGGAAAATAGGAGGAGAATATATTTGCTGCCTTCAATTATTTGTAAAATAATAAAGGAGGAATAAAAACAAACAAACTAGCATGGCTTCTCTACAAGGGATAATTAAGCATGATGGTTTAATTAATGTGCTTTAATTCTCTGTTCTGTTCCAATATTCTTTGGTTTGCCTGTTATAGGGCTGAACCCTAAAGAGGTTGGTTCAAAATTAAGCCTACTCTTTAAGATTTGTTTGCTCCCACATTCAAGTCTTAATACATATGAAGTTATATACGTAGCAAGCTGGTGAATTATAGCAACTTCATAATAAGAACGAACCAAATGATATTATTTATTAGTCTGTGGAAAGGCTAAAAATGTGCCTGACTTCCATGTAGCTTTAAAGATGAGGAGCAAGTCAAGCAGGGGAGAGGGAGAATGGCAATTCTATTTCAAGACCATAAATGTGTGTGAATACATAAAAGCATTCTAGCAAGTGTCTGTGGAAAAGCAAATAGATTTGCTTTCTATTTGTTTTCCTGCACAAAATTCAGAATCTCATCTTTCCAAGTTGCTAGTAAACCAATATCTGAATGCTTGTTAATTCTTAATTTAAGAATAATTTTTCACCCTTTCCTAATCTGACCCAGAAATTCCTGTCTGTTTAGGAAAAGAGCGACAAGGTGTCTTCTTACTAGGTCTTTGCATCTTCTCCACATCAAGCCCTCCTTGCTCTGAGCGGCCCTTATGTTTATAAAGACATGAAGCTGTGCTGTTGAGGGGCAAAGTTGACCTGCAGTCTGGCATGTAGCCGACATGTTGCCGCCTCTATAGGCTTTGCAAAAGCAACCTGTTTTGCATTACTGGGGAATGTGACTGCTCCCTTCTACATCTGGGAGACAGATTGTGCCTTGAGGCACATGGGGTGGCAAGCAGGCAGCTCTGCTTCACTGCCTGACTCCTTGACTCAATTCCGTATCTGCCTTTGCCTTTTCTTCCCAAAAACTAACAAGAGAAAGGAGAATGGGGGGAGGAACCAAGAAGTGAATCTTTCCTTTTTGACAGTGAATAATTTTCTGAGATAATATACACCCAACAAAGAGTAGTGTTTAAAGCCCAGTTAAGATGGAGAGGACCAAGTGCAAAAGATTCCAGTGAGCACTTTTGAAGTCACAATCTATGGCCATTAATGTTTTTTACCACTTTTTTTTTTTATATTCACAGAGGTTATTGGCCCAACAAGAGTCTGCAAGGAAACTCAAAATACAGAAATGTTTCTACTGAGATTCTGTTTTGGCTTCACTCTTTTCACTATCTTGAATGAAATATTGTCATTCCAAACATTGGATTGGACTTTGGGTGGAATGCTAGTTGCAATCAATTGCCTCAAGGGGGATGGGTCTGCAACAACCTTTATTGTATTTAAGACAGAAGCTCAATTGACCACCGTGCTGGGAATCATGGGAGGGGAATCCCATATCACGTGAGGATGCCTGTTCCAAGATTTATGGATTCATAAATATCCATGAGATATTAATAGATGAATTATTACATCATACTAGACATAGCCCAATTTCTCTCTTTCAGGACAAATATGTACTTTAAGAAGCCAGAAGCTGATGGAGAATCAGGAATAATTTTTAAAAATAGTTTGTCATGAAGTGACTAGGGTAGAAGGTAGCAAAGGATGTTCAAAATCAGTTATGATATTAAAGAAGGAGTTTTGCAAGTGGATCCTGAGAGGCAGAAAAAAAAGAGAGAATGACTCAGTTCACATATCACATGATGTATTTGGTTCTGGCTCTGGATGATGCGGTAATTCAACTATGATGCTGTTATACATGAACTAGGTTAGCTAAGCATATATAAAGCATTGCAGCTAACAGAAGTGGCATTGGATTACAAAGCACAATTCATAAAGATGGAATGATTAAGAAATGTGAGGGAACATCAATCCTCTGGAACAAAGATTTTTATTCTGCAATTTTTCAGCTACATTCAAGAGGTTTAAAGGGCAAGATTAGGTCCAATCATCCCTCCATTATTTTCCTTATTGCAAAGAAAAAAATGATAATCTGTTAAGGAGCAAAAGATGGAATAGAGTAGCTGTGCAAATTGTATTGACTGTAATTGTCAATTCCAGGAGTTGTCCACCTGGAAGCCACACAAATGTTTATTAGAATAGAACTAGCCAGTTTTGGTTTTGATCAAATACTCTTTATGCTGGTCCTCACTTGAAAACTTTCTTGACCAATGGACATGCCAGCTTGGAATAATGGGAAATGTGATACAACACATCAGCAAGAACCAGATTGCCTCAGTTGGTGAATCTAATTAAACCAGATGTAAGATGTTTCCTTTCATTCATTTTTCTACTTTTCCTTTGGAAGCTATAAAACTGCCAAAGGGGAAATCCTTTGACCTTTCCTGTTCCCCTCCCTTCTCCAAGTTTGTATTAGCCTCATGCTCATTTCCATCTTCTGTAGATAATATTTTTGCCTCCTGCAATAACTATAAATTGTTGGGGATAGCGGAAATACTTGTCTCCTGATTCCTGCCTATTTGACCACCTTGTGAGAGCAGCCCATCTGTTTTTGTTTTTCCCTGTTTGGCTCCCATCGTGCTCCTTCTTTTTGTCTCTATCTTCCTCTATGATTTTTAAGCTCTTCTCAAAAGATAGCTGTGCACCATCAAGAAGGAGAAAAATGCAGTGTTAAGGTACTTTATTGGTGCTGCCAATAAAGCAAGGAGGTATCACATGCCCAGTGGTGAGAAAAGTGAGGTTTCCATAGGTTTAAAAGAGGGAAAGAGTTTTGAATTACTTAGCCCATATTTTGCCTATGTTATGTTTGGCCAGTGGCTCTCTACCTGTAAAAACATTGTGCCTACACAGGGTCGTGTATTGTTTTGAATAAGTGATTGCACCAAATCTTTAGCTCCTTTGAAGTCAAGATGATGGCCACCATCATGTTGCATATAAAAAAAAGAGATGGAATTTTAATTGTGTGGTTGTGCCTGCCATGTTAATTTTTTGGACTCTCCCATGGACACTCCTGCCCTCATGCATTTTCTTGAACAGCATGAGCAAATTATATGTTTACATTTAATTACATGCTTCTTGAGCTGCATTGATTGCAATTGGGTACAATTCAAAATACTGAATATCATCTATGATGCTTTCAATCTTGCAAAGTTTTCCTGACAAGAAGCACATTCAGAATTATTAGCTCTAACTTTGTTGTAACAAAATCTTGCAAGTCTGAAAGTACATCTCTCCCCCATTGTGTTTACAATCCAGGAAACAATGGAAGGTCTTCTCTGAGATATTTGCCATGTCCCCATTCCTTATCTGACCGTTTTCCTGGTCCGTAGCTCTTCCTTCTGTCTCCCACAGTCATTCTCACAGACTATTACAGAAGACCTTCATGACAAAGAGCTTGGTTACTTGAGGCACCACATATGTCCATATGTTTCTTCCCATCTAGTGAGGTCATCTAAAGTGGGCATGCTCCATGTCCTGTCCATTAAGCAGCCCCACTTTACATGACCTAGGAAGAGCCTTGGTGGAGCAGTGGGCTAATGCCTCCTTAAGTAACACCAGCTGCCTGCAATTAGTGCAGGTTCGAGTCCCACCAGGCTCAAGGTTGACTCAGCCTTCCATCTTTCCGAGTGTAGTGTATGCTCTTAAGCATACACAGGATGTCAGCACAGCAGGGGGCTGGACAGCTCCAGGCTACAACCGCTTTTGGCGGGAAAGCCTGAATAGAGCAAGCTGTTGACAGCCCCAGGGCATGGTCAGCTCTGGCAGGAAGCCAGGGTTTAAATCCATTGGCCACCTGCACTGGCGGGAAGCCCAGGTTTGAATCTATTGGTTGAGATTCACCTGGGCAGGTATAAAGAGACGCCAGGTAACCCCTTTGCCCCAGCTTCATTCCTGATCCAATAAAGAAGTTACTACCCAGCTCCAGTGTCCGTCTCTCTGTGTGACCACGCGACTTTGCACCGAGGTAGGTAAAATGAGGACCCAGATTGTTGGGGGCAATAAGCTGACTTTGTAAAAATGCTGCTTGGGGGGGGGGGTGAAAGCCCTAATAAGCAGGCATATACATAGAATGAAGGCTATTGCTAAGCACATTGATTTGTGCTTAGATTGTAAGCCGCCCTGAGTCTTCGGAGAAGGGCAGGATATAAATGGGATTTAAAAAAAAGTGTGCCTTCTCATGATGTCTCCTGTTCTGTGGGATGATATACCCCTAGAGAACCATACTGCTTTTGCCCTTTTGGCTTTTCCCAAATTGTTAAAATAAAGAACTGGTTGGTTTTTTTAGGCCTTGGTTGAGCCCCTTTGGTTTTCTGTTACTGTCTTCTAAAGATCTGTTGTCAGTCTTACCAGATAGAATAGACAGAGAACATAACAGATGAGTTAATTCTACTTTATTGTAAGGCTACATTAATACAATCTTGCAAGTCTGAAAGTACAAATCTCCCACTATCTTCTTTACATCCTGAGAATCTAGGAAGGGTATCCTTTGAGTGAAGGATATGCCCTGTCTTATTTCATCATTCCCTAGTCAGTTTCTCTTCACACTGCCTCCCAAAGTCTTTCCCACCTGTATTCTTTTTTTCTTGGATATATGTTATTTTTTTGTATTTAATTGAAGCTGGCCAGAGTTGCTGTGGACTCAGGCAGGCTCAAAATAGAAACAAGCAAACAAACATTTGTACATTGTTTTATGTGTGCAAGGATTCAAAAAAGGTGTTCTTAAAAGTTTCACTCAAAAACTAATGTTGCTGTTTCTAAGTGTCACCCAATTTTCTTTCTTTTACCACCTTTATATAAAATCACTTCCCAATAAGGAACTCAGGATTTTTCTGCTGTCATTTTTAATCTCTCAGCAGTGTGCTGAGCTAAATTTGGTTATTTAGAAATAGGGTAGGCAGATGGATATAGGAAGATTTGAAGCTTGTCAATTGATTAAAGGTGAAAGGAATACATTTTCCATGACCACAGTGGAGCCTGTGCTCCTGTGCCTATAAAAAGGGCCTTTCCCATCTCCTGAGAATAACCACATAATCCCCTTTCCATGTTGAGATTATGAAAGATTTCCACTTTCAGATCTGCTTACAAAAGGTTGAACAAGAAAATAACACAGAATTTAAAAAAAAACCTTGGGTATCCCTTAGCACATAAACAAGATGTAAAACAAAACTCGACTTTAAAATAAGGAACATCTGGGCAGCTGCTCCCCATCCTGGTGCGGGCTGCTTCTGCCAATGTCTGTTACTTACCATTTAGATTGTCTTCGGCAGGGGGAGGTTTGAAGTTTAGACAGAAATGGATTCAAATAAGTTGGCGCTTAACATCATTTGTTCTTCTGGAGTCAGAAAGTTGGTTCATCCACTCTTTGACCTGTTGGCATTGTGTGTGTTATTTTTAGGTGGTTTCTAGGTAAATAGTAGAGGGAAAAATGCCAAAAGTTATGCAGGGGCATTTGAGGGGTGTGGGGTGTCAAGAAAATCACTGTTAACAGTCTTAACAGCTTGACTGAAGTGCTGATCTTTTTATGTGCTTGTCACATAAAAAGTTTCAAAGTATTTGTGTTCTAATGGAGGCTAGGACCTTCTTGTATGTATTAAGCACCTTCTCTTTCTAATGAGCAAATCATCACTTCCAAAATGGCTGTTTTCAGACAATTTGCTTCACCAGCTGAAGACTTAGTGATTACTTTTGTACAAACTCTTAAGCCTGGTTGGTAATAACCTTAATTTGGTTGTTTTATGATCCATCTGATATAATTCATGGTTCTATGTGAAACATAAAAAACTGGTTAATGCAGTATTTAAGAGTACTGTACATGTGCAGTGTCAGTGTATTCATTTAGGCTCAGGAAGAAATGTCGAAAGACAACTTACAATAGGGAGGTGTGACCCTTTTCAAGCTTAGGAACACATTAAATCTTTAAAGGATGGTAGAGCATAGTTTTCAAAAAGCGGGCAAGTCAGACAGATAAAGAAATAAATGGGCCCAAGAAAAAATGTGTGCTGATTGAATTAAATAAATATAGTTACTCTCAGAGCATTTCACATTTTGCCCCTTATTAAACATTTCAATTGGGTGACAAGTTTTAGAGGATCTTGATTCTTTATCCTAAGCACTGGATGTCCTTCTATTTCTCAGGTCAATACAATGCAATCAGGCCATTTGGCTTCTAATCTGGAGCTTCAAACATAATCTTGTTTTGGGGCATTACTTCCAATCTGGTACTTGGATCACAGTCTGGAACTGCCAAGTCTATTCTCCAATAAGGGTTTATTGTACAGTAATAATGATATATTTACTCCAATGTTATGGTATCTACACAATACTATCTCTCGTTTATAATTCTCTTTAATTCTGTAGGTGATGTTTCCCATGACTGTTGAGGTGGAGGAGAAATAACAAAGTGTAGATGTCTTTAGTACTTCTCTTTTGCTTTTATAAAAGTATAGTGTTAGATTGGGGAGACCAAAATATTCTATAGTTCATCATCATGCTTGCAATTTAACCAGATGCCTCTTTAATCACCATCAATTTTTAATTGCTCTACCAAAAGCACCAAAACATTGTGTTTATCTGTGGCACAGTGTCTGTGTCTCTCTCTCTCTCCTGCTCCAAAATAAAATAAAATAAAATTTTGTCTAAATGAAAGTGTGTTACTAATGAAAGAATATTATTTCCAGTCATAGATTAACAGTATGACCAATAGTAGATTTTCAATTTTCAATTAAATTAGCCCTCTAATGCTTAAGTATTACATTAAAATTAAGCTACATTAACAACTTCTAAAAAACATTATTCCAGTCCTTATCATTGACTACTTGTTAAAATGGTTATATCTGGAAACATTGCATTACGACATCAAAGGGATAGAACTCTTCGGAAAGTTCACATACACAGTGTTTTACTGTAACAGAGCTAAAGCTGTGAAGATATTTTGATCCTATTTAAAAGATAATTTAAAAATAGAACCATATTACAAAATAACTTGTTATTAAGTGGTTATCTAGGTTAGGTTTAGCTGCTTTAAGTCCCTAACTATGTTAAAGCTACATCTTTTAAAAAGATAAAAGAGTAGTGCTAAGGACTTAGGCATGAAATAATACAATGGGATGGATGCATGGAAAAGTCATAATGTCCCTTAATGGTATGGAAAGTCAATTACAGTTCCACTTTTTTACAGTGTGCAGCTGAAGAAACATGTTCTACTAGAGCTATAATCCATGTTTATGAAAGTACTCTTGCTTCAACTGAGCTTCTAAAGGTAAACAGGTTTGGATCCAAGCAGCAATCGGATGGGAGACCACCCATATATAAATAGCCCATGCATACTGTGAAAAAGAAGATGGATACAACACATAAAACTGAATGATTTTGTTGAATGATAACTCTACAAAGTTGCTGCCCTTCAAAGTGATTTGTTGCTAGCTATCCACATAGCAGTCTTGGCTAATCACGAACTGCTAATCATAATTCATCAATTAGTTGAAATGAACTCAAACACATATAGCAGTTTAAAATAAGCCATTGACTCCTGAACATTTATCATTAAAAGCTAACATCTGTGTCTGTACTGAAATGTCTGGAACAGCTGTAGGCCCATTAGATATGTTTATCTAAATCTGCTCAGTTTGTCTTTTTTGATTGCAAAGTAAACGTGGAGGGGCTGCAAAATTTAGGGGATATTTTGTGATGTCAATTTGGTTCAGGGAATAGGGAAGAATGAGGGCAAAGAAATTTAAACCTCTTTAAATGCAAGAATTGCATCTAGGGTAAAAAATCAAGTGAACACTTAACATAGTGTACCCTTTCCTCATCTGATTTTTGGAATACATACATAAGGTCGTGGGCACAACTATGTTTGTTCATATTTACACAGTACATATGTACAGCTGGCCATGCAGCTGTTGCAAAATCATTTAGTCACACATATGTGTCCATTTTCTCCCCAAAATCTCTTTTAAGTCACCCCATCCTTGCCAACTTAGAAGTGAAGGGACTAAGTCTTCAATTCATTTTAGTGGAAACTACTAACCAGCCCAATGCTTCTGTCAAGAGAAATATTTATTCTGGATCTTGGGATAAGATATGAAAACCCCACATAAACAAATGAAGAAGCAAAGTAGTTTGAACTACAAATTGTCATTCAATGAAGATTGGAGAAAGAGTTATAATTTTCAAGGAAGAAATTCAACATTGGAAATTTCCTTTTTCCAATGGAATGGAGGGAGGGGTTTTCCTGGATCCACCAAATCTAAAAACCCAATTGCCTTCCCTAAGTAACATGGATTCTATACCAGCCTAGGTGTGTGTGTGTGTGTGTAGGTAGGTAGGTAGGTATATACACAAACTGTCTCTCGTACACATTTTAAGTAGCCCTGAGAAAATAACCAATTATTCTCCTTCAATCCTCTAGGACAGGGGTGTCAAACTGCCGGTCCACGGGCCAGATGCATCATGTGGAAGCCACACCCACCCCATTGCCAGCAATGGCAAAACCATCCTGATATTTTGCGCGACATCATATGACGTCGCGAGTTTGACATGTCTGCTAGGAGGAGACCAGCAGGAGCTATTGAGGTTTTTGGATATTCTGGCATGTGAACATACAAAAGAAAGCCACAGGTTTACTGTGCCCAGCTGCAGTTCAGTTTAGTGACTAAGATGGAGACATATGCCAACAATGATTTATAATAAAGTGTCATTATCCTGTTTTACATATTCTCTTCTACACATGTACCTTTACATGGCTCTGATATAGAGATACACTCTATTCAGGATAATTCATTCCAGGTAAAATAGGCCAAATTTCAACTAAGGAGGCTCTACATTTCCTTGCCCTATCCTTTCACATTTCCATCTCTTTTTATGGGTTGTTAGCATAAGAACTCAACATTCATTAACTTCCTGGGTAAACAATAGAAAAAGAAAAAGTTGTATTCCAAAGGAACTGCTGTTCTCTGACATTGTGTCCCTGTTAGTCATGTATGAGGAGGGGTATTCAAATACAAGTGCTAACAGCACCAATCAATCACACAGCTATGTTAATCAATATAACTGTACCACATTTCTGATTTCATTACAAAAAGAAGCTTTGAAGGACAAACGTAGGATGTCTATGCAACATTTTAAAGCAGTCCCATTTTTTCTAAGATCATGCAGCTGAAAAATGATTTTGGGAATTGTAGCTGTTGCATAATGCAGTTATAATATGACACATTTATACCTCATAGTTTTATTATTCAAGAATACTAATCATTCGGCCTCTTATATTTATTGGTTGTCTTGTTCCTACTGTGCCTTCAGAACAATAAGGAATAGCATATAGAAGAGCTTTCTTTTTTTTTGCAGAGGATAGACAATAAGCTCCAAATTCAGACTGTATATACTGGCATGTGCCAAAATTTACCTGCTAAGATAAATTCTGTTTCCTAAAATCTGAAACCAACTGAATTCCAGTGGAGTTTCTATCTTGCCTGTATCTCTTAATCTGTAGAGATTTGGTAGTTCCACAAGAAAAAAGGCAGGCTTAATGCAGTAGATCTTAAAAGGCAGAACTGTTTAATAGCCTTGCATGTTCAAGAAAAGCAAAAAAGATTTGGCACACTATTTGTTTCTTTTGGGATAGTCAATGCACAACAAGGCACATATCTCTACAAGAAGAGAAAAGGGCCATTAGACTGATCTACCAAGAGGAGGCTGAACTAGATTGTGGAATTGGATTTCTGAGGTAAAGTGCCTGCTTTGTGTGTCCAAGTTCTTTCCCCTTCATAACATTAAAAAGAGAAGTTAGATTTCAGAACAGATATGAAAAGGCTTCTGTCTGAATAAATGAAGGTTGCTGCCAGATCAAAGAACGTTAAACAAGGTGGGCCAATGTTAGACTAGGCTCAAAATCAGGAAGTCCACAGGTACCTCCACCTACCTCCATGTTTTCTTTCTAAAACAATTTAAGAGTCCATTGGATACATTACTAGCTCTCCCTCTGGCTTCTTTTTTATGATTATTGTTATGTGATGGCAACATCCCATAAACAAGATATGATTCTAGTTGTTCTGTAAAAAGTTTTTAAATAGAAAGCAAAAATGTAATTAACTTTCCTCAATCTGTTTGTACCGTCCTATTTAAAATTGCTACTACGTTTTGTTGACAGCTAAAATGTCAAGGTTAAAATAGAAGTTTTCTGGTGAGGCAAACCATTAAAACTGGTATGATGACAGAAAAGTGATCAGAATAGCAACACTTTGTGCAGACTGCCAAGCTTCCCTAATCATCTCTTGGTTGAGAAAGGAAATTAATTAGCATTCTTAACTAACATTCCCCAGGAAGTATTCCCATTACTTTCTAAGTATATATTTATATATACGTGTGCGTGCATACATATGATGGAGAGATTTCTTCTCCACAGTTTTAATTCAGAGGAACAAGATGAGCAGCTAAACAATCCCCATGAACAGCCCAGTCAACTGTTTAAAACCCTATCAGCTTTCAAATGCCACCATTTTTTTTAATCAGGTCTATCTGAATATCATCAGAATAAGAATAAAAAAACCCAACATGAATCTTATAATACAGATACAGAGGGAGGTAATTGTTCAGTTCCAGGTTGTTGTTGTTTTTTGCCCAAAAGCTTTTGGTGATTCTTGTTAGCTTGTAGAATACCTCCCCACCATCCTATCTCCATAGTACCGGTACTTTCATATCCCTCTAATATTTGAAAACAGAAAATAGGGTGCTTTGGTGGCTGTACATCACTTCACACAGGAATAGCATTCAGCAAATTCTATCTCTGAGAGCAGCTATGTTTTCATATAGATTGCTCCCCACTTTGTGCATTAAGGCCACTAAGGGATTTATTTTTTCCGTCTGCTTGCTTCCCCTTTTAATGCAACAGAGGTAACAGCTTCTTAACACACAGTGATTGGTTTACCAGTTTGAAGAAGAATGTAGAGCATGTGGCATCATCAAAGCAGCATCCCTTGGAAAATGAATGAATATGTCGGACCACTTGCCTTGTTTGCTTCTAATTAGGTCCACTCATCAGTGTGGCTTATCTGGCTCCTTTAAGCAAGGATTTATATGACTTTACTGGTTTCAGTCAAACCCAGAAAGAGAAAAATAGAAGAGGTGTGTGGTTTTTTTTTTTTTTTAAAAAAAATCCTTATTGAGCAAGAGAAGAATGCATCTGAGCAAGAAAACAAGGGCAGGATCAAATATAGTCTTGATGTGGTCACCAATACTTGGAGAGAAATGTGGTTATTTTTCTCTTTGGGTTCCATCCCTTAACTTCTTACTTTGATCTTCATGTTGTCAGTTTCGATAGCTATAAACCTGGTCCACATTTCTTTTCTCCCCACTCAAGAGACCCTCCAGGAGGTTGCCTCAAAACAAATGTTCGCTTTGTCCTCTAAACACCATATGTCTCCTTGTTTCAGGCCCAACATTCCTGCTCTTTCTGCCTTCTTTGAATCTTTCATCATTCTGTAACGTATCTGGCTGGTCTCCTTGTTTTTTTTTTCCTGATTTCAGATGTGCTTAAATAGGGTAAACTGGTGACTGAAGGGAAGAAGGTGTGCAAGAGCAGAAAGAGAACTAATGTAGGTGGGATCGTGAGAGAAGCGCATAGGATAAATGTCAGAGGCACCTGAAAGAGAAGTCAAGCAATTGGACTGCTGTCTTCAGTGGTGGGATTCAAATATGTGAACAACTGGTTCTCTGCGTGGATGCCGCTTCCGGAAGTCCATCCTGAGCCTGGGCAACAAAAAATTAGCTACTGGTTCTGGTGAAGTGGTGCGAACCGGCTGAATCCCACCACTGGATGTCTTTCTTCATTCTTGCCTCAGTTCAGAATCAGCAGTTCAGAATCTATCAGTCCAGGAGATTTTAAGGAGCACATACAGTATAAACAAGGCATCCACCCCCTCCGTTTCCTTTTATCATCATATTGTCTGTTACTAGCAAGAGCTATTGAATGAAAATACCAGGACAGTAGGGCAGAGGGAGAAAAAATAACTAAATCAATGTTTACAGGATTGTTCCAGTGACCCCAGAAAGAATGAGCTCTATTTTTCCTTCACATATTCTTCTTCCAAGAGACACCAGTAGGATAGGGGAAGTGAGGAGCTAACTCAGAATGCTGCTGCCCCTTCTCCCTCCTTCACACTGGTGAGCTAGCAGTGGATTCACTGTAAAGACTTTCCACAATGTCCCCCCTTTGGATTTTGCGCAAGGCTGAATAAAGGGCATCCATGGTGGAACTGTCCTTGCTGGACCAATCAGAGAGCAGCGCACGAACAGGGTACTCCTCTTGTGTAAAGGAGTCTATGTGATCTTCCTTGTAGCCTAGTTCTCCAGCCAGGTGGCGCCATGTCTCCTCTGTGGAACCATTCAACAGCTTTTCAACCTCCTCGCGTTTGTTAGGGGGCAGGCTGGTGTAAAGATTTCCATCTCCTTTAAGACCTGAAATTGAGAAATGAGTTTGGAATAGAGAAAGGTTAAAAAAACAATCATAACAGCATGTGAGACACTCACCTATTTCATGTTTCCAAAGTGGGTTTTAGTTAGAAATAGATGGCTGGAAGCCATTTTAGATTCCCCACAATGCCCCAGAACAATATGACAAATGAAAATGAATAGCTTATACCCTAGGTGTCAAACTCGCCACATCACATCATGTGTTGTGACGTATCGCGATGTATTTTGCATTGCCGGAGCTGGGGTGGGTGTGGTCTCCATATGATGCAACTGGCCCACGGGCTGGCAGTTTGACACCCCTGGCTTATACAGTACAACAATCCTCAGCAATTGTGCATGCTCCTGGGAGAAAGCCCAGGATGGAAAGGGGAAACGATCAGGTATTATTGTGGGAGCCATAGATAGTCCTTTACTGTGGGAGACCCAACATTTGGCTCAGAGTCTTTTTGGTCCAAGACAGTTTCATGTGAATTTATTCCATCCTATTTCTGTATTAACTGGCAAAAAAAAAAGATTGGCACAAAAATGAGTAAGTATTATAGATGCATTTCACAATAAAATATTACATTTATTTGCATTTCATGTAAAATTCCTTTGATGATATATTCTTTTTAGCACTAATGTATTTTAAAAATAGCATTAGAACATTCTGAAAAATATGGAATTATTGAAGTTGCATTCTGTGATTTATAAGAAATATAAACAAATCAATATGCTTTCAAGGGTAAACCATATTCAAGATTTGGATGGAGGTTTTCCTTGATAATTTCCTGAACTTCACTGGGCAAGGCAGAATATGAATTGCTCTAAATAATCCAGGTAACTTTATATCCATCATTATTTTCACACAGACATAAATATTCAAGCCACTTTTAATATTCTGACATTTTTTTCTTTGCCTGCATTACAATTAGTGTTGTAATCACTGAATTCTGAACATCTCTCAAATTAAAAGATGTATAAATCTTCATTTTAGTTTCAGGATTTCCCATTTGGTTCAACCCCAATGCATCTGTGGAAAGAAAGAATGGTGGATCCAAATTCTGAGAGATCATCACCTGAGCACAAGTAGGCTTGCAAAGGATAAAGGACAAAACTACTCATTCACCCTTACCATACAGCACTTTCTAAGCTCCAGGCATTTAGCCTGAAGGACAGCCTTCTGTGGAATACAGTGCAGCTTGCTGTGTGTTCTGGGACTCTGGATGGCATGGAGAACTATGACATTTAAAATAATCCTTGTTCAGCTTATCTTCAGGACTCCCAGTGAACATGTGGAGAGCAGAAAAATAGGACAGGGCTGCCTGTGAAAACTCAGAATCAGGTCCAAGGAACTTCAAAGAAGAAAAGATTGTGGTGTTCTTGAGCTTCTTAGCTAAGAAGTGACCAAGGGCTGGGTTTGACTGCATTTCTCCAGCCTCCTTGGCTTCTCATCCCTCAAACCAACCCCAAGTATAAATCCATTTATGATGAAGTACAGAGGAAGTAGAATGAGAGTTGACATATTTTTTACAAGAATAGTTTATTTTTATGTCCTTAGGTATAAAAATGTCTCCCAGTTACTAGGCAAAATATGGTTTTAGTGACCATACCTATTTGCCTAATAGAAGTAAACTAGCTTTCATGCCAATTGCACAGAAATTCATCTATCTGGAGTGAAAATTAGGTTGACTTTTAGTGTAGGAAACAAAAGAAGTGCAAGTTTCGATATCTGTTGTTTCTATTCTGCAACTATTTGTATTTCATCTGGACTTAAACAACTAGTATAAATATTTTGAAACATGATAGAATATGAGCAAGAGATCCAGTTTGGTATAGTGGTTAAGGCATTAGGTCAGAACCTAAGAGACCATGAGTTCTAGTCCTGCCTTAGGCACAAAGCCAGTTGGGTCACCTTGAGTCAGTCACTCTTTCTCAGTCCTAGGAAGGAACCAATGGGAAACCCAGTAGTGGGATTCAAATATGTGAACAACCAGTTCTCTGTGTGAATGCCGCTTCCGGAAGTCCATTTTTTTATTTATTATTTTTTTTAAAATTATTTTAATTCCATTTATATCCCGCCCTTCTCCGAAGACTCAGGGCGGCTTACAAACTTAGCAGTAGCCTTCATTCTATGTATATGCCTGCTTATTAGGGCTTTCACACACACCCCAAGCGGCATTATTACAAAGTCAGCTTAATTGCCCCCAACAATCTGGGTCCTCATTTTACCTACCTCGGAAGGATGGAAGGCTGAGTCAACCTTGAGCCTGGTGGGATGCGAACCTGCACTAATTGCAGGCAGCTGGTGTTACTTAAGGAGGCATTAGCCCATTCTGGGCCTGGGCAATTACCTACCAGTTCTGCTGAACTGGTGCGAACTGGCTGAATCCCACCACTGGGCAAACCTCTAAAAAACCTTTCCAAAAAGATGGCGGGATCTTGTCCCAGCAGTTGCCAGGAGTCCACACTGACTTGAAAGCACTAAAATAACAATGGATTTTTTCAAACTATGTCCTGGGACTGAAAACTTGAGTCTAAGTTCATCATCAAGCAAACACTGTCTTACAGTATTTCTTGGGAAACTAATCATTTTACACACTTTCAATTAATATTAATATCTATAAAGTAGCAAGAAGACCAGCCTTCTTTCCCAGAAAGGGTGACAAGTGTGTTTAGCTTTATCTTTGAAAGCAACTTGATCAGATTTTGTATTTTTAAAACAAAACATAGATCAAAAATGAGGTACCCCAAATTTTCAAATCTCTGAAGACTACAACTGAAAGAGATATATCTTAGAGAAAAGTCTAACCACAAATATGTATATATATATATCCATGAATTATATACAAATTGATATTATATTACTAATTATATACTATATTAGATAATTATTTGTAAAATCTGTGTATATAAGTAAAATAGATAACAAAAATAGTTTAGAGCAATGTGCACCACAATGCACACACAAATTTTAGTACAAACTAAAAATTAGAATTTCCAGAGTGATAAATTTAACTTGACATATGTGCCCCCCCTCCAAAACAAATGAAATGAAAAAACACTAAATCTGATATATATATATATATATTTTTTGGGGGGGGGAAATGTGAAACTTGAAATCAGAGGAATAAAGCTATTTGCCCCACCTTGCTTATTTCCCCATTGTAATTTTACTTGATTTGTTAGTTATAATTGGCATCAACAAAAACTTTTCTCCGCAATTGTTTTTATTGGGTATTGTGGTAGATTGTGATGTTAAAGAAACTAACTTGATGTTGAACATGATAACAGCAGCACAGTTACTGGTGGGACAATATTGGAAGAAGGATAGTTTGCCCACTATAGAAGAATGGGTGTTTAAAGTTTCGAATCTTGCAGAAATGTCTAAGATTTCTGCTTACTTGAAAGATCATTTACAGGAAAGATATATTTCAGTTTGGAGGAGATGGATAGATTATATTCAGAACAAATATGGGACTAAAAAGTTCCATTTAGCTTATGAGTAGATTTTAGTGGGATATTGTTATTAGTACTTTATTTGTAGTTATGTTAAAGGGGAGTTAAAGCACATTATGAATTTGGTTAATTGTATATTATGCATAATTTTTATTTAGAATATGATTATTGTAACTATAATCCTGTATTTAGCTCTGGGAAGTGGGGGGGGGAAGTGGGCGGGTTTGGGGTGGGAGGGATTTGGGGATATATTGTAAAATTTTGTTTTTGTAAAACTCTTTAATAAAAAAAACTTGTACATGCTTGCTATCTGCCTGGGGCAAACTATAGTTGGGATTGGTTGGTTTACAGGACAAGCAACAAGAGGGATGTGATCTAAAAAGTAGATAGTTCTTGGATTAACTGTCCTCTTGGTGTCTGCCATGGCTACAGTATCTTTTGATAATCAGAGGTTTCCTTTTTATTTCTGAATCTCATTCCTGTGCTTTGGTTACTTGCCCTCCCAGCTTCAACTTGACCCCTCCTCTTGCCTTGTAAAGATGCTGTTTGTGTTGGTGGCTGTTGATCGTGGAGGCTTTGGCTGTCAACTGAGATGCCGCTGTCACTATGAAGTTTCTCTCCTTCTGGGGAAGGCGTCTGGTTGACAGGACGGTTGTTGGCACCTTGTTTGTTCTGTTTGCAGCTGTTCCACCTAGAGGTGAAAATGTTTGACAGTTGAGCAAAGGGTACCTGTTTTTTCTTCTGACCCGTGATACACTATAAAATTGGCAGTGTCACTGAGAATTAATTCCTTTCTACACATCATGAAGTTTGGAGTGTGCCCAGACAGAACTTTCACTCTAATGGATTAGTTTGCCAATCCAGATAAGGATATTTTCATTTATATTAGCTCCTGAAAGTCACTGCAATTGCCAACACTGATTGTGAATTTGTAGGGTTATGCCTAAAATGGGGCACATGTGAGGCATTACTAAACCTAGTGGTCCTGGTAGACAATCAAATATGAGTCAGCAGAGTGCTGCAGCTGCCAAAAAAGCCAACACAGTGCTAGGCTGCATTAACAGAAGGATGGAATCAAGATCACATGAATGTTAATACCACTTTACAATGCCTTGATAACTTGGAATACTGCATCCTGTTTTGGTCGCCACGATGTAAAAAAGATGTTGAGACTCTAGAAAGAGTACAGAGAAGAGCAACAAAGATGATTATGGCACTGGGGGCTAAAATATATAGGGAACGGTTGCTGGAATTGGGTACATCTAGTTTAATGAAGAGAAGGACAAGGGGGGACATGATAGCAGTGTTCCAATATCCCGGAGGTTGCCACAAAGAAGAGGGAGTCAAGCTATTCTCCAAAGCACCTGAAGGCAGGACAAGAAGCAACAGATGGAAACTAACCAAAGAGAGAAGCAACCTAGAACTAAGGAGAAATTTCCTGACAGTTAGAACAGTTAATCAGTGGAATAACCTTCCTCCAGAAGCTGTGAATGCTCCAACACTGGAAGCTTTTAAGAAGACACTGGACAGCCATTTGTTCTGAAATGGTATAGGGTTTTCTGCCTGAGCAGGGGATTGGACTAGATGACCTCCAAGGTCTCTTCCAACTTCATCATCATCATCATCATCATCATCATCATCATCATCATCGCTATCACTATTATTCTGTAAACCTTATCTGCCCTGACAAATATAACAAGTGGTAAGGAATCATGAGATTTGGAGCTCATGAAAATCTGGAGGACCCATCAATAATAAGATGCTTTCTAACTAAGAGCTGAGCACAACCATGCTACCCAGAAGAGCAAGAAGCCACTTTTATAAGAGCTTGGAATTGGGTCAGTGAGCTCCTAATAGATAAAGAGATTCAAGAATATGCATGCATATGGTAATGATGTGATCTAACATTGATGATTCAAGGTATTTGAAGTGGAGAATGGGGGAAAGGATGGACTTGGATCCACAACTGATCTACTTTCTTATTTCCTATTTGCTTTTTCTTAATCTTTTCCTAGGCCCAGTCCGTATGTTGCTGATTACAAAGTAAAGTAATCGTATGTTTCTTATTACTTTCAACTCTTATTCTTTGAGAAGGAAGTACAGTAGGTATCAATGGAAAGGAGAAGTGGCAGGAACATGGGATCTTTGCATTACACTTTAGGAAATGCTTTCCAATTTAACCCAAGACAACTGGCTTTCTAAAAACAGAATATTTTATATTTAGTGAGCTTATTTATAAAGATTGAAATATAAGATAATGGATTTTATCTTATAACAGAAACCAGCATTCTTGCAAAAAAGAAAAGAAAGGAAAGAGTAATGCCTATAATGTTTCTATGCCTTTATCAACCACTTGAGCTATTGCAATCAGCCAGAGATTCATAGCATTGATATAATCATTATCATCTTCCCATTCTTTTATGGTCACTTAAAAGTTGGCAATCTTAGAGGCAAGATGTTCCTGGATCGGCATTAAGAAGGATCTAGTTTCTAATAACAGCAACTTAGAAATTTCAATCCTGAAAAGTTGTTTCTAGAGGATGCTCATCCTTGCCACTCAAGAATAATTGCATGTGGCCAGCTCTGAAATTATTGAAGTACATCTATTTGGCTTTATAAAGATGCCTATCACTTAAGGGAAGGGTGTAAAATACAGTAAAAGGGGAATGGGAGCAGAGAATGGTTCCATTCTTCTCTGTTGCATGCCAGAGACACGGCCCCTGAGCTCCACCAAAAGATGCTTATTAGAAATTATTAAAATATGAAGAATAATCATCATATGAAAATAAATCAAATTAATTTGCATCCTACCCCCATTTACTTTCTTGAGAGTGTTCCAGGAATTACATTTAAAAGTCAAATATGGCCTGCAGTACAGCATGAAAAATGTTGTGCATGTGTTGTAAGCACATACTCACAAAGTGGCTTCCTTTTCGGCTGCTCCCTTTTTCTACTTTCCCTCTTAGCCTCCCCTGCTTGCAAATTATGTAGGGTTGAAGGACGGCAACAGTATTTAGGTCCTAGAGGACTGTTCAA
Source organism: Vipera ursinii (assembly GCF_947247035.1). NCBI lineage: Eukaryota > Metazoa > Chordata > Lepidosauria > Squamata > Viperidae > Vipera > Vipera ursinii. The sequence goes on from NC_139517.1 coordinate 31,281,329, forward strand.
GCATAGTCAATGATACGACTATTTTTACACACTTCAAAGGAAAATGAGAGTTGCATGCAAACCATTATATTGCCATTGGTAATGCTGTGGTTTATACTTTTAACTGCAAAATGTGCTCAGTCATGACTAAATTTCACTATAGTCAGCCAAAATTATGTCCTTAGTACAGGTACCAGAAGTAGTTTGAATAACTGAAGGATATCTAGTCCATGAGCAAGATAAACCTCAGCCACCACCTATCACTGTTCATATATCACAACACTCCTCCTGTACACTTGTTTTCCAGACTGTCTCTGTCTACTTACCTCTTGAAGGCAATATATGCCACCAGACCCACAACCACAGCTGCCAAAATGGAGCAGTAGACAGGTATGAGGTTATCAGCTGTCCCACTTCGAACGACAGGCTGGGAGCTGCCCATAATTGTGGTCATTGTAGTGCTCATTACAGTGGTCTCCAAAATATCCAGAATCTCTGAAAAATTTGTAGTAGGAAAAGGACTTTTGGGAGTCCCTGGGTAAAAATCTGGAAAGGTAAGGAAACAGAAGAATAATTATGGAATACAAAATGGAAAAGATGAGGTTACATTTAGATTAATCTATTTTTCCTTGGCATATATGGGTATATGGGTGCCTCAGATCAAAGAATGTCGATTGGTGGCCCCCAGGGGGAGAGCGTTCTCTGTGGGCGCGCCAGACCTATGGAACCGCTTGCTGGTTGAGCTCCGCACGGCCCCCGACCTTCGCTCCTTCCGGCGCGATCTCAAAACTTTTCTTTTTGAACAATCCGGCCTGGCCTGATGGGATGGGGTTGGGTATTATAAATTGGTCTTAACTTTTAATGTGTATTAATTTATTTCCGGGCATTGCTGTTTAATTACTTTTTAATTTTTGTATCCAGTTTTTATTATGTATTGCCCTGTTCACCGCCCTGAGTCCTTCTGGAGAAGGGCGGTATACAAATTAAATTAAATATCTTTAATATTAGTGATCCAAAAGCCAATAATTCAGATGTTGGCCAGTGCTGGGGAACCCAGATTCAAATCTATTCAGATTCAAGTTCACATTTAGCCATAGAATCTTTCTGAGTGATTTTGGACCTTTCACTATCTAGCCTATCTCACAGGTTTGTTGTAGGGAAAAGAGAGAGAGAAGGAAATGTTATGTTTACCACCATGATGGTGGTGGATAACAATATAAACCACCACAAGAGCAATACAGAGTCATGTCTATATAGAAAATCAGAGCTTTGTATAATATGCAAATATTAATTAGAGCGTACACTCATATAATGTCTCCTTATAAGTAAGTCTTATGAGTTTAATCACTAGTAAGTAGATATTGGAATACAGCTTTAATCACTCTGGAATAATGCTGGATAATTAGGTCACTTCACATTCTCCATCTTTACTTAAAGTTGAAAAACAATTCATTGATTGATTTTATAATCAGGGCAGTTCATTAATCAAAATGTTTGGCTTTCTGAAAGATGTAAAATTCCCTTGGGGCCTAGACACCTTTTTTATATGAAACGGAAATATACAAATGTTTTTCTTTACTAATCTGGGTATTTTTTGCCTGCATTTGCAGATATTTAGTGATCTTCATGTCAAAATTTATTAATCATTCTTATATCCTTATGGGCAAGAAAATAGAATATATCCATATTTATCATAAGCATTCTAAAAATCTAGAATAAAGTAAAGCTGGAAGAACATTTCTATACTGGGAATTTAAAGAAGTCCTCTTTTTGACTCCAAATGAGGCCAGTGATTCGTTAGTACTTGCAATCACATTATATTATATTACCTGCAAATAAAGCTATAACAGTTAGTTATACTTGTATGGCTTCCCTCCAAAATCCTTGAGAATAATAATTCCCTGAGGGTGCAGAAATGTTTTAGTCAGTGGTCTTTAACCATTTTATGCAGTCAAGTAGGATCTTTGTTGGAGTGAGACCAACTAAGCAAATTGGGAACTATTTCAGCAATGTAAGGAAAAGACAACAAGATACCATGTTCTACATCTATGACTGCATCTGGGTCTATAACTACATCTGGGTCTATGAATGCATCTGGGTCTGCATCACTGGTATTGGAATCCATCAGGGTCTTTGTTGCCACCGCAAATTGTGGATTAGTTGCTGCCAAGAAAACAAGGAGGAAGAATTGAACAAAAGAGAGTGAAAAGCTGTGAGACAATTAGGAATGTATCACTTAATTAACATTTAAGTAATTAAGCAAGTGTGAACATGATCAAAAGTTCCCACCCCATCTTTGCTGAAACAATGTAATTCCCTCAAAAGAATTTTGTTTGTTTATTTAACAAGGCTTGTAGCTGCTCCAATCTGGAAGGACTCTGGAGAATGAACCACTGATAATAGAATAAAAAAAATGAAAGAAATGAAAACATCAAGACCAATGTAATTACTAATTTAGTAAAGTTCCTGTGGTAGATACCCACAGTCAACCAGGGCCAAAGGTTTGTTGAAGAGGGATTGATTTTTCTTGCTTATGAAATAGAAGAGTGGTAGGAATCATATATAACTGCAGGAAAAGGGAGATTCAAAAATGCAGGCCACTGTTAAGAAGGTGCCACCTGTCACCTCTTGAGGAAGAGAATTCTCAATGACCCTCTCTTGAAGTAAGAACCAGACAGGCAGATTCAAGATTGACAGGATGTTGCCTGATAATATCCTTGTGTTACATTTCTGTACAGTTAACAAAGTAATAACCAGCACTTTTAATTGGACCAGAAGCCTACTACTTTAGTGGTCAGTGCAACAAGAGGAGAGGTCTGTAAAGCAGAGGGAGAATTCTGAGTTCTCTGGCACCTGATAGTAGCAGTGAGTTTAAGTACTTCTTTTCTATTGCCCCAGTTGGAACTACCCACAAAGATAGGAGAGAAGTCACCATAAAGTGATGAGTCTAACTCTGATCATTGTTAGTAATTTTACATCTATGGCTTCCCTCCAGAAAATGTTTGGAACAATACCTCTCTGAGTGGTTCCAAAATGTTGTTTTAGTCTGTGGTTTTATTTATGTCATGCAGTCAAGTAAGGTCCTTATGGGAGTTAGACCAGTTGAGCAAACAAGGAACTATTTCAGCAGTATTAAAAAAAGGAAAACAAGGTACCGTGTTCCACATCTACGATTACATCTGTATTTGCATCTACATTTACATTGCTGGTATAGGGATCCATCGGGTCTTTGGTTGTCATCGCAAATCTTGGATTAATTGCTGTCAAGAAAACCAGGAATAACTTAGTAAAAGAGAATGAGAAAGTGTGGCAACTGGGAAGTTTAGAAACGAATCACAATTTAACTAAAGGTTTAGGAAATGAAGCAGATATGAATACACAGAAATTCTCACCACAGCATAATTCTTGCAAGAAAAAGTAGATGAGAAGGTCAAACATGTGACACCATTTCAGAAGGCAGGCTGAAGCAGTGGCAGATATGGAGGATTCTCATTTTGTCACACAGTTTGCTTTATGTCTTAAGTAAGTTGATGTCCAGCCTTTTAATTTGTAATACTTACAGACTGTCATATAAGGGATATTCTGAACAGATCACTTTTTCCCTCCTATACTAATAAATGTGTGTGTGTGTGTGTGTGTGTGTGTAAAATAATAAGATAGCCATCAAATCACAGAGTGAAACTATTCCATACCATTACATTAATAAAATACAGGGAACAATTTTAAAGGTCAAAATGTGCTTGTTTTTCTTAAGAGAAAGGTAAGCAATCATAGTTCTGGAGGAAGTAGAAAACTCTTTCTCAACATTTTCTGATGCTTAGTCCCTATGGAAATCTCACTGGTAAATCATATTAACTGGTCAGATTCAAACAAGATTGGTGGTCCTTAAAAAGTCAGAAATCCCACACAATTCTGAGAGTTGAAGTCTATATATCTCAAAGTTGCCAAGATTGAGAAAACCTGCTGTACTGGCCCTAAATGTGACGGAGGTTTTGGGGGGAAAAAGGAATCAACCTGTCCCATAATATCTGTTAAGAAATTTTGTTGTGCAGAGGTCTCCTTGTGCTACCAAAGAGTTGCACAGACAAGGAAGGGTACTGAGAGCAGCAAGAGTCACACAGTAAACACAAGAGTACACTGAGTAAAAAGTCTTCTTACCGGTCCAGAGGTCAATACACAGTTCAGATTTATCACAGTAACAGAGCAGAAACAATAATAGTAGAGAGCAGTGAATTCAGAGAGAGAAAGAAGCTACGTTACTAGCTCCGTCTTATGGCCATGAGAACACTTACACACCCATTGGCCAATTAACATCTTAAAGACATAACATCATGGTTAATATATTTTCAACCCAACATTGTAGGCTAACACCATATGCCTAACAATATCCTTTCTGGCACCTTTTGTCCATCTAATATTATGTGGGTGTCTGGGTGAGGCAAGATCTGCCTTTTGATTGTTTTATTCCAAAGTAGAAACCCAAATGCCACACAGAGAGAAGAGTTTCCTATCCAACTGCAAGATGCCGCTCCCCTTCCTTGAGTGGCTTTTATGAAATTTAGCCATGCCTGAGGCAACAGTTGTACCTTCTGCCCTGCAACCTGCACAATTTTCCCCCACCTAGAAAGCAATACTGACTCCTGACTCATCTTCAGGCAATATGTTCCGGCCATTATCTCCCTAGCTATTGGCTAGAAGTCAGCATCTTCTTCTCTTCTTCTAACAGGTAAAGAACACCCGTTGTGTGCCATTTTCTGGTCTGAAAGTTACTTTTGGTGCTACTGGCTTGATTGTGGTATCCTTTGGTAGTTCTTTGCTCCAATATTCTATAATTCTGTCATGCTTGGCTTAAATATCTGCATATGACCAAAGATGCTGTCCCAGTTATTCTTGTAAATTCCTCCACCTTTATTGCTATACACTATATTAATACATAAGTAAATCTCTACTTTCAAACCTTATGAGAGCAGGACTTCTATAGAACAGTCAAAAATGCAAATTAATAGCATACAGTACTGGCTTTGGTGTAACAATCCTAGTTTAAAGAGAACTAGTTTGGTCTAGTGATTAAAACACACTAGGCAAGAAGCCAGGAGACTGTGAATTCCCACCTTAGACATGAAAGATGCTGGGTGTCTTTGGCCAGTCACTCCTTCCCAGCCCAACTCACTTGACAGAGTTGTGGGGAAAAGAGGAGTATCATATATGTTTGCCACCCTGTGTTATTTACAAAAATAATAAAGGCAGGATTTTTTAAAAAAATCTAAAAAATAAAAAGAACCAACCTTGTCCGTAAGCAAGAGTGCTTATCTTGCTAGCTCACCAAAAAAAAAATCAAAGAAGAGAAGTAATAGCATAGGAATGAAAAGAAGAAACTCCAAGTATTTTGTAAAACTGTTCTGAATATAAAGCTCAATATATTTTGAACAAGTCGTTTCTCAGAATCCTCCTTATAACCAACCTAGAGGAAAGACTGTCCAGTCTTGCGGGCCTCTCTTTATAATCAATTTTACAAAATACAGTACTTAGTGTGGCCTGAATATCCTATGACATCTAAACTGGAAAACTACAGTTTAAGGATTTTCTCCAAACCATGATATAACTTACTGATTTTAAGAAACTGGACACATAAAAAAATGAAAACGAAAAACTTCCAAGATCTCCTGGGAAGTTGTATAAGAACAAAAAGTGTCTGCCAGAGATTAGCCTTTGGTTTGATTTACATTTATTCCATTCCATCCCATTATTTTAAATGAAGAACTGACCAAATAGATTTTTCTGAAGGGTCTTCATTGCACAAATAACAACTATCAGTCCCATTAAATATGCTCACTGCTTGAGATATTTGTAAAAATAATAAAGTCAGGATACAAACAAACAGAGAGAGGTGGGTTTAATTCTCCACACTTTCAGTATTATCATTAGCATTTAATCCAGCTTTGGGTTTTGGCTATAGGAACTTCAACACTTCTTTAGTTCAGACAAGATTTATTACTTGAACACATTAAAATTCTGGCTAATACTGAGAACCTTGTTTGTATTTATTTCAATATCCACATTTAATATCTTCAATATCTACATTCAATGTTGGAAAGTATAGATGAAAATTACTTGGTTGCTGTTGGCATGTTTACCTCTCAAAAACTTAAATTAAGCATCTTAATCAATGCCTGTGATAAACTGGCTTTGTCACAATATAATTAACCAAGATCACCTTTGTTATGTATTGAGGAGAATTGATATGGCAGTTATAAATGGTTAACTGTTATATTCATTTAAACTCTTAACTGTCTGTCTACCACTTTGCAGGTTTGTCTTTTGAGCGGGAAGATTGCTTTAAATTCATTGGCTGCTGCCTATCGGCAGTCTGTATATATACAGAAGCGGCTCTAACAGTCGCTTTGACATATATATATATATATATATATATATATATATATATATATATATATATATATATATATATATATATATATATATATATATATATATATATATATATATGTCGCTTTGACATATATATATATGTTCTGTTACTCTCCACTTCACCTCGTCAATGCCTCAACAATCCCAGAACACAACAGTGGTGATGAGGGTGGGATGTGCTGCTAAGGACGAAGAAGCCAAGAGTCATTAGGGGTAAGACCAGGCATCAGCACCCTGGTAGGAACAACGTTCCCCCCTGGAGGCAACCATATCCTAAGGGACCTGTCCCTAGGATCAACACAGAAGCCCTTAGGAGCACAAGGCATTGAGAGACTAGTAACAGTAAGCCATGGCAAAGATTGGCAAGCTGTCAGAGTTCGACGTATCGCACCCAGAGCGATGGAGTTGGTACATTTCACGAGTCGAAAATTATCTAAGAGTGAACCAAGTCATTGAAGATGGCTTAAAGGCTGCAATGCTACTATGCTTGTGTGGCCAGGAGATGTTTGACATAGCTGAAAATTTAGTCACCCCTGCAAGTTTAGAGTCAGTCGCCTACGCTGAGCTCAAGAGAAAACCTAAGGAGCATTTAGAACCAAAGCTCTCCGTCATCACCTGGAGACACGCATTTGAACAGAAGGAACAGCAACCTGGAGAGATAGCTGCCAACTTTGTGGCCGCACTGACACAGGCATCCAGGCTCTGCAACTTCCCAGACTTAGAAGACCGGCTCAAGGACCGACTGGTATGCAGCTTGAGAAATAGGGACAGCAGAGGCTGTTTGCGAAGGAGACTTTGACGTCCCAGGATGCCTTAAAAGAAGCAATGGCAGAAGAGGCTGCCAGGGGAGCTGTCAAAGCCTTACAGCCCTCCAAGAACGTTGCCAGTCAGATAACAATCCACCATGAAGACTCTGCAAGAGCCGTCAACCTAGATATGGACAATGAGATCGACCAGCTGCAGAAGCTACCAGAAAGAGGGCATCAGTCACTTGTGAGGGCTGTGGAGGTTGACACTGGCGCTCTGAGTGCAGGTTCCATACAGCAGTTTGTCAGGCATGTGGCAAACAAGGCCACATCGCCATTGTTTTCAAAGGTCGCCAGAGGGAATCTCTGCCAGAAGACTTCCCCAGGAAAGGCACAGGGTCCCCGGGGCAAAATAGAGTTGGATATTGCTCCAGTAGAAGGAGCATTTTAAGAACAGGAGCCCATCGCCCCCTTAAAGAAAAGCTTAGGCTTAAAATTAAGCTTCAAGGAATTCCATGCTCAATGGAATTGGACACCTGGTCAGCCCTGTCCATAGCTTCTCAAAGAACTTTTAACTACATTTGCAGTCACAGCAGCAAAAGAGTTAAATTCAAGCCATCAAATAGTGTTGATGGATTTTTAAAATTTCTGTGTAGCAGTTAAAGGGGAAGCTACATTTAAAGTACAATTCAAAGAGTTTGAGGGTTCCCTCGATGTTGTGGGAATTGAGCGTACAAGCCTCATCTTGTTAGATTGATTTGATGCCCTGGGCCTACATGTGACTGGCATTAACCGAACGAAAGCAGTGGACCTGATGACTGTCTGCCAGGAATATGCTGATTGTTTTCAGCCCTAGCTTAGGGAGCTCCAATTGCCCTCCACCTTGATCCAACGATAACCCCAATCAGGATCAAGCCCCACAGAGTGCCTTTTGCCCTTAAACCTAAGATTGATGCAGAGCTAGATAAGTTGGTGCAGCAGGGTGTGTTGCAACCAATAGATAGCAGTTTGTGGGAAACTCCCATAGTCACACCACTTAAACCCAATGGTGAGGTGCATATCTGTGCATACTATAAGTTCACTATAAATAAAGCACTTCAGCAGCATGCATATCCGGTACCTGTAGTCAGCCATATCTTGGCATCACTACAGGGAGGTCGCCTATTTGCCAAGTTGAACTTGGCAAAGGGGTATCAGCAACTGCCCATGGATGATGCCATGGTGGAAGCTCAAACAATAGTGACCCATAGGGGGGCATTCAAGGTTCATCGCCTGCAGTTTGGGGTCAGTGTGGCCCCAGGTCTTCTCCAGAGCGTTATGGAGTGCACACTCAAAAATATCCCAGGTGTGTGCCCTTACTTCAATGATGTCCTCATAGCTGGAGAGTCAGCAGAAATATTGGCAGGCTGCCCCTCCCTCACTCAGAACCAGACCCTGCACCTTCTGCATGCATCCTGGCAATCCAGGACCTGCCAGAGTCTCCCCTTCATGCAGGGGATGTGGCTGCTGAAACAGCCACTGACAAAACACTCAGTTGTGTTTTGAACTGGGTCCTGAGGGGGTGGCCAGAAGCCAGTCTGGGAACAGAATTTCACAGCTTCATCAGAAGGAAGGATGAGCTGTCAGCATTCAAGGGCTGCATTCTATGGGGAAGTCAAGTCATAGTTCCACACTCTATGAGGACTAGAGTCTTAGAATCTCTGTATGAGGGACATCCTGGGATAGTCAGGATGAAGTCACTATTGAGAAGCTACCTGTGGTGGCCAGGGTTGGATAAGGATATCATTTGGTTTCAAGATGGCGGACGTGCTTGTCCGAGCTCCGTGAGCTCCGTGAGTCCCAGTTTGGAGGTGTCCTTTTGGAGCCCCTCAGGAGCCTTCGGGCTGCCTGGGATGTGGATTGGGGGACGAGGCAGCTAACCTGCGAGCTTTTTCATCTGTCTGCCTTCGTTTGCCTTCTGCCTTCTGCCTTCTGCCGCTTGCCGCTTGCCGCTTGTCTTTTTTTTTTTTTTTTTTTCGGGCCGCCTCTCAGCTGTTTGTCGCCGCCTCCGGCGTTCCCTGCTGTTCTTGCTGTTCTCTGCTGTTCCCTGCTGTGCCGGACCGGTTGGGCTGCTTGCTGCTCTCAGACGGGTTCTGGTCGGCGAGGAGGACGAGGAGGACACTTGCGGGTGCGTTTGGGGTGGCGGTGATGGCGGCGGCGGCGTGGGCGCTGGTGGCGGCAGTTTCTCGGGCTGCGCTCGGTGCGGCGCTCGGTGGCGGCGTTTTTTGCTTCCCCGGGCCGTTTCGGGCCGCCCTTAACATCTTCGGGCTGCCTCTGGTTGCCGAGAGAGACGCCTGTGGGTCCGACTTGGCGGCGGCGATGGCGGCGATGGCGGCGACGGCGTGGGCGTTGGCGTTGCCGCTGGTAGCGGCGTCTCCTGGGGCCGCATTCGACGGCAGAGATGGCCTGCATCCGGCGACGACGACGGCGGCAGCAGTGGACTCGGGCCGTTCTCAACGACCAGCACTAAGCGGTGGCATTCCTGGGGCCTCTTGGCCCGAGTGGCAACACTTGACCTGTTTTTGGGCCACCTCGGCGGCATCAGTGTTTTCTGGCCTATTTGGGCCGCTTGTGGAGGCCAGTGACTGGCTGCGATGTTTCTCGGGCTCTCGGCCCCTCCCGCCGGCGGTGGTGCTTTCATCTTACCCCAGACTGCATCAGGCTGCTTTTAGTGACGCTATCGTCCTCGGGCCGTTTTGGCGGCGGAGAGGGCGACTGAGAGTTATCCTAGCAGCGATGATGCTTCCTGTGCTGCCTCGGACCGCTTGTGTTGGCAACGGCGTCTTTGGACCGCTTCAATGGAGCAACAGGCGGTCTTTATACCACCTTTGGACCACTCTAACGGCAGTGACGCTTTTAGACCATTTCGCCCATTTTGGCCCATCTACTCTTCTGCCTGAATATATAATTTTGTCTGCCTCCCCCTCTCCCCTTTGGATTTGGTCGGTCCTGGGTATCAGCCATGGTGGGAGAGTGGCTGACTTTTACATCTGCAGCCCCATAGAGGTGGGAGCTCTATGGGGCATGCCTACCCAGAGTATATCTTTGACCATCCCCAGGTACAGAGTTGCAACTTGCCGTGAGAGGGCGGGGGTGACCTGTTTACTGGGGCACCCAGCTAAGTGGCAGTGCAGCTGGGTGTGGATCCAGATATTTTCTTTTCCGGCCTTCGACCCTCCTATGGACTTGATCATCTCCAGGACTACCTATTCTGGACTTGCTGGACTAACATGCGACAATATACTAGCACGGACTTGCTCGCCCTCAGAGGTGCCCCCCTCGCCTGGGTGCGACCCGCCTCTTTAAATTCTAACCTCGATGAAGGGCCCGAGTTCTGGGTCTCTGAGAGATGGCTGGGCAGGGGTAGGGGCCGTCAACATAAATGTAACAAGAGGCCCCTGATTTTGTTTTTATCAAAAAATTTTACGGGGTTGGGGAGGGGGGTGGGTGATAGGGGTTGTTTGGCTTTGGGGGGCGGCCAATCAACCATAGTTCAGGCCAGACTTGGGTCTGACCGCGCGGGGGGAGAACGAGGGGTCGTTGTCTCCGGGGCTCATGAGCGGGTCGTGGGATTACCAATTCCCACGACGGGGAATGGCAGCAGGCGGATAGACAGGGGGCCATATCGTTACCGGGAGCGCCGTCTGCGCTATTTGCAAGCGGTGGGGCGCTCCGACCCTCTGCTTCTTTCCCGAGGTTCCGGGAGCGAGGATGTGCAGCCTCCTGAGCTCCGGCTGGTGTACCTGAATGCCAGGTCCGTGGTCAACAAAGCTCCCCTTATTAGGGATTTAGTTGAGGGTGAGCATGCGGACCTGGCTTGCATCACGGAGACTTGGTTGGGGCCAGAGGGTGGGGTCCCTTTGGTTGATCTTTGCCCACCAGGCTTCCGGGTGCTACACCAGCCTCGAGCTCAGGGTAGGGGTGGGGGAGTGGCGGTGATCGTTAGGGAGACCTTATGTCCGCGGGAGACCACCGTTCCTCAGATAGTCGGGTGTGAGTCTCTCTTTATGAGATTTGGCTCTGGGGCGCAGTTGGGCTTGCTGCTCGTGTACATTTCGCCTAGTCGCGTAGCGGCAGCCCTGCCCGAGCTGCTCGATGTCCTCTCAGGGTTGGTGGTTGAGTTCCCCAAACTTATAGTTTTGGGAGACGTCAACCTACCATCCCTGGGAGGTTCATCTGAGCTTGCTCGGGAGTTCATGGCTTCCATGACGGCCATGGACCTGACGCAGGTAATTTCTGAGCCAACTCATGAGGGAGGCCACACCCTTGACCTGACTTTCTTATCTGGACGGTGGTTGGATGATCTTGGTGGGGGCTTTCCACTTACTATGCCCCTGTCATGGACCGATCATCACCTCCTGCGGCTGGTCTTCCATTTTGCCACCCCTCGCCGTGGAGGTACGGAGCCAACTAGATGGTACCGCCCCAGACGCCTAATGGATCCTGAGAGATTCCAAGCGGCGCTGGGGTCTCCACCTGCCTCCATTGCTCACAGCTCGGCGGATGCCTTAGTGGAAGCCTGGGAAAGGGCAGCCACTGAGGCACTCGACCGGGTTGTACCCTTGCGGCCCCTGACCCGGCGCAGATCCCAGCGAGCTCCATGGTTCTCCGCGGAGCTCCGGGAGATGAAGCGGCGGAAACGGGGCCTAGAGAGCTGCTGGAGGTCCAGCCGATCTGAACCCGACCGATTGCGGTTAAGAACCTATATTAGGTCTTATCTCGCTGCGATGAGGGAGGCGAGGTGTAATTACTTCTCTACCCTCATCGCGTCCGCAGACAATCGCCCGGCCGCCTTGTTTAGGGTGACTCGCTCCCTTCTTAATCAGGAGGTGAGGGAGGATCCCTTGCAGGGTCGTGCCGAGGAGTTTGGTCAACATCTGTTGGATAAAATCGCTCGGATTCGGACCGGTTTGGACTCCAGCTGGGCAGAGTCTGACGATCAGGACACGGGCGGTCTTGTCAATGTTATCTGGGAGGAGTTCGATTCTGTGACCCCTGATGAAGTGGACAGGATTATGGGGAAGCTGAGTTCCACCACATGCTTATTGGACCCGTGCCCTTCTTGGCTGGTTTACGCAGCTAGGGAGAGGACACGAGGCTGGCTCCAGGCGGTTATATCTGCTTCTTTGAGTGAGGGTTATTTCCCCACCGTCTTGAAGGAGGCGGTGGTGAGACCTCTCCTCAAGAAGCCTGCCTTGGACCCAGCTGTATTGAACAACTTCCGTCCAGTCTCCAACCTTCGCTTTCTTGCGAAGGTTGTTGAGAGTGTGGTGGCGCATCAGCTCCCTCTGGTCCTGGATGAAGCGGATTATCTGGACCCTTACCAATCGGGTTTCAGGCCCGGGCACAGCACGGAGACGGCATTGGTCGCTCTGGTGAATGATCTCTGGAGGGCTCGGGATAGGGGGTATTCCTCTGTCCTAGTCCTATTAGACCTCTCGGCGGCTTTTGATACCATCGACCATGGTATCCTGCTGCAGCGTCTCAGGGGATTGGGAGTGGGAGGCACGGTTTTTCAGTGGTTCTCCTCCTATCTCCTGGGACGCTCGCAGTCGGTGTTGGCAGGGGGGCAGAGGTCGACCCCTAGGACTCTCACTTGTGGAGTTCCTCAGGGGTCGGTCCTCTCGCCTCTCCTGTTCAACATCTATATGAAGCCGCTGGGTGAGATCATTCGTGGTTTTGGAGTTGGGTATCATCAATATGCTGATGATACCCAACTTTTTATTTCGACCCCAAACCACCCCAGTGATGCCCTCGCTGTGATGTCCCGTTGCCTGGAGGCGGTTCGGGTCTGGATGGGGAGGAACAGACTTCAACTCAACCCTGACAAGACTGAGTGGCTGTACATTCCGGCTTCCCGAGACACCTGGGATGTTCCACCTCTTTCTATGGGGGGTGAGCTTTTACCCCCTGTGGATAGGGCTCGCAACTTGGGAGTCCTCCTAGATTCACGACTCACTTTGGAGGATCACATAGTGGCCGTGACTAGGGGGGCTTTTGCCCAGGTTCGCCTGGTGCGCCAGTTGCGGCCCTATCTGGATCGGGAGGCCTTGTGTACGGTCACTCATGCGCTCGTGACCTCTTGCCTAGACTACTGTAACGCTCTCTACATGGGACTTCCCTTGAAGACTACTCGGAGGCTCCAACTGGTACAGAATGCGGCCGCGAGAGTTGTCTTGGGAGTTTCCCGGTACTCCCATGTTACACCTTTGCTCCGTGAGCTGCATTGGTTGCCAGTTGTCTTCCGGGTAAGGTTCAAGGTTTTGGTTATGATCTTTAAGTCCCTACATGGCATGGGTCCGCGATACCTCGAGGACCACCTGCTGCCGGCGTCGACTCCCCTCCGCCCTGTGCGCGCCCACAGAGAGGGCCTCCTCAGGGTGCCTCCTGTCAAGGAATGTCGACTGGTGGCCCCCAGGGGGAGGGCCTTCTCTGTGGGTGCTCCGGCGTTATGGAATCAACTGCCGGTCGAGCTCCGGATGGCATCAGACCTCCGATCCTTCCGTCGCGGGTTGAAGACCCATTTATTTGAACTAGCGGGTCTGGCCTGATGGGGGTACTTGGGTTTTTTATTGGTTTGTTTTAGTATTCTGGTTTTAACTTGGGCATTAATTTAATTATTTTTTAATGTTTGTATTGGTGTTTATATTTATGCCCTGTGAACCGCCCTGAGTCCCTTTGGGAGAAGGGCGGTATAAAAATCTCAATAAATTGAATTAAATTAAATTAAATATTGAGGTCGAAGTAAAAGATTGCAACATTTGCCAGCAATCCAGACCTGAAATGCCTCAAGCCCCAGTACATCACTGGGAAACCACACAAATCCCATGATTGAGGATTCACATAGACTATGCGGGACCATTCCAGGGACAGCTGTTCCTCATTGTCATGGACAGTTACTCCAAATGGCTGGAGGTTGCACCTGTCCCTACTATGACTACTGCCAGGACCATCCAGGAACTGTGCAGAATCTTTGCCACACATGGCTTACCCAACAGGACACAATTTACTGCTACTGAATTTCAGTCCATTTTGAGGACTAACATGATTAGGCATGCCACTTAAGCCTCCTTTCATCTGGCTTTGAATGGCCAAGCAGAGTGTATGGTCAGAACGACCAAGGAGTTGTTAAAGAGAATTGTTTCTGGTGATTGGCAGCATCAACTGGCCCCGGTCTACCTAGTTAGGCAAGGGAGCTGGCAGACCAGGAACCACCAATGGTATTGAGGCATTCAGAGTGGTCCCGGAAGCCACCGAAGTACTTGCAGGACTATGTTCATGTCCTGAATGTGTGAACTATCTAGGGGGGAGGGGCATTATGTATTGAGGAGAATTGATACGAGCAGTTGTAAATGGTTAACTGTTGTATTCATTTAAACTCTTAACTGTCTGTCTACCACTTTGCAAGTTTGTCTTTTGAGTGGGAAGATCACTTTAAATTCATTGGCTGCCGCCTATCGGCGGTCCGTATAAATATATGTCAAAGCGACTGTTAGAGCTGCTTCTGTGTTAAACTCAATAAACATTCTGTTACTTTCCACTTCGCCTCATCAATGCCTCAACAATCCCAGAACACAACAACCTTAGTTTCAAGGAAGCTGGTTTAACATAAAATTTAAAAAACAAGTTTTATTGAACTCAGAATGTTCTTGGCAGTGTATTCAGTTTAATCATTGTTATTTGGTTTATTTAGTCCAGATGCTATCACTGCCTCAGAAATTATAAGTAATTAGAGGTTTTGGAAGAATTAATAGTGGCTCCTGGGCCAAACCCCCATTTTTATAAAAAGCTGAAGAAATATGGTGAAATTGATATATGTTATTTATGCATCACATAAATAACAGGCCTGTTATTTATTAACAGGCATGTTATTTATGCATCACTTAAATAGGCATGTTGCCCCATCTTTGTAAATACATAGAAGATCACTGCAAATAATGTGAAAACAATCTTTTATGATCTTAAAATGAGATTAAAACAACAAAAATGTTTGTGTATACAGGACACCTGAGAACATTTTCAAAAACCATAGTTATCTTATTTAGCTTCCTCTTGGAGTAAGCTAGAGTTCAAAAGTTAGAATAACAATTCATATTGTTTAGGTTTATTGTTGCATTTGGAACTAAAATCAGCAGGATTGTTCATGTCACTCTACATTATTGTTATTATTTACCTTAGATGTTCTAGCTGCTGTAAATCATTATAAGTCAAAATGAAAATGAAATACACATCAATAGATAAATAAGTAAACAAATTGTATGTTAAAAATCCGTTAGTTCTCTTAGCTATATCCAAGGAGAAGACCCTTGAGAAAAATGGTCAATTTTTGGCACTGTTCTATTTACAATTTATTTTTTTAGCCCCAGTTTTTCTTCTCCCTCCTTTTTTATTCCTATTTTTAAAGTTATACAGTTTCATAAATACTGATGATATTGTCATAAAGCTGTATTTGTATTTTCTTTTGGTTTATTTACTTTATTATATAAAAAGATTTTGGCCTTTTTTAAAAAAAACATTACTTTTAATAAGTTTGGATCCCACTGTTACCCTGAGTGCTAGCCTGCAGAGTCATATTGTCAATGCCTGCTGTCAAGGAAGAGAAGAGGAAAGAGAAATTGGGCAGGGGACAAGATATGTATCTGTCTCTAGATCACTTTTTCTCTGATTGGAGTGGTTGTATCTGAACCAGTGAAGTTGGAATGCCAGAAAACTTCTTGAAAAAGAGCTCAATATAACAAGCACTGTTGAAGACCATCCAGGAACTCTGTCGTTCAACTAGGATCAGAGCCAGCTTGCAAATCAAATCACATCAGTTCTGGCGTATATCATATAAACACATTTGTTTTATTCTCAGATACAGCAGTGGGCATAGAACTGTAATTTTGTTTGGTTTCTTTAAGTCAGCTTTGATTCCCCCCCCCACATCTCAAACTTAAAACTCTTCTGTTTAACTATGTTTTACTGGATAGACCACAACTGGCTCAGTTCACCCTAGGCTGGGATAGCAAAACCACAATGGCTGAGTTCAGACACTGAATTACAAACAGTTAAACCACACTATAGCTTAGCACAAGTGTGAATGTAGTGGGTAATTATTTTTATCTTCTGTTTGTTTGTCTTGTGTCTGTTTTATTACATTCAACTTCTACAGCCTCAAAATAAAGCTGAAGAATGGGATACCCTGAAGAGACATTTCTAAGCCATTTCCCCTTGTTATGCTTTTCTGCAAATCACCCCTACCCATTTCCCATTGCCCTTTCTTCCATAAATAAAATATACAGATATCTGTACTTTGATAATAACTCTACTTGCTACTATTCTGCAAAGTGGGCCATGCGTGAAGGCTTGGGATGACAAGAAATCAATCTCATATTGGAATTCCTATCTTTTTAATAGAAATGTTGCCAAGCAAAAAAGATTGGTTTCCATGACCTGTATTATACTGTCAAATTTCTGCTTTCCACTATGAGAAATAAAACACATCAAATAAACATTGGGATTCTGAGAATCCCAATAAATATTCTAGACTTAATAAGCAAGCATTAGATAATTGGATACAGCTAAGATTAGGCAGAAGATGAGTATAGTGACATTTAATATATAGGCTCTTTTCCAATGGTTGAGAAAAAACGGGGAAAGTCAAATTTGATAGGAGGACCAGCACCAAAATCTATACAGTCAGGTTCATGCCAGAGCCCACCATCCACATTTCACTCTTGATCTTGCCAAATCTTCTCCATGCTATTGCCATTGTTTGCTACACATAGACAAGCACAGACATATGGAGGAGGAGGAGGAGGAGGAGGCAGAGATAGACAAGTCTTTATTAGCCTTCTCCTGTGACTCAATTGATGATAGAGGTTGGACCAACAAGGAAAGATCCTATGTGCAATAGTAATAATGGCAGGCCCAATCAAATGGGGAAAGTCTTTTAAGAATATTCTAAATCAGACTTGTCAAACTCGCGATGTCATGTGACATCATGCGATGTATCAGAACTTGTGGTTTCCTCCTGATGCATCCGGCCCATGGGCCGGCAGTTTGACACCCCGGTTCTAAACAGTCCTCTAATTATAATGTTGGCACTGAATGCTAAGTTCAGAACTACACCATATTACTATGCTTTACAGTACAGTTTGCCATTTCCCTGGCAGGAGAATAGCAGGAGATCTTGTTTATCTTCATGCCATAGAAAGTCTGTAACCTGTTAACTTTTGCAGGTCAAAACATACTTAGGAAGTAAGAATAGAGCAGGTTGATTTCTGTTTAAGTGTTATCAGTCACAGGGCCAAGGCAGCGGGGTCCATTCCCTCAATGTTTCCAGGATGACTTCGCAGGCCACATGAAACTACATCACAGGCTGCATCCGGCCCGCAGGCCTTGTGTTTTACATATCTGCCTTACAGCATGAATCCGGTATATAGAGGAAGAAAGGAATTGATCTTTAGTGTGTGGTCCTTGCTATTTCACTTTACAGCACCATTATCAACCTTCTTTGTATGCATATGCATATCAAGATCTCACATGCTCAGGAATTCTAATATTTGTTATACAAGTTAGGAGGCTGGCCTAGAAACCAGGATACTGTGAGTTCTAGTCCCACCTTTGGCATGAAAGATTGTTGTTGTGGGGAAAATAGGAGGAAGAAGGACTATTAGGTATGTTCAACACTATTTTAAAAATAACAAAGGCAGGTTAAAAGTAATAAATACATAGACCATCTTCAATTCCATTTCTATGGTTACAAGGTACCCTTTTGAGACCTTTTAAATGTACAAAAAAGAGCTGTGCTGGCAGGATGGGCTGTATATTTGGATAGAGATCATAATAGGAGTAAAGGTATCATTATGAGAAAGTCAGCAAAAGGGGGCATAGGTTTTGCACAAATCGCACATTTTTCTCAATAAAAAAATACTGAAATTCATTTAGAAATAATTGCTAAGCAAGAGAAAGAAAGAGAACCACTTCACCATTGAGAGAAACTCAATCTAGTGACATGAGTGCTTGCTTAGCTGCTCCTGGGTGGGGGGTCAGTAAAGCCCCCTGGCTGCTTCTTTTCTTAAGGTTCTTTATCTTAAACTAGTTTTGATCTGGCTCACCCACTGGATAGCTCCATCCTCCCATTGGGGGGGCCATCAGAATCTCCTTGAAGCTGACAATTCCAAATGGCTCTACTCTGTTTTGTTTTTCAGAGGTTCAAACAGTAAGAAAAAGAAAAGAACAAATCAACATGTTCCTTTCCTTAACTGTAAAAAAAAGGGGGGAAACCAAGACAACCTGGGGGGAAAAAATCAAGAACATTATACAAAGGACATTTTGCTGAACCCCCATCTCTACCTCACTGCTTAAAGCACTAATGCTGGTTGCCTGCTTCTGGATATTGCTAAGGATCTCTGCTGTTCCACAGCAGGATTATACATGTTCGTTAGCTCCATCTCTCCACCGCCACCCCAATTAAAAAAATGTATAATTACCTCTGCACTTGGCATCTGAAGTTGCAGTACAGTCCTTCTCAATGATCTCATCCTCCTCACACACTGTGCAGGGGAAACAGGGGTCTACATGGTTGGCTTCATCGGAATACGTCCCCGCCGGGCATTTCTCACACAATGTGTTCTGACTTTCCACACAAGGTAAGACAAGCCCAAAGCCCATTTCACAGATGCGACACTTTTTACATTTATTGCTCTCATCCCGATAGAAGCCATAGATGCATTTGCAGATAGTGTTGTCCGATTCCACACAAGGAGCCGACATGCTCTCCAGGCCCACACACTCCTTACAGGGCTTACAAGGCTCAGTGGCACTCACTGTGTCTGAATAGCTGATGCCTGTAAAACATTGGAAGGTCAAAGCGAGTAAACTGAGTGGTGGGTTATGAGATGACTGAATTGAGCACACTTCATTTGACCACAGGGGGCTCCTTTCATCCAGATATAGGCAACTCTGAGGAAGCTGGAGGCCTGAACAATGGTTATGGGGAAGCCACAGGCTGAAATGTATGGGACAGTGATACCAATCATGGCTGCGTCATATAAATGGCAAAACGACACATGCAAAATTGAGGAAGATGTTTGTTTTGAGCTTATGTCAAGGAAATAATGTGGATCCCTTGGGCAATCTAGACTCTTCTCACAATGCCTGTCAAGCTGACCTTCTAAAAATGATTCTTGAAATTAAAAAATTAAAACAAGGGCTGGCATGCTGCAAAATAAAGTACCAATCATCAGCATCACATTTGCTGTGTGTTGTGAGGTCCCAGAGAAGCGCATATCCTGGGAGCAAGTTCATATTCTATAAATGGGTATTTTGTGATTGATCAATCAGACTTTGTGGTAGGCCAGGCCAGGAAACAGATGCAACAAGTTTGCCTGAAATTATACTTTATTAAACTTTACTTCTTTGTAACTATTTCTCTAACGTCATCACCATGGCTTTTCGCATTGCCCAAGCAATCATTCTTCGTCCATCACATGGTCTCAAATTTCCAAATGACTGTGCCTTACTTGTTTGTCACTTACATGAATTTTAACCTAAAAACTGGAAAACACGGTACAGTTTAGCATTTACACCACAAATAGAGATGGCTTTAAAGAGATGCAAAAATGGGTTTTAGAGACTCAGCTTGCTCACTTCTGCTTTAGCAGAATATTTAAAAAGGGGGGGGGGCTTCCAAAGAAAACCAGTCCATACAGTTTGAGCCTGATAAACCTTTATGGTGATTATGACAAGGTCAAGTGCTAAGATCTACCCAGCTCCCCTTCAATACTTGTAGCTGCCCTTCCTCTTCTGATCATTGAAGCTTGCCCTCCATGGCCATTTTGGGTTGGGCACTGAGAGAGATCAGGCACCTGGCTTCCACAGAGACATCTGATTTCTGATGGTTATATCTGTTTAGAAAACAGGTGCACACCACCTGCTTGGGAGATAGATTTGAACCAAGAAAAGGGCTGGTTCTGCCAACTGTAAGTTGTTGGTTCTATTCCAAATGAATGCATTCCAATTTTCTGCTGCTTCTCCTTACAGGAAAACATTGGTTGTGCTTTTTATTGTTTTTATCATGGGGGAGGGGTGCTGTTTTCATCCAATTTTCCATAAGTTGAACAGGGAGTCTTTGGTTTCTCATTGTGCCTAACATTTCAGATATTTGAGGGCTGAAGAGAAATTGACAAGCGTTTGGTCAGTGTCCTCCATCTAGCCCAAGTGATGGGTTACAGGCAGAGCTGAAGGAAATGGGGGAGGCAGGAGTACATCTAATGGTCCTCACAAACTGTCCACCATACTTGGGACTTGACTATACCTGTGACCTGAAAGGACAAGCCTAGGATG
Source organism: Vipera ursinii (assembly GCF_947247035.1). NCBI lineage: Eukaryota > Metazoa > Chordata > Lepidosauria > Squamata > Viperidae > Vipera > Vipera ursinii. The sequence goes on from NC_139517.1 coordinate 31,301,848, forward strand.
ACACTGTAGGGAATTCTCCTGATGTGCCACACAAGCTCCCTCCTACTTCACATGTCTGCTCTCCCAACTAATCTATGATCCAGGTTATCTCTCTCTCTCTCTCTCTCTCTCTCTCTCTCTCTCTCTCTCTCTCTCTCTCTCTCTCTCTCTCTCTCTCTCTCTCTCTCTCTCTCTCTCTCCCCCTATCATCATTCTATCTGTCTATCTATCATCTATCTATCTATCTATCTATCTATCTATCTATCTATCTATCTATCTATCTATCTATCTATTATGTATCTTTTATGCTGCCCATCTTCCCTCAAGGTGATTCAGTTGCCCAAGCCTGCCCCATCACATGTGGGTGCAGAGAAATAAAGCTAGAGAAATCCACCAATCACCTTAGTCTCGACCTACAGGAAAAAAATAGCAAAAAAGGTTGTAAAAATTTGCATTATTCAATAACACAGAAATTCTGTTTAAATATAAAAGCTGATATCTCCCCATTCCTTACACAAACATAAGTCATTAAAGCCAGTGATCACCATCACCAATTTTGGTATGAATTATATGCATTAATTACAGCTTGTATAAAGGACAAGTAGTCCTCATCTTACAGCCATTCATTTAGGGACTGTTCAAAGTTAAAACGCCACTGGAAAAAAAATTATGACCCACTCTCACACTTATTACTATTACAGCATCCCTATGGTCATGTGAACAAAATTCAGGTGCTTGGTAACTGACATGTATTTATAATAGTTGCAGCCTCCCAGGATCATATGATTACCATTTGTGACCTTCCCAGTTGGCTTTGGACAAACAAAATGTGACCCCCTTAACAACTGCAGTGTTTTACTTGACAATCATGGCAAAAATAATTGTAAAATTGGGCATGACTCACTTAACAACTGCCTTGCTTAGCATTGACAATTCTGGTATCAATTGTCATAAGTCAAGGACTACCTGTATTCTCTTTGGAAATTTCTGCCGATCAGTTTTACTGTAAACTTGAATTCCAGATTATGGGATAAGAATAAAACATTTCTCATTTTCCACATCATACATGACTTCCAAAGGGGTCTTGATCCCTGAACAGTCCTTGTTTTAGCAAAATTATTTTGTATGGTTTCTATAAAGAGAAAATGAAAGTTAAAGGTTCTTTTCCACAAAGTAGTGGAACCAAACTAAACATGCTGTAGAAATTTAGCTATTGATATTTAGTTCTCCCACTTTCCTAAATAGAAACAATTATAGGAACTTATGGAACTAAAAAGTCATATCTCTTCTCAATGCCATAATCTACTGCCAAGTTCCTCTTATTGAAGTACTTGGTGGCTTATCTCATGCTCTAGAAAGACACAATTGGATCTTGCATTTCCCAATAACTGTTATTAGAAGCTAACTCTCAAAAACTGGGTATAATGTGTAGAAATCAGGACAAATAAGCATTAATGACTTTAGCAGTCATAAACTGGTCTAATGTTCTATGTTTGTATTAGTGGGCATCATTACCTCTCATGGTAATGAATTCCACAATTTGGCTGTCAAGAATAATTTCTTTTTAATCTGTCCTAAATCCCCCTATATTCAATTTCATTGGGTTGACTTTGAGTTCTAACTTGAATTACATCCACTTTGTTCACATGTGTAATGTATTATATACAATTATATTAGGTTACCCTTTATTCAACTTATTTTTCCTTAAGCTAAAACCCCATAAATCTTAATCAAGTTCTTTGATTTTATATGCACTTTGGCTATTACAGTGTAATAGCAATTCCCATAAAATTTAATAAATTTGTTTCCAGAAAATGGAAATGGAATTCCATACTTATTTACTTTGTATTAAGTGCTAATTATTACATAAAGTTTACTGTTGGATAGTTATGTATGAATTATGTGACATCAAGACAGCTGACTCTTAGTGACCAAATAGTTCAATTTCCCCTAAGATAACCTGTTTCCAGCTTGGTTCTGCAGATCTTCTAATGAATGGGAAATAATCAAAGAGAAAAGCAACCTGGAATTAAGGAGAAACTAACTAACCAGTGAGAATAGCTAACCAATGAAACAACTTGCCTTCAGAAGTTGTGGGTGCTTCATCACTGGACTTTTTAAGAAAAGACTGGACAACCAGTTGTCTGAAATGGTATAGGGTTTCCTGCTTGAGCAGACGGTTGGACTAGGAGACCTCCAAGGTCCCCTCCAGCTCTATTCTAATTGATGTGGTTGAACATACTTTCAAGAAAGCCACAATCTATCACCTTTCCTAAGTATATCCCTTGTTTGCCCCTTCAGGTCCTAAATTAAGCAGTACTTTGTGAGCCCTGAAGGAGGGGGGAAGATACGTTGGACTTTGTGTAACTATGTCTGGAAGGAAAAATTCACTTGCTATTAATTGCTGTATAGTTATCATCTGCTCATATCAATAAAATTGACCCAATTCCTTCACAAAGAACGCATAGGATGAATCATACACCACTGAGTATTATAAAAGTGCATTTTACTGCCTAAAGAAGCTATATATTTTGATTTAATGGGGAGTTAAATTAGTGGAAGGAGCTCAGCACACAAGCTGACAAGGTTAAACAATGCATTACAATTTTGCTTTGGCTCCAGTGAGCCTGACTACATAGAAAAGAAGAGCAGAAGCTCTCCAATTTCATAGGTGCCAAGAGCAGGAGGTTGGGTAGCACGAAATGTCTACTGTTAGGATCAGGCTCTAAAGAGCCCTGTATATTTTAGATGGCACAGAAGGAACAACACTACCAAGAAATACTCTTTTTGACTGCAACTGCATAGATTGATCTGAGAATTTGGTCTCAACAGCTTCTGAGGAGTATTCAGTTGAAAAGAGTTCCATGCAGAAACATCCTTCTGATATTTTACCTTCAGTTCTAATTCACTTGAAGAATTAGACAAACCGTTTCCAATTTTTTTCCCCAAAGAAAATGATGGTTTGTCTGAAATTCTCATCATGAATAAAACATTGTTGCATTTATTTATTTGGAAGAAGCCCAAGGGTCTATCAGTGAATGTTCAAACATAAACTTGGAAATGAATTTGGGTATCTACAGGACATTTTCTGTACCTCCATTTGTCTTATACAAGGCAAGAAAGACCTATGAAATGTGATGGGAGTTGGCACAATGATTCCTCTCAGGAGAGGCAGGAGACTATGTGGCCTGATCTTGTCCTTTTTCAGACAGTTTTCATTGCAAGCATATTCTGATTTGTGCTCACACTAAATTTTTTCTCTGCTATTATTTCTAAACTATTTCCTAATATATTTAGTACATCAGAGGTTATGGATTTATTTAATTACAGGATAAAAATGACTGAAGGATTTTAATAGGATGAATCCTCTCTTAGTTTCCCTAATCTTATATCATAGGTCTTACGTTCCAGAGGTTCTTAAGAGTGGAAGCCTGATGGTTGATTAGAGGTTCCATTGAGATCTCTTCTTGGATTCTCACATTTCTAAAAAATCTCAAGGAAAGGCCTCCAAAGGCAAATCCTCCCACTGGTCTCTTTCACATTGAGGAAGAAGAGCCTTGGTGGAGCAGTGGGCTAATGCCTCCTTAAGTAACACCAGCTGCCTGCAATTAGTGCAGGTTCGAGTCCCACCAGGCTCAAGGTGACTCAGCCTTCCATCCTTCCGAGGTAGGTAAAATGATGACCCAGATTGTTGGGGGCAATTAAGCTGACTTTGTAATAATGCCGCTTGGGTTGTGTGTGAAAGCCCTAATAAGCAGGCATATACATAGAATGAAGGCTACTGCTAAGCTTGTAAGCCGCCCTGAGTCTTCGGAGAAGGGCGGGATATAAATGGAATTTTTTTAAAAAAGGAAAAGACGGAAAAAATATTAACCAAAAAATGGTATCTACAGTAGTGCCATTCATCATTTCCAATAATAAAATAGCACTAGAAGACATTCAAAATAAATTATCAAGCCCCTCAAGAATAAGAAAAATAGGAGCCTCTTTCACATAAAGGGAAAACAAGGGAAATTGCAGGACGGATGTAATACAATGTTATTTGAATCCAATTCTGACTGCCCATCCCAATCACTTCTCAGTGCTCACAATTTACATCCATTTGAATTGTAATGGATTTTAATCTATGCAAAATCTTTCTCATCTTTCCATATAAGCAAACAAATCAGCCCATATGACATTAAAAAAGAACTTCAGCTAAAAAAAACTATCTCTGAATAGTATTTGATTTGATAAAGCAGCTCAGTTCTTGCTAAGCTATTTCAAGTTTCTCTCTTGCCAGTTATGTTATTAAGGAATAATAAATGTACATGTGGTCAACAAAAGATGGGCAAGACACTACAAGGACTGAAAAAAGTTATTCGTTGGAGGCAGAGTCCACCTGACCTAAAAAATTTCAAATTTAAACAAGAGCAGGATGGACAGAACAGCTTAAGAGGAGGTACTGAGGCAAAAGTAGGGAAATTATGAAGATTCCTAAGAACCTCATAATTAAATAGCTGGAAAAACCTGAAGTTTAATATTCAAGGCTTTTAGTAACTCTTTCTATGTCCATTTATACACAGTACAAGATATGAGAAATTAATAAAATGGTAAGGTCTCCTTCCAATTAAGCCTGATACTTGAGGACTTCATGAACAAGTTCATACAGTTTTCATTTCAACAGCAATGGTTGACTGCTGTCTTTTTCTCTGGTGCATTTGACTTCCCAATATAGTCTAGACTAGTCCTGGAATTCTCAGGTGCTCTTCAAACCAGAGCAGTTAACCAGACCTTCTGAGTTTTCAAGCTCAGACAAAATCAACATGGTGCATGTATGGTAGGGGTGAAGGATGGGGGGTGGGAGGGAGGTGAACAGAGAAGTAATAGGTGTAACCAAGACATTGTACAATGACTCCCATGATTGTAATGTAGCTACTTAAGGACACATAGAAGAGATGCCTCAGAAAAAGGATGAAGTAACTCTAATGTCAAAAACTTGTACATTGAGAAAAGCCAAACAAGTAAGTAATAAGAGGAAGAAGGAGTATTACATATGTTCACCACCTTGAATTATTTATAAAAATAATTCAGTAAAGGCAGCATATAAATAAATAAGAAAATAGTGGGGGGAGGCATAAAAACACTTGCTTGGACTCAACAAATCAAAGAAAAGCAACACTTTCCTGAGACAAATTATAGATATTTTACAAAGAGTAAATATCATTGGATTCTAATATGCAGCTTTTCAGAAAATATATATGAAAATAAGACTGAGATGAAGAGAAAATATTTTCTCATTAAATTTGCCTAATAGGATAATGTGCTTTTTTCAAATGTCATGTAAAAGCTCTCCAATGCAAATTACTCAATGAAAATCAGTCTAGCTACATGATCAGTGATGTCAAATGATATATTTCCACACCACAAAATCTAAGAGTTTGGTACATATGCCTATTAGTTTATACATTAATTTATAACCATAGCAAAATTTATCTAAAATTACTCCAATCCATATCAGTTCCATATATCACATTTAATATTAATAACACTATTTGGCAACATGTGTTTTTGTACATGTTGGCTGCATAATGATTTTTTTAAGTTATTTGTGGGAAAATAATTATACAATGCTGGAATCCTTGTGTACCTCAAATTCTAGGAAAGCCAATTTTAATAATGTCAAAGGAATGCTAGATAGGATTCTTAAGCAAGAGAACGAATAGCTAAGATATCAAAATGTAAGGCAATGGGAATGAACCAAAAAATCCTAGCATGTTCAGACTTTAGCTTGAAGACATAAAGGCTTATAATACACTGTAACTTGGCATCCCACATCTCCCATAACGTGCCCTCACACAATTAAGATCTTTAATAAAACAAATTTCTAGATTGTGCAGTGTATTGTACTCATTTCAACTCTCTTTTAGATGAACATGTGGAGCCTAAAGGGCAAGGTGCATGGACAACAAGGGCAGTAAACAGACCAACGTGTCTGTCCCTGCTATTCTACTCATGTTCAAGCTGTTAAGCATGCCAGCAAATGTGTGGGAGGGCAACTAGAGCAGTATTTCTCAGCCTTGACAACTTTAAGATATGTGGGCTTCAGGTTACATCATTCTGTTCCAGGGTCTGGAAACTTCCAGATGCTTCAGCTCCCACCAATGTCAACTAATTTATTTGTTTGTTTTTATGGTTTATTAAATTTGTTTGCCACCCATCTCACCACAACCATAAACTTTGTGTGTATTGTAATAAAATATGTCTTCTCAAACATACCGGATTGCTTTCTTGGACCAAAATGACACAAGTAATTGTCACAGACAGTGACAAGGAAACTAAAATTCAATTGTTAAAAGGTCCTCAGGATGAGCTATTGAGCAATGCTGAGAACAATGATAAGGGAGGGTTTTTTCCCCAGTACATTCAAATAAAGAAGAAGGAGATGATCTGAAGTACCAAGCAGGTGGTGAACCATGAACTGTCACATCTATTCAGCTGTGATTTTGCATTTTTGTCTTATACACTGTCTGTCTGTCTGTCTGTCTGTCTGTCTGTCTGTCTGTCTGTCTGTCATCTATTATCTTAGTGGCTTCATTGTTTCACTGTTAGCTCCCCAAATATTCATGGCATCTTAGAAGGAATGGTACCAACTTTTGATTCATTTGAAGAAATTGAAGATCAAGGCTTCTTTTGTTTTGGGTGTCTTTTGAAGAGGCGTAGCATTAAGCCCATTTTTACTCTCTGAGATTTGGTAGGTTTCTTTTTTTTAACAATGCTTATAAAAATGGTAACTAAGGAAAGAAGGAAATAAATAAATAAGCATCAGGTTGGCAGCCTTCCACCATCACCACCTTTGCTCCATATTATGTACGGGTGGTAGTGTGGAGGATCATGTATGATCATGCTCCGACTTGCATCTGTTTTCCGTCCATTAGTTATGGGAAAGATTTAACATGATGGTGTCCAACGTAAACATTAGATTAGAGCGCCAAAATTGCTGACTTTCTGCTGACCTGCCACATTGTTCCGGTGTCTTGGGTTTCATTTGCTCTCTTCAGGGAATTTAGTTTTGAATGTAAAACAATCTTTCCTTGACCTGTCCCATATCTACTACTTCCTTGTCTGCTTTTCCCCCCCATAGAATTCCCCATGCTATCATTCCCCCAAAATGTCTGTAGAAGGAACAGTTGTTTTAAAGGTTATAGGAACACAGTCACCAGCTAGCTCAAAAGAATTGACCTTTTATGCGAGAAAGTCAGAACATAAGCATTTATCCAGGATGATTATTTACTGCACAAGTACTTAGCCTTAGTCTCCCTGTGGTCTCTAATTTGAATGAAGAATAGGACAGAAAAATATCAAAATATCATTTTGATCCTAAAGTAAAGGTAAAGGTAAAGTTTCCCCCGCACATGCGTGCTAGTCGTTTCCGACTCTAGGGGCCGGTGCTCATCTCCGTTTCAAAGCCGAAGAGCCAGCACTTGTCCGAGGACGTCTCTGTGGTCATGTGGCCGGCATGACTAGACGCCAAAGGCACACAGAACGCTGTTATCTTCCCACCATAGTGGTCCCTATTTTTCTACTTGCATTTTTATGTGCTTTCGAACTGCTAGGTTGGCAGAAGCTGGGAAAAAGTAACAGGCGCTCACTGTTACGCGGCACTCGGGATTCGACCTGCCAAACTGCTAACCTTCTGAGCGACAAGCTCAGCGTCCTAACCCACTGAGCCACCACGTCCCGGATCCTAAACTATATGTAAAAGAGAGAATCCATTTCCATCATTTACTTTCCCTTCAGGAACCTGCCCTTTTCCTTTCTTCCACCAATTTCCAAGTTCTTTCTAATGTGGACAATTACGTGGTCATCATAAACTTTTAAGGATTATTACACAAACAAATCATGTAAAACATTTTTAATAAGGTCTGTGCGGATTGGAGTAAGGGTTTATCAAAAGATTTTGAAATACAACTACCGGTACTTATTCCTACTTATTTCTCACAAATATATTGCACTTAAAATAGAATATTTATCTGGTGCAGATAAATCTATTGCCATTGCTGGAATCCAGTGCCCTAACTTCAGAACTCAATTAAGAGAATAATCTTTAAAGGTACAGTGCCTTCCTAAAGATGTAGGCAACATGAGAGTCAGGGAACTAATGTCTCACCAACGCTTCCCTTGATGGCCTCATTGCTATTTAAACTTATTTAAAATAAGAAGCAAAGCAAAGCTCCAGCCTCTAGCAACATATTTATTTGCTTGCTTGTTTGTTTGCTGGAATATTGGTAACTCCCACAAAAATCCCCAAAAGATTGTATAGAAAACATCTTTGCAAGGACTCATTCATCTCCTAGGAATAGGAACTTGGGATTGTTGATGCCCACCATGGCAGGCATTTTGTAAATAGGTAAGTCTTCCACAGCAACTATACTTTGAGTACACATGCCACATGCTCCCTAAATTTCAAGTTTGCTCCTAGCTCCAAAGACATGCCTCTCCTTCGCATAGAGCAGGGGTCTTCATGCTGGCAGAGGAATTTTGGAAGTTGAAGTCCACAAGTCATAAAAGGGCCAAGTTTGAAGACCCCTGGCATAGAGGATCTGCTGTGGCTTCTGTAAATTAGAGCTCCCACAGTGAAGAGTGCAAAAAGGAGTAGGTAAAATTTGTTTAATCAGATGAAACAGTTATATCTACAACTAGATAAGCTAGTTAGGTTTGTCCTTGGTTAGTTTTTTTGTGCAAACCCAGTCTGCTTAAGATTGTAAATTGGGTTTTACTAACAAAAATAAATGTGCCATGTGACTCTAAGCACAATTTGGGTAAAATCCGACCCATAGAAAAGTTACATACACACTTACACAAACGTCTTTGGAAAAAAATCACTTTCAGAATGGGCACAGTTCCAACAGTATTCAAAATAAGCATTTGGAGCCCCTCATGAGCACAGCACTTTCTATTATTTATTCAAGCCATTAAACTCTTTTCAGATTCCTGCATGAGCCTGAAAAATAGCTGTGGCTATTCTGAGGGATCATGCACCACTTAAAGCAGCCACAACTTTCTTTTCCAGGCACATGTGGAAACTCAGGCTGTGTTAATACATAACAGAGAAGAGCTTTTAGCAAGGTAAAGTCTGAGGCACTTCTCAATAGATTTCAAAATTTGTCCAGCCCTATTTCAGAGACCACAACCGACAATTGACAAATTATGGTGGCAAATAAATATGAAGCATTTTGGATTGAGTATGGACAATGAGTGTGCCATGCGTTTTTCTTTGCCCTTGTTTCATTAGCCCACCATAGCCCCATACTGAGTGAAGGGATTGATCCACTTTTCCCATGGGTGTTAAAGGATTCAGCTTTAATTTACCACTGATATGTTTCCTTCCTTCTTGCTTTCAGACCAGTCTAAGACCCTACCCACTCACCCCCATTTTGCTCTCCCTTTTAATGTACCACATTAGTCTTAATGAGCTCTCTGATCTCCTGAGGATATTCTTGGGAAATAGCCATTTTTCTTCTGAATAACAGGATGCACAAGTCACTCTACAGATTGAATGCTTCCATCACGACATGCTGGGTGCTCATTTAAACTTGCCCTTTGCTGTCACTATCAATGAGAGCATGGCCTTTATCCCTGCCCTGGTCAGCAGCCTCTGTCAAATCCCCCCTTGTTAATTCTTGGGAAAAGGAGTAATGAATCCTAAATTACAAGAAAGGAACATTAAACAGCTAGGAGATTTTTTTTTAAACCATTAGGAGCTTCTGAGAGCACCACGGAAGACTTTTATGATAGGGGAAGTGCTATAACTTAGTGACTGAACACATGCTTTGTATTGCATGCCCCAATGCAATCTTTGCACTCTTCAATTAAAATAGGGGTACAAAGGCTTCTCTGGACTGAAGATAACAGCTTTTCACCACTGTGCTCTAAAAAAAGTAGTGGGAAGGGCCAAAACAAAACAAGATATTCATTTCCATGTATTTGTATCAGTCTCTGTGTGTGTCTGATGTGCCTTTGGGTCATTGTTCACTTCTGGTAACTATTTGAACTAATCTCTGCTAGCCCTAGTCACATTCCCATTCTCCCCACTGGAGCCTTTGGCTTTTAAAAAAAAATAAGTACAATCTCATGCAATATACTCAAAGACATAATGACAGCTGTCACAGGCCGCTTTTTCGCGGCCGCACTGACAGCTGTCAAAAGACCACGCAGGCGCAGCCGCTCTCGCGGCCTACAAATACACTCGGCCGTTTGAAAGCTGTCAAACGGCGCGCATGCGCACTTCAATCCGAACTGTCAAACTCGCGGCAAGCCCTCGGCGGCCGCCGCAAGCTGTCAAAGTTGGTGCATGCGCAGTAGCAGCGGCGAGCTGTCAAAACGCCGGCCGCGCGCGCCAAAACCAGCTGACAGGATCCCCTGCCTAGCTATCTAGCTAGCGTTGTCTCTAGGGAGATTCTGCCCTAACAGCTGACCAATTGGCCCCCTGTTCTTGGTGGGAAAACGCGCCCAGCTGATTCGCTGTCCCGTTTGACAGCCGCCTATATAAGGCATGTTCGCCCCTGTTCTGTTGTCCGGGCTGACTAAATAAATTAGTTGAACGAAGACGTGTCTCCCTCGTCCTTCCTGCCGCTAATCCACCTGGCGACGAGGATGGGATCCCGGTACTAGCTGAAGTCACAGCCTTGGAAGTCGCTGTCCGGTCAACGCTGAAGTCACTAGCTAAGTCACCGACCGGACAAGCTGAACATCCAGGCGCCCTAAGTACCGCGGACCCAGCATGGCAAACCTAGGACATGTGAGGGAGTTCGACGTCCGGCACCCAGAAGGATGGGAGTCGCATTGGGGCCAGGTTGAGGGGTACCTCCTCGTAAACAAAATCACGGAGGACCGCCACAAGGCCGCCGCGCTCCTGTGCCTCAGCGGGCCGGCAGTTTACGACATCGCTGTCGGCCTCTGCAGCCCGGACCCAGTCGCCACCATTCCGTACGCCGAGCTCACTGACCGCCTCAGCAAACATTTCATGCCAAGGCGGTCGGAGCTGTATTGGCGACTCTACTTCGCCCGACGGAAGCAGCAACCAGGTGAAACCTCCACCGCCTTCATCGCGGCCGTCAGACACGCCGCCCGCAAGTGCCATTTTCCCGACCTGGAGGACCGAATTCGCGATCAGGTCATCGCCGGTCTCCAAAACGCGCGTCTGCAGAGGAAGCTCGTGGCAAGGCCCACAATGGACCTCGCAGAGCTCACCCTAGAAATAATGGTGTACGAAGACAGCCACCGCGACGAGGCAGAGGCGTTCGGAGAAGGCTCGGGCACCACCGTCCATCAAGCCCGGGAGCTTGACCAAGGACCCTCGGAGCCTAACTAATCCTCTCCCGTTTCAACCGGATGGTCGCCGGCCGGGAAAGGAACCGCAACCAGGACCGACAGACAGCCCCCAACGCGAAGAAAACACTGACCAACGCCAAGTCGAAGTGTGCAAGCTGCGGCGGAAGCCATGCCAGAGCTACCTGCAGGTTTAGGAACGCGAAGTGCCACGGCTGTGGCAAAACCGGCCACATCCGATCAGCCTGTCGCAGCCTAAACCGGGAGACCCTCCATGACCTTGATGAGATCCCCACAGGTAGGACCGCCCCTCCCCGCCTTTCCCCAGGGGTTGTAGAGTCCGTATGCTCCCTAACAAAAGCTTCCGCTAACAACATCCCCAGAGCCAAAGTTAGAACGTGGGTGAAAATACAAGGAATCCCCTGTGAAATGGAGGTCGATTCAGGATCCTCCGTTTCCATCCTGTCAGGGGACACCCTCCAGAAAATAGCCAACAGAACAAATCACCGCATCCCCATTCAACCCTCCAGGGTCTTGCTGGCAGATTTTCAAGGGGCGCAGATAGATTTAAAGGGACAGGCCGTCCTGAAAGTCGAATTTAAAAAATTCTCAGGCCACTTAACAGCCCAAATAACAAGGCAACCAAGAACTAGCTTAATAGGATTAGATTGGTTTGAGGCATTAGGCATTCGCCTCGAAGGGACAAACCGCATCCAAACCAATTCTCTAGAAAATATCTGCAAAAAATTTGCGGATGTGTTTGACGGCTCACTGGGCAAATACAACGGCCCCCCCATCGACCTCAAGTTCAAACCGGAGGTTGGACCAATTAGAATTAAAGCCAGGAAAGTTCCCTTCGCCCTAAAACCGAAAATAGACAGGGAATTAGACCGCTTGCTGAAGCTAGGAGTCCTAGAACCCACTGACAGCGGGACTTGGGAAACCCCCATCGTGACACCTGTCAAACCCAATGGTGAAGTGAGAATCTGCGCAGACTATAAAGCGACCCTCAACCGCACACTCAATCCCCACGCATACCCAGTCCCATCAGTTAGAGATGTTCTTTCAGAAATTGGGTCAGGCTCCATCTTTGCCAAATTAGACCTGGCACATGCCTTCCTGCAGCTCCCTGTAACCAGGGAAACCGCAGAAGCCCAAACCATAGTAACGCACAGAGGGGCGTTCAAAGTGAACCGCCTCCAATTTGGCATCTCCGTGGCACCTGGAATATTCCAGGAAGTCATGGAACGAACTCTCAAGGGCATCCCTGGAGTCTGCCCGTATTTTGATGACATCCTCATCGCGGGCGACTCCACCCACTCACTAGCAACCAGGCTGCACGAAGTCCTCTCAAGGTTCCGCGCAGCTGGCTTAAAATTAAAACGGGAAAAGTGCTCAATCGGAGTACCCTCCGCAGAGTTCTTGGGGTACAAAATAGACGGCAAAGGCATTCACCCCACCAATGCAAAAATACAAGCAATACAAGCCGCACCCCCCAAAAAAAATAAAACGGAGCTCCAGGCATTCCTAGGGCTCCTAAACTTTTACCATTCATTTTTGCCCGGAAAAGCCACAATAGCAGAACCACTCCATAGGCTCCTGGACAAAGGGGCTCCCTGGCAGTGGACCCCACTTCATAATGACAGTTTTAAACAGCTAAAACAATTACTCTCCAGCGATACAACCATATCGCACTACAACGAAACCAAACCACTGTGCATCGCCTGCGATGCTTCACCCTATGGCATCGGGGCAGTCCTCAGCCACTCCCTCAACGACGGCACGCAAGCCCCAATCGCATACTACTCTAGGACACTTTCAAAAACCGAGCGCAACTACGCGCAAATAGATAAGGAAGCCCTGGCTATAGTAGCTGGAATTAAGAAATTCCACGATTACCTCTATGGCAGACCCTTTACAATCTATACAGATCACAAACCTCTCCTAGGCATATTCACATGGGACCGCCAAACCCCGCAAATCTTATCCCCGCGAATGCTTCGCTGGACGACATTCCTATCCGCTTACTCTTATCAACTAATCTACAAGCCTGGAAAGGAAATGTCCCATGCAGACGGCCTCAGTAGGCTCCCACTGCCTCAAATAGACACTGACCCAGCCCCAGCCGGCCAAGTCCTGGCCATTCAAGAACTCACGGAATGCCCAGTAACAGCAAAAGACATCGCACACGCCACAACCAGGGACCCCACCCTCAGCAGGGTACTCTCATGGGTCACATCAGGATGGCAATCAACCTGCCCCTGCACCCCCATCCAACCATATTTTGCAAAACGACACGAACTTTCAACACATCTAGGCTGCATCCTCTGGGGATGCAGAGTAATAGTCCCTTCATGCCACAGGGCCAGGGTTCTCCAAACACTACATGAAGGTCACCCTGGCATTTCAAAAATGAAGGCCCTGGCACGCAGTTATGTCTGGTGGCCATCTTTAGACAGGGACATCGAGCAGCATGTGGCCAGCTGCTATCTCTGCCAGCAAACCAGACCCTCCCCTCCACACGCCCCAGTTCACAAATGGGAAATCACTTCCAGTCCTTGGTCCCGCATCCACCTCGATTATGCAGGACCATTCCAGGGACAAACCTTTTTAATCATTGTAGATAGTTACTCTAAATGGCTGGAGGTTCTCCCGGTTTCAAGCACCACCTCAGAGGCCACCATTCAAGCATTAAGGGGAGTTTTTGCCACCCACGGTCTTCCAGATGTCATAATTACTGACAATGGGCCTCAATTTACCTCCCGTGACTTCCAGATCTTCACGAGGAGGAACTGTATTAGACACGCAACATCGGCCCCGTTCCACCCGTCCAGTAATGGCCTCGCAGAGGTCATGGTGAAGACCACCAAGGACTCTCTGCGCAGAATGATCGTCGGAAACTGGCACCGCCGACTCGCCCGCTTCCTCCTCGCACACCACACCACTCCCGTGTCCACCACCGGAAAATCTCCGGCAGAACTGAGATGGGGTCGCCGACTGGTCACTCGACTAGACAGACTGCACCCAGACAGGCCAGCGGCCGAAAAAACCAACACCCTGCCACACAAAACATTCACCAAAGGACAAAATGTCTGGGCCCGAAATTATGGGGGAAGGGATAAATGGACCCAGGGGGTGGTTCTCGATCAAACCGGGCCCCTGTCATACACCATCAACGTGGGCAAGGGACTCACGTGTAGGAGGCACGCAGACCAGCTTCGCCCCCGGTCACCCCCCAACACCACCACGCCAGAAGCAGCGGCTGAAAATCCCGAACCCCCCAGCGCCGACCACCAGGAAGATACCCCTTGCCATACAGACCCACCGCCCATTCCCCCCGTAGAAGCCCCCGAACCCATAGAAGAACCTGCACCTCGCAGATCTACGCGTCAGAAGAGGCCGCCAGCATACTTGTCGGATTTCGAATGGGCCGGAAGTTCGCCAAACAGTTCCAACACCAGTTAGAAGTTTACACAAAGTTATGAGTTCAGTTCAAGGGGGGGGGAAAGGGGTGCAATATACTCAAAGACATAATGACAGCTGTCACAGGCCGCTTTTTCGCGGCCGCACTGACAGCTGTCAAAAGACCACGCAGGCGCAGCCGCTCTCGCGGCCTACAAATACACGCGGCCGTTTGACAGCTGTCAAATGGCGCGCATGCGTACTTCAATCCGAACTGTCAAACTCGCGGCAAGCCCTCGGCGGCCGCCGCAAGCTGTCAAAGTTGGCGCATGTGCAGTAGCGGCGGCGAGCTGTTAAAACGCCGGCCGCGCGCGCCAAAACCAGCTGACGGGATCCCCTGCCTAGCTATCTAGCTAGCGTTGTCTCTAGGGAGATTCTGCCCTAACAGCTGACCAATTGGCCCCCTGTTCTTGGCGGGAAAACGCGCCCAGCTGATTCGCTGTCCCGTTTGACAGCCGCCTATATAAGGCATGTTCGCCCCTGTTCTGTTGTCCGGGCTGACTAAATAAATTAGTTGAACAAAGACGTGTCTCCCTTGTCCTTCCTGCCGCTAATCCATCTCATACATGCAATTATCATTACATAGTATTTCAAAATTGATAGTTGTATCAGGGAAACTGGATTCAAAATGGTAAGATGAAGAGTTCCTATAGATCAGGATGAGGTAAGGAACCCCTTCCTGTGATGCCTTAACCAGGATTTCAAGATCTCTGCTGAACCAATCACATCCTGTGATGGATACTATTTCTTCTTTTACTTCACATAACAAAGTTGGAGAAATATCATTGTTGCTATTGTTGTTATTCCATAGTGTTGAAAACAGAACACAAATAGGATTCCAAAAAAGCATGTGCTCAGATCTATCTCTAGACATTAGATCTATATGTGGTTCCACCAAAACTGTATGTGAAAAGAAATCTACCAAAAATGAAGAAGGAGAAGAAAACAAACTAAATATAAAAACAAACTGTGGAAATTGTTAAAAAGAAAAGAGAAGCCAAAGCCAAGAAAGACAAATATCTCTAGAAAGAACAAAGAATTTCAGAAGCTGTGAAAAGAGACGAGAAACCGTATTGGTGGAAACACACATGAAAAAAAGAAAGAAAGAATATCTTCCAAAAGATCTCTGAACTCAAAACCAGATTCCAGTCTCAAATTGAAGGATAACAATGGACAGATAGTAATTAATTCAAAAAAGATCAGAGAAAGATGGAAGGAGTATAAGTAAAGGTAAAGGTTCCCCCGCACATGCGTGCTAGTCGTTTCCGACTCTAGGGGCCGGTGCTCATCTCCGTTTCAAAGCCGAAGAGCCAGCACTTGTCCGAGGACATCTCCGTGGTCATGTGGCCGGCATGACTAGACGCCAAAGGCGCACGGAACGCTGTTACCTTCCCACCGGAGTGGTCCCTATTTTTCTACTTGCATTTTTACGTGCTTTCGAACTGCTAGGTTGGCAGAAGCTGGGACGAGTAACAGGCGCTCACTCTGTTACGCGGCACTCGGGATTCGACCGGCCAAACTGCTGACCTTCCGATCGACAAGCTCAGCGTCCTAGCAAAGATGTCAACATCCAAATACTTTGGACCATATTACATATTTATGTCAGCCTTTCTACTCATTGCAACTTTCAAGAAACTTTAGAATATCAGCAATCTGCCATTACTAAGTCAGAAGGCTACAGGTATTGATGGAATACCCAGAATAAAAATCAGTAAAGATTCTAACCAAGGTTTGCCAACAAATCTGAAGAACGATAACAGTGGGGGGAGAATGAAAGAGTTCAATCCACACTCCAATGACAAAAACAGAAGATTTAACAAAGTGTGCAAACTATCATACAGTGTGCTTAACTTCACATGCTATTAAAATAATGCTTAGGATCATACAATGCATGTTAGAGCCTTACATGGAAAAAGTGATGCCAGTGTTCATGTTTAGAAAAGCCTCTAGAACAGAAGATATTGCTGCTGATGCAGTATGATGGGTAATTGAGAAAGCAAAGAATACACCAAGGAAGTTAATATGTGCCATTGATTACAGAAAAATCTTTGTTTTAATTACCTGAATCTCTCAAAGTTGTTTAGAAAAATAGGAATCCAAGAACATGTTATTGTCCTCATACTAAACTATGTACAGGCCAGAGCTATAAACCAGACAGGAATGGCAAAGCAAACTATTTCTAAGGTAAAAGGTAAAGGTTCCCCCGCACATGCATGCTAGTCGTTTCCGACTCTAGGGGCCGGTGCTCATCTCCGTTTCAAAGCCGAAGAGCTTGTCCGAGGACGTCTCCGTGGTCATGTGGCCGGCATAACTAGACGCCAGAGGCGCACGGAACGCTGTTACCTTCCCACCGTAGTGGTCCCTATTTTTCTACTTGCATTTTTTACGTGCTTTCAAACTGCTAGGTTGGCAGAAGCTGGGACAAGTAACAGGCGCTCACTCTGTTACGCGGCACTCGGGATTCGACCCGCCAAACCGCTGACTATCTGATCAACAAGCTCAGTGTCCTAACCCACTGAGCCAAACTATTTCTAGTTTGGACTAAAACACTGTTCTTATTTATTCAATCTACATGGTGTGTGTGTGTGTGTGTGTGTGTGTGTGTGTGTGTGTGTGTGTGTGTGTGTGTGTGTGATGGACAGAGAGGGAGAGGGAGAGGGAGGGAGGGAGAGAGAGAGATTTGAAGAAGGCAAGTGTGGTTTCAAAACAAGAGGAGGAAAGTTCAGTCATCTGTGCTGATGACACTTCTCCAGTAGCCAAAATTCAAAGGATCTGCAAACTCTATTGAGAAAAATACCAACTGGTCTTTGAAGAAGCAGAATAGAATGGCACTGACACTTTCAAATTTTGGTGTTGCAGAAGACTTCTGAAAGTACTGTAGCCAACAATAAAACAAACAAATGGATCACCATTCAAACTAGAGATATTACCTGTGGCACAAATGACTAGGCTCAAATTATCATGCTTCAGACACATTATCCAAAAACCCAATTCTCTGCAAAAGGCTCTTGTGCTGAGAAAGATGGAAAGAAAGAGAAGAAAAAAGATGACCAGTAGCAAGGCGGGTGGATACTGTACAATTACTCAATCAATCAATGGTGATTAATGCATTTTGGGAAGAGGAGGACCAGATTAAGGATAGTTCATCATGGAGAAAATCTAGCTATATAGTTGCTAAGAGTCAACACCAATGTAATGACCCATAATCAATAAAAACCTCCAAAGCTGCAAAGCCTGCACAACCAAAAGGGTAACAAGATGACAGAAAGTCCTGATTGATTGTCCTTAAAATCACTGTCTGATATTCTAAATATTACCTTACACTTTAGAATATTTAAATGTTCCCAGAAATTGCACCCTGGTAGAATTAAAAAGAAAAAGTAGGCTGATGTAATACTTTAGGGATCTGGGGAGTGCTCCAAAAAACAGATTCATTTCACTGGTATCTTATCACTGTTCCTTAGGAGTAGCAGTAGCATCTAGACTTTTATACTGCCCCATAGCACTTTTTACAGCATTCTCTGAGCAGTTTACAATGAAGAAACATTACTTGCATATCGTCACCAACAATCTGGGTCCTCATTTTACTGACCCTGGAAGGATGAAAAGCTGAGTCAACCTGAAGCCCCATCAGGATCGAACTCCAGGATGTGTGCAGAATTTTCCTGCAATATTGCACTTTAACTACTGCGCCATGAGGACTCTTCTTAGCCATATGTCTTCTGTAAAAGGACGGTTCCATTTGGTATTCACATTGCTATCATCCTACTCCACTGCAATAGCAGTTCTAAGGCTCATCCCTTATCCATGAACATCCTTCTTTTAACTTTTCTATTCATACAGTAGAGTAGAGTAGACTAGAGTAGAGTAGAGTAGGATAGGATAGGATAGGATAGGATAGGATAGGATAGGATAGGATAGGATAGGATATCTTCTCCCTCCTCTTTCTCCGTTTCTTCCCCTTCCTCCTCCTCCTCCAACTGAACACTAATCAACCTGAGAGATTTTCTGTCACTGCAATCTCTGCTCCTGAACTTTCATGTCTTTCTCCATCTCATTAAAATAATAAACATAAATGATGGGAAATTACAGGAAATATAATTAAGGAGTTTCATAATTTGCATTTATGCCATTTATAATACATAAACATCTGAAAAATAATCATTATAATTTTCTAAATTTCCTATTAACAAACTGACTCTTCTGCTTTATTAGCTGTGCCCTTGACTGACATGCAAAGGAACTCTGGCAAATTATGGCAAGTCCTTCTGAATTCACACCAAGGAAAATTTGGGAGTAGTGTCTTCTGCTAATTTTACATGTCACATCTAGGACAGCTAACCTTGAACTGGAGAAAGACTTATTTCTAAAAGAGCTGGAAAAAAATTGGAAAAGCTGCAGTTTTGGTATACATGATATGTATTTCCACAGTTTGGAAATAATACAAATATTTACACCTAGCAGATTTACA
Source organism: Vipera ursinii (assembly GCF_947247035.1). Classification (NCBI taxonomy): domain Eukaryota; kingdom Metazoa; phylum Chordata; class Lepidosauria; order Squamata; family Viperidae; genus Vipera; species Vipera ursinii. The sequence continues at coordinate 31,321,070 of NC_139517.1, forward strand.
AGAAGAAAGGGACAACTGATCTTCCTGAGCACCAAACCCTCTTCTAAAATTATAGAATAGTTACCAACAAGGCAGTTGTAAGCTCTTAAAAAACATTCCATTCTGTTGTACATACTCTCATTATTTGAACTCCTGCAAACCTTGAGATAGCTTGAGTAATAGAATGCTCATCTCTTGCACTTAGAAATCTGAATTCATTGCTAATATATTTCAAAAGTGCACTAAGGGTTTTGGGCTAATCATTACTATGAATTGGCAAATCATTACTATGATCATTTTCCTTTTGTATTTGAGTTCTCCTTCTGCCAGAGTCAAAACTGCAACTGCTTTTGGAAGGACTCTAGAGGGGCTCATCAAAGGCTATTGAAAGGCATAGTTGTGTATCATAATACCCGCCACCATCACCCCAATCAGAAGCCATCATGGTATCCCTATATGTTATTAAAATGGCATAAGAGATCTTCACATTCTTCTAATCTGCTAAGACTTTCTCTCATCTCTGCATGAAGTGGGATTTACATCCAGCTTTGGCTGGACTGCCCAAGCACACAGCTATCATTAATCTGCATAATCCCTTACTCTAAACTGAATTATTTATGGGGGCTATTAGACTGGTGCAAAGACAGCACCACATTCAGGGAAGGAAAATGACTGGCCCACATGGCTGAGTTTTTCAGCCTAGAACAAGAGATTAATTAAGCCATACTCCTTGTCATGAGAACACCAGACTTTCAACAACTTTTTTGTGATATGGTGACCAAAATTGGCTGCAGTATTACAGGTGTGGTCTTGCTAGGGTTTTATAAAGCAGTACTAATACTTCACAAGATCTTGTTTCTAAGCCTCTATTTATATAACCCAGGATTGTATTAGCTTTTTTGGCTGCTGCTGCACACTGCTGGCTCATGGTGAAGTGTTTGTCCACTAGAACTCCAAGGTCCTTCTCACAGTTGCTGTTTTTAAGCCAGGTCTCACCTAATCTGTACTTGTGCCTTTAATTTTTCTGCCTAAGTGCAAAAATGTTCTTTTCCACATTGAAACTCATTTTGTTGGATAAGACCCATTGTTCAAGTTTGTCAAGATCTTTTTGGATCCTGAGTTTGTCTTCTGGGGTGTTGGATACGCCTGCCAATTTAGTGTCATCTGCAAATTTGATGAGTTCCCTTTCTATTCCCTCATCTAAGTCATTGATGAAGATATTGAAGAGTACTGGGCCTAAGAGGGAGCCTTGTGGTACCCCACTGCTTACTTCTCTCCATGTGGATGTAGTGCCATTGAGGACTACTTGTTGAGTACGGTTTGCCAGCCAGCTACAGATCTATCTGGTGGTGATGTTGTATGTTCCACCTTTTTCTAGTTTAACAAGGAGTAGGTTGTTGTCTACTTTATCAAATGCCTTACTGAAATCTAAGTATACTAGAGCATTTTGCTGGTCTACTAGTTTAGTCACTTTATCAAATGGAGGGTTAGCTAGTCTGATAGTTGTACACTTGCCTATATATAACATGCCTATTGTACACTTGCCTCTGGGTATATCTATAAGTCAAAGTAAATATGAGGGGGGTGGGAATCAGAAATTTGCCTTTTGAAGAATTGTTTTGGAAGGTTATGAAGCAAGTGAGAGCTTTTAGATTTAAGGGAAATTCTGTCCACTAAACTTTGACTGAAATTTAAGGTTGAACTTTGCATTCTTATCACTGCAATTATTTATATTTTTAAAAAAGGATAATTCATACATGATTCTTAAAATATTGTCAATTAAATGTGTAGGGCTAGTCAACTCATTCTTACATGCATTTATTTGGAGGTAAATTGCATCTATCTAATGGTACCAACTTCTGAGCAGATATAAACTCAATCAAAAATTTTAAAAAAATCTATCTGACCAATTGTTCTTCAGCCTTGGAACAAACATTGTAAATTTTGAAAAACTCAATTCATCTCACTATTGTCTGACATTTTGGTTAATTCTAATAAACATATTTTCCAACTATGAATTTTGCTTTTTTATTATTGTCAATAAAGCATCTTTTCCCCCTGAATCCTTTCTAATTTAATCTTCATCATTTTTCATCATTTGGGAGGAAACCCTTAGAATGGTTTTGTCATTTATCTTTCGTTTTTTAATTTTTTTCCTGTCTTTATAATATTTCCTTTGGGTCCATGGATTCCAAACCATATATTCTCATTTTGCAAAACTTATAAACATCTCAGAACCACAAGGACAACACCAAGGTCAGCTGTATGCAATGTTAACATGAAACAGAAGCATATGTGTTTGTCCCTACCACCGCCCACATACATTATTATGCTGCATTCAATGTGGTAGACAAATGTGGGAGTTCTCGTGTGGTAGACATAAATCTGTAGTTCCAATGTGGTAGACAAATAATTAATCTGTTAATAGTGAGCCTTCTTCCCACCCATATTCTCAAATAGCTCTCCCAGATGAGGCAGCAAACATTGCCATCCAGTAACTTTCTGGAATTTGATGCCAAAATGAATAAGAAAAGAAGAAATGGGCTCTCCTTAACTCAATAGGAGTTAAAAGTACTCAATCTGTACTCAGAACCTAGCCAAGTGCAGTGGTTGGAGCTGCCAATGAGCAGCAATCTGGAAGTTATGGTAAAATGTGGCTGTGTAGGCAGTTCTGTGTGCTCCTCAATAGATTATACATCTACTCCATAATATCTATGGAAATTCTCAGTCGTCCAGGTCATCTTTGGGATGTTCTGCTCTATAAACTGCACTAGTTGCAGAATATGCTTCCAGATTCAATGTGCTGGTGATGATCTATTAAATCAGTAATGGCATGGGACCAGATTATCTGACTCTCTCCAATCATATTTACCAAAGCCATAGGTCCAGCATGGGAGATTTGCTTTGCCTCCTACCTTCTAGAAAATATCATTTGATTGGAGACAGGCAGCATCCACCCTTTGGAGCATCATCCCTCCAGAGATCAGACTGGCCCCAACACCACTGGACTTTTGTAAAGCCTTAAAGCTATGGGTGTGCCATCGGGCTTGGGAATCTGGATGGGTAATAGAACCTATGCAATGATTGTGTTGATTGCCAGTTGTTTTTATATCTCAGCTATAGATTCCGTTCCATAGATTTTATATAGTTTAATATTTTTTATATGTTTAAAATTGCATTTTGCTCTTTTTGCAGTTTTTAATTACCTAGAATCATGCATTTGAGGTTTGATATAAATGGCTATATGCATTGAAATAACTAATTAGCTAAATAAGTATGAGGAGAGATGGAATCATTAAATCCTAAGTCTAAAATTGCCTATCTCGTTGCTGTTTGACAGTTTGGAAAGTTATAAGAGAGGAAATCCAGCTTGTCTTGGTGGTATATACAGTGGTATATGATTTCTGCAGTACTGTGTTACTTTGTTTTAATTATTTATATCATTTTCTTTATATTTAGTAATATAAGGATACAGTCATTGTCCACACACCTTATATATGGTTCTCTCTCTCTCTCTTTCTCTCTCTCTCTCTCTCTCTCTCTCTCTCTCTCTCTCTCTCTCTCTCTCCAATTTTAAAATAAATTTTAAATGATACATAGATGATGTTTTGAAATGATGGCAGATTAAATGAATCACCCAGCTCAAAAAGCTTCTTTTTTTCTGTTCTTCTTGAAAAGTGCTAAATGGGTATCTGAGCCCTCTGAGATTTGACAAGAATCCGAGACCCAAAACCAATTTGCTTTGTATTTCTTCCTGCCACCCCTCCACCCCCCATCTTGCAAAACGTGGCCACTGGCTTCTCTATTTTTTTCCTGCACAGTCAAATGCCAATACAGCAACTCTTCCAAGGTCAGATTCTTAGTTGGTATTTGATATCCTGCATCTCTGCTGCCCTTCCATGTTGAGATTAAGTAGCAGCCATTGATTTTGCAGAAGAAGGTTATTTTTAGCTATTTTAACAAATGCTGTGAAGAGCAGAAGAGACTTTACATTTCCTCCACCCAGCCCTGTCATTGCCTGGGCTCTCCATGCATTTGAAGGTGTGGAAGCAGGCCTTCTCTGGTCCAGGATGAGATTTCCTAGAATTTTACAGAAAAAGGCTTGCTCATATTTAAAGACAATCTACAACAGAACCCAAAGAACAAACAAAATCAATTGCTTAATTTCTACATGAGCCCCCGAGTCTCCAGTATGCTGGTTCTGGGGGAAAGAAAATGCCTTTTGATATATATATTTTAAATAAATGATGCATCTGCAAGTGGAGAAATATCAGGATATAAAAGTGATCCATCAGAGGATGACATTAGTTGAGCTTAGGATGAAGTCCAGAAGCCCTTTCCTGTTTGCATTTAACCATTAATGCTTTCTCCCAAAACTTACCATCTTGTTACCAACCCATAGTTAAGGCAACCTAAAGCCACATTTAGCTATTCCAATGTTAAAATAGGGTATCTTCCTTTGATGAGCCAATATGTTGAGGCCATTTTATCATGTAAGAGTTTGACATAATTCACCATTTTATTTATGGTATGGTCAGGTGATCCTTAGGGGGAAGGCACACAATCTGCACAGAATCTCTTGGTGCACAGAATCTCTTGGCCACTTTTGACTGGTTGTGATATGCTATGGTTCCTGGGCACTTCCCTCCATTGTTTCAAATAGTCTCCCTTTACACACAGGTCTACAAACCTAGATCAATCTGAATAGAAGCCAGTGAATTATAGATGAAGAAGATGATATGTACTGGGGGGGAAAAGAGATGGATTTCTCTCTCTCTGCTGCCCCATGGTGCAACTCTGGCCCCATTCGGGGTGCCTGCTAGGTGCTGTTTGGAATGCAGCATTACATTGTGTCCAAAAAGCAGCCTGAACAATAGCTGATAGGTGGAGGAGTTGCACAATGAAGCACCAGAGAGAGGGGGTACTTATGTGCCTTTCCCTCCCCAACTATTGTTGGAGCTGCTCTTACCACCAGTTTAACATTCTTCCAGAAAAATATTAAATTGACCCCAAGCTACCCAATGGGTTGGTGTTTAAAGGAGCAAGTGGAAGGAGGGAGTATTAAATACCTTATTTTTCTTTCAGCCTCTGAAGCACAATTAAGGATACTTCTAAGACATAAACAGAAATACAGAACTGTTTTTGAGAGGTACGCACTTTAATAAGTTTCACAGTATCCCACCCAGAAAATGAAAGGCAACATAAAGCAATAACAGCAGTAATACTATAATTATTCCTGCTGCTCTTGGAGAACCTCCAAAGCCTAAAACTAAGCATTCTCCAGAAGCATTAACATATAATTTCCTGAATGGATTATTATTCTGGGCAGATTAAGACAGAGTTTTAGATGTGTTTTCATTGATTTATTTGACTCCTATCCTATAGTCCGTAGGAGTTTGGAGTGTTATTTTACTTTTGCAGAAACTCCACAAAAATGCTGAAGTGAATGAAAGCAGAGCATTTACAATCCTAGTTGAGATATGAACCTAGATTTCTTTGGTTCAAGACACTGAGGGTGTGATATTGTAGTAGAGGACCAGAGAAATAACCTTGGAGAATGTTTTACTAGTGGTTACTGCAAGGTCATGTTCTTGGTTTCAGATATACTGTACCGCAAATATAGTATACAGTGTGTAACAGATTATATTTTTTAAAGAAACTGATGCAGAAAGATTTAAAAATGCTATATCGAGGGACAACCTGTGGTAAAGAGAAATTCTAAAACAATAGCACAAAAAGGTGCAACCTAATAAGCAACTTAGATGAAAACCATTGAACTTCCAGAGAAAAAGTGGCTGAAATATTTGGACTTTGTTTTTTGGAAACAAAAAAATAGCCAGCTTTTCAATATTTTATAGAGGAAAATGACTTCCTGAGAATGAAATAAAAATGAATTACTCAGAAGATCTTCCCTGAACATGATGGGAATCATAAACATATATATTCAAAGAATTTTCATAACAGTTATGGAATAGCTCAGTTACTAAGAAAATTGAAGACATCAGAGGAATCTGCGGGTAATCAAATACAGATTCAGCTTTGTGCTGAGAAAATCCTGAAGGATCAAAATGCATGATTGCTAAACTTGATAAATGTAGATTTACATTTGTCTAAAAAGAGCACAGTTTAAACATACTCAACTATGCTAGTATGTCAGGTTGGTTCCTCAGAGGTGCTTAATATTAGCTGGCAGGAATCCTGTCTGTACCATTAGGCAAAGTTAGGTAATCATCTCAGTAGATCAGAAGATGAAAGAAGAGCAGCAGCAGTAGCAGCCTTTAAGACACATGTGTTCCAGGCCATCATCTCTGGGCTCTCTAAGTTAGAATTTGAGAGTGATGTTCCATCACCATCAAAGCAAGATTCCTCTGTTAGAGGTAGAGGACACTTGTTTCTCCTTTAACTCAGAGAGCAAAATTTGCTTGCTTGCTTGTTGCTTCATTATTATCATGTGTCCTGCCCAGTGCTTTTTTTGTGAAAGGTGCCGGAACTCACACATGTCATACAACCCGCCTTGCCTACCCTACAAGGTTCCATCCAAAAAAGGTGCTGGAACTCCATTCTGAGCGTTCTATGACAATAAAAAAGCCCAATGGTGGGATTCAGCCGGTTTGCACCACTTCGGCAGAACCGGTAGCTAACTTTTTGTTGCCTAGACCCAGAATGGACTTCCGGAAGCGGCATCCACACAGAGAACTGGTTGTTCACATATTTTATTTATTATTTATTTTATTATATTTATATACCGCCCTTTCCCGAAGGACTCGGGGCGGTTTATAGGGTGATTAAAAGAAAAAATACAAAAGTTAAAAACAGATTAAAAAAAATTACATCCGTCCCTGAACAAATAAAACCCCAGTTAAAATTAAAATTAAAATTAAAATTCTCAGCCTGGGCCAGAGAGCTCGAAGAGCCAGGTCTTCAGGTCCCGTCGAAGTGAATGGAGGTCGGGGGCGGTCCTAAGCTCCACTGGCAGCTGGTTCCAAAGGGCAGGCCCCCCCACTGAGAAGGCCCTTTCCCTGGGTGTTGTCCGCCGGCAGTCTCTTACCGGCGGTACCCGGAGAAGACCCTCCCTGTGGGAGCGCACTGGACGAAGGGAGCTTGATGCCGGCAGCAAGTGTTCCCTCAGATATTTGAATCCCACCACTGGTCCTGCCCTATGGAGTCTTCTAAAGGAACACTTCTATCATAGTAAAAGTGCCCTGGAAAAAATATTGTCCTATGGAAATGCTAAATTCTGACATTTAGGAATATACAGGTAGTCATCAATTTACAACAGTTCATTTAGTGACAGTTGTAGTGTCCTCAGATCATATGATCCCCTTTTGCAAACTTCTAACAAGCAAAGTCAATGGGGAATCCAGATTCATTTAACAACTGTGTTACTAATTTAACAACTGCAGTGATTCACTTAACAACTGTGGCAAGAAATATTGTAAAATTGGGCAAAATGCACTTAACAAATGTCTCACTTGGCAACAGAAATTTTGGGCTCCATTGTGGTCGTAAATTGAAGACTACCTGTATAGATTTCTCCAAATTTGTCTTCATTGAATAATCTTGATTCGCAGGATACTTGCTGTAGTGCTGCAACCTCCTTGCTTAGGATAAATTTGTATCTGGGGTACCTCGAGGACCACCTGCTGCTGGCGTCGACTCCCCTCCGCCCCGTGCGTTCCCACAGAGAGGGCCTCCTCAGGGTGCCTCCGGTCAGGGAATGTCGACTGGTGGCCCCCAGGGGGAGGGCCTTCTCTGTGGGCGCTCCGGCGCTATGGAACCAACTGCCGGTTGAGCTCCGGATGGCATCGGACCTTCGCTCCTTCCGGCACGGTCTGAAGACCCACTTATTTGAACTAGCTGGTCTGGCCTGATGGGGGAATGTTAGGGTTTTTAATGGGTCTTTTATTGCTTTTATTGCTACTGTAATTTTTAATTGGGCATTTGTTTAATTCCTTTTTAATTTTTGTATTGTTATTTATATATGCCCTGTTAACTGCCCTGAGTCCTTTGGGAGAAGGGCGGTATACAAATTTAATAAAAGTAAAGTAAAGTAAAGTAAAGTATAAAAAGAATAACTTATTTGATGTCCTTTTTAGGATGTTGGGTTGCTTATTGAATATATGTTAATATTATTTATAAGCAGACAGATTGTATTGGAATGAAAGCACTGACCAACAAGATAATCAAAATATAAACATCTTGTATGCTATTATTTATCTAAATGCACTGGAGAAGTAAATGTGATATTATTTGAACATACAATTAAAAAACAATGTGCAATGAGAGCAGTGGTTGCCTAGGTTAAGAAGGAAGAATTTGCTTTGCTATTTACTACTATACTTGGGTATACAGTGGTTCTTGGTTTATGACCACTCATTTGAATTTACAATGGTGTTGAACAAGTGGTAGTTATGATTAATCCTCAAAGTTCTGGCCATCACAGTGCCCCCATGGTCATTGGTACTTGGCTACTTCCAATTAGGACATCACAGAGTGAGCCATGGTCACATGATCACAATTTCCAAAGTTTTAAAGCAATCAATACTTGATTCATAATGAATAGACATATGCAAGAAGACAGTTTATCTACAAATTCTATGAAAGGATTAGTGAAAGTAGTTTTGTTATTAAAGCATACAGGAAAATCAGTGACATTTGGCCTAAGATGTGTACATACAATAAAAAAAATACTTAAAACCAGCTTATTTTATGGACTGCAACTTTCACAGAAGTTTCTTACATTTCCCTCCTCTTAAAAAAAAAGAACTTAAATGGAAGAAAGGATGGATATTGTTTTTCACTATTCAATTAAACTTTACCCTATTGTCGCAAAGTAAAATTCATTGGCAGGCAAAATCAGTATATCTGCAACTTGTTACCTGAACAATTTAAACAGGGTTCCCTTCTAAAATGAATGGACTACTCTGTGATTATGTCCATCCAAAATGCCCAATGACCATAAAACCTAAGAAGGTTGTAGATTATAGCTCCACACAATCCTTTTGACTATTTCTATTATATAATTAAGGGACGCAGTGGCTCAGTGGGTTAGAAGGTTAGAAGATCAGAAGGTTGGCAGTTTGGCGGGTCGAATCCAGAATGCCGCATAACAGAGTGAGTGCCTGTTACTCGTCCCAGCTTCTGCCAACCTAGCAGTTCGAAAGTACGTAAAAATGCAAGTAGAAAAATAGGGACCACTACTGTGGGAAGGTAACAGCGTTCCGTGCGCCTTTGGTGTCTAGTCATGACCACAGAGACGTCCTCGGACAAGCGCTGGCTCTTCGGCTTTGAAACGGAGATGAGCACTGGCCCCTAGAGTCAGAAATGACTAGAACGCATCTGCGGGGGAACCTTTACCTTTACCTATTATATAATTAGCTAAGCATGTAGCAGAATCTAAGCATGTAGCAGAAAGGCAGAATATAAATCAGTTCAATAGATAAAGTAGTTGAAAAGCATTAGGCTGGAAAAAAAACCTGCATTGAAGGTGGTTTTTTTTTTTTAAAGCTGTTACTTTTTGGACTTCCCCTTTGCCTGCAAAAAAGCAGGTTTACAAATATGGGTTCATACCCAAATGGACATGCAACTTTAATCCTCTTCTGAGTACAAAGGAGAATTATAATCTGAAGACATGCTCAGGACAATGCTTGTATGTTCCCAAGACAGAAAAGTCCTTAAAGTCTCTAAATGGTCTTTGATTCCTTTGATTAGGGCAGGGGTAGGCAACCTTGGCTCTTTTATGACTCGGGGACTTCAACTCCCAAGGTTGCCTACCCCTGGATTAGGGTATCTTGCTGATGACCTTTTGAATGGTGACTGGAAACCTCCCCTTCCCCACTACCAACTGGAGCTACCAGTACCCCCAATCCCTAGCCTCCATAGATGGTTCAGTAGGGTATCATGGTCACTGACATTTGGTTGGCCACTGATCACAAATGAGATTCCATTCTGCCTTTAAAACGATTCTTCAAATACTGGATTAATCAACTGATCCAAAAGGTTGCATAAATTTCCATTCAGGCATGGAGCTCACTATTACTTTTAGACCCATCAGTTTCTCCTAGTTCAGCCTAAGCAAGAGAACTGTTCTTGTGGAGTATAATGAAGAGAAACCTTGAGAATGCTGCTTCAATTCTCAAAGAAAAAAGTGTGATGTAAGTACAGCATATTTATTGCAATAATAATAATAATAATAATAATAATAATAATAATAATAATAATAATAATAATAATAATGTTACTTACTGTCCAGGCAAGGTTCACAGACAGTTTGGTTTACTCCACATGGTTGGGCAACTCCTTCCCCAGGATTACAGGCTCGACAGCATTCCCCACTGACAGTAAATTTCCCTGTGGAGCATTGTTCCTTGGCCCCTGCTGAGCCCTATAGCAAGAGAAAAAGCAGAACCCAGATGGTAAGGCTACTTCTAACTCTGGATGCAAAGATACTCCCAAAGATGCTGCTTTTTGCTACAGGCAGGCTCCAGGACTTGGCCAAGAAGATTCATCAGATTAGCAAATAAATTTTTTTTTATTTATTTTATTTATTTTAATTCCATTTATATCCCGCCCTTCTCCAAAGACTCAGGGTGGCTTACAAGCTTAGCAATAGCCTTCATTCTATGTATATGCCTGCTTTATTAGGGCTTTCACACACACCCCAAGCGGCATTATTACAAAGTCAGCTTAATTGCCCCCAACAATCTGGGTCCTCATTTTACCTACCTCGGAAGGATGGAAGGCTGAGTCAACCTTGAGCCTTGTGGGATGCAAACCTGCACTAATTGCAGGCAGCTGGTGTTACCTAAGGAGGCATTAGCCCACTGCTCCACCAAGGCTCCACCAAAAATAAACTATCATTGGTGTGGAACCAAGAATATGGACTTACCTGAGGATTTTTTTCCCCTTTTATGAGCTTCATTCCAACTGCCCCAAAGGGAAATTTCTCAAACTCTCTATGCCAGGCATATCAAACTGCCATTTGTAGCTCGGGGTGGAAATAAGGGGTCCTTGGTGCTCTCTGAGCTTGATTGTTTTCTTGCATACATTTCATCACCCAAACTAGGTAATATCAGAGCATTGATTATGCTACCTAGTTTGGATGATGAAACATCTGCAAGAGACAACAGAGCTTAGAGAGCACCAATGACCCCTCATCTCTATTCTCAGTCTTGCAATCTATTAAATAGATTCCTAGTGAACCTTCATTATTTCTTAGACATTTCCAGTGTCAGAGATAAATCTGCAAATTCATGCTGTACATAGTAGCATGGCTGTGAGAAAATAATTACATAGGTAACATCTGAGTTTGAGTGAAGTGCCACAAAATTTCTGTTTAGAATTATTTTGTTGAAAAGTCATGGCAACTTGGTGAGAAGGACTAATTGTCTGACCTCATGTAAGGTATTTTAATCAGATATTGAGTTTATCTTGGTGGACATTCCTATATTAGAAGCAAACAGAAACCCAGTTGAAAGTTGAGGGCCTCCTCAGGGTACCTCCGATCAAAGAATGCTGATTGGTGGCCCCCAGGGGGAGGGCATTCTCTGTGGGTGCGCCAGACCTGTGGAACCGCTTGCCGGTTGAGCTCCGGATGGCCCCCGACCTTCGCTCCTTCCGGCGCGATCTAAAAACGTATTTTTTTGAGCAATCTGACCTGGTCTGATGGGTTAGGGTTGGGGTTTTAATATGTTTTTAATTATTGTTTTAAATTTTAAATTTGGGCATTATATTTAATCGTTTTTTAACTTTTGTATTCTCTTTTTTATATTTATTGCCCTGTACACCGCCCTGAGTCCTTCGGGAGAAGGGCGGTATAAAAATATAATAAATAATAATAAATAAATAAAGTCTACATTTTTCAACAAGGTGCTATACAGATGTGCTGCCCTACAATTTTCACAGTTCCCAGAACAGTCAAGCCAAAGTCTGTGAACTGTGACCTATGGCAATTGTACTACAACATATCTAGAAAGCATCCATCTGGGGAAATCTGCTTTAATCCTTTAGATCAACTAGGCCATTTTAAAGAGTGGCCAGTCATGGCCATTAGTCAGATGGTGATCTGGAAAGTAGATGTTGTAGATAGCCTTGAATATTTTGAAGAGCAAGATTTCAAACTTAATGTATAAAAATCTGTGTAACATCTACATCATTCCAATTTACAATTCCCATATTACATAGGAAGATTTGAGTGCATGATAGAATCACCAAATTCAGAATAACAATGTGAACTTGTCATTTTTATCTGAACATGAGGAGATCATGACCTTATAGCTTCAGGTCCATTTTCAGTGTCCAGAAGCCCATCCCAAGTTGCCATTAAATGTAAATTTTGCCACGATAAAAGAAAAACACATGTACAATAAACTATTTCCTTATTTGTTAAATGTCTATATCATCATAACCTAAATCACATCTGGAAGTGTACTGGCATATTTACTGCAGTGTAAATATGCTTCAGGCACCTAGTATCAGTTAGTAAATAGGCTTATTCATTTTGCTTGAAATGTGGTATCTGGTATATCATTAAAGGCAGCCCCATGAGGATGCGTTGCAAAAATGATATGAGTTTCAAAATCCTCTGAGTGCAGGAAAGGCTCAACAGGTGTCCCATTTGGAACCAGGCAAAAGGTTTCCTAGACACCTTCCACCTGCCCACATAGCAATAGCCCGTAGTCCAAGAGGACCCCCCAAGTTGCAAAGCAGCTGCTTCAGGGGCTCTGCCACTCCCTCAAAAGACCACACAGGAGCAGATAGAGAGCCTTGATGAGCAAGTAGAGCTTCTTGGGTTCAACTTCACCCAATTTTTGCCAATCCAAGCCCCAACAACCTCCGGACATTGAAAAAACATCACCAGCTGTTATACAAAACAGCCAAAGAAAGAATTGAAATAAAACTATGATGAACTTTGAGTGGCCAAAGGAAGACACCTCCCCCAAAAGTTGCTACTCTCTAGTAAGGCATATCAAGAGATAAGAAACACAGTGTGTATGCTGTAAAGAGAGAACCAGCTGAGGGGGAAAAAAACTGGGAACCCAGAAGCACCATTTCAGAAAACTTTCATCCATGGCAGCATCACTGTCAGATCCCCTGTCTTGAATTCAGCAGAAACACTTGAAACTGCATGGCTAAATACAGATTTTTACTATATTCAGAATGATGCCACTTGAAGAAGTCAATTGCCATTTGCCAACTTGAGGGCACACTTCTCTTATACCCTTACGATTTAGACTGGCTACTTCTTTTTCCTGCCTTTCCCGTGATTTAACAGGTACATTTCTCATAATATTAGGTGATAATTTAACATAGACATAATAGGCACTCCTGCCTTGAGAAATGTGAGTTCCCCACATACTCCTTTGAATCTTTTACCCCTTCCTCTTAAAAGCATCTGGAAGGATCAGGAACTGTTCCTTATTCCACCTGTTAAATAGTGGGCTCTTGGGTGCAGGAATGATGACACGAGTCTGAGTATAGGATAACTCATACTTTATTCTTGCTAGAACTGTACTGAAGAATGGGCTGCAACCAGCCGCAATACAGTCTAGGCCCTAGGCGGCAGCCAATAGGTTTGAACCCACTCTTGCCGCCTGGGGCTAGCCAATTGCAGGACAGGAGACAGTTAGTCTGGGTTGCTGGAGAGCCGTTAGCTGCTCCAGCAACCCACGTGGTGTATCACCAAAACCCAGTACATAACACCCCCTAATTCAGAGAGGCAGAAAGAAAATGTTTCCTTTCATGTTTCCTGTTACCATTGCAGAAGTCCTCCAGAATAAAAGCAGCAGCAATGGGTGGCATTTCCACTTTCCCTTTTGGGTTCCTATCACAGAAGACCCATCTTTTGCAGAAGTTATGGAGACTCTCCTTTTCTCTTTCTAGAAAATGATACAATTTTTTCCAGTGTCCGAGTTGAAAAACTGTAGATGGATCTCTGCAGCTCCCCCCCTTACTCGCTTAAATTTCTGCTTGTATCCTACACCAAGTCTCCTTACTTGGAGTTAAACTCTCCATCAACTTTCTCATGTAGCCAGTAACATAGTTTACAGGGGTACTGTTGCAGGTGGATTTAACAAAAAATATGAAATGTGTGCACATCATTTACGGCTTTTCATGTTAAGATCAGTCAAAGTCAGGTATTTGTTCCCAACTACTAAGGAAAAAAAATGAGATTCAAAGCTGAACAGTGGCAACTTTTTCTGAAGTTGATAAAAAGTTTTAATTTAAATTTATCAAGATTAACAATCCTCATACAATAAGAAACAAGAAACAAGAACAGATGTAGCCAAGATTCTTTGACTCATCTCATGATACAAGAAACAACAGGGCAGCAAAGAAGTCCAGAAAGGCTAATAAATCATCACAGCAGAAGTCTGAATATTAGGAAAACAGCTAAATCTGATATTACTAGAAGTTGGTAAGAGGCAATGCTAATGAACTGAGCTTGCAGCTTAATTGGAAAAGAACAAGAAATACATTAAGAATTAAAGGTTTACTTTGAAAATGATTAGAAAAAAATGCATCAGACTTCACACAGACATAGTATCTCCCTACTATTTAGTACAGCACCCTTACTATTTTTCAGATGATTTAAAGTTAATGTGATTCTTAAAGCACCTGCTACCTCCCCCACCCCCCCCCCAAGAGCTGAAACCTAAACAATACTGTAATAGGGCTTTTTTTCTCATAGAACGCTCAGAACGGAGTTTCGGCACCTTTTTTGGATGGAACCTTGTAGGGTAAGGCAAGGCAGGTTGTATGACATGTGTGAGTTCTGGCACCTTTTTCTCTTACAAAAAAAGCACTGACTGTAATGTTTTAATGAATACTAGGGACCTGCTGGGTTTCAGCACTTTAGAAACATACACATCCCTATTAGGAAAGACCAAATTACCCAGTAACATCCAATAAAAACCAGCAAAGAGGAGAGTTCATCAGATATTGATAAAATCAGAGCAGAAAATCAGTACAGAGAGTGCTCTTAATTATTTTTTTGTAATTTCTTTTGAGCAGTGTAGTAAGAGCTTTTTTTTTTGACCCACAGTACTTCTGTGTGCACAGAGCTAGGGAAGTAATTGCCAGATTCATCTTCTACAGGAAGAGCTCATAAATCTGGCCTGAACTACAGATGTGGCAGAATTAGCTACTTTTTTTTTTGCTAGGTGTTGAAACTGATAGTGAATTGATTTCTCAAACTGCAGTATGTTCTTTCCTCCCTTGACATTATTCATTGATGGCTAAACATAGAAAGTTTCCTTAGGACATTTCTCATGAAATATAGCTCTCCCACTATACAACTGAAAGTATGTCTTCCTTAGCTACATTAGGGTTACAATTATCCTTTCTTTGAGGAAGTGCTTTTGTCATGATCTGAGTACTATTAATCTTGTATACTGACAATGGAAATGGAAGGATCGTTGGAGGTCATCTAGCTTTCAGTGTCCTCTTCCAATAATATGGTTCTATTATTCCACTGTTCAGTGGAGAATCTCCAGTACAAAATGCAACACTGGTATCATTACCACTTTGCCATCTAATCCCTGTTTAAAGATTCCAAGTGCGGAAGAACTTACAACATTCCACAGTTAAAAATCTCTTAAACCTAGAAAATTTCTTCCAATGCATTGCAAAATCTGCTGTCTTGACATTTCCATGGATTAATTCTAGTTTTGCTCTCTGGAACAAGAAAACAAATCATGCATCAGCTTCCATGTGATAGAACTGATACCTGTACGGTAGATGGCTATCACAGCTCCTGTCATGTGGGCAGACTGCTGCCTTAAAATATAATCTTTTGTTATTGGTGAAAATAAATCTTGCCTCAAAGCTATCATTTATTGCTTGTGTAGCTGACATCTGCAATATGGATACACAGAGCTGCAGGTATCTATTGGCCAACATCTCTGATATCCCAAATAATACCTGTAATGTTTTTGTTGTTTGGAAATTCTGGGAGTTGCTGTCTCAGTATATTTGTTTTGTTTGTTTGTTTTGTTTTATTTGATTTCTATACCGCCCTTCTCCCTAGGGACTCAGGGCGGTTCACAGGGCATATATAAATAACGGTACAAAAGTTAAAAAGAAATTAAATCAATGCCCAGTTAAAACAAAATACAATGCTAAAAACACCAAATTTAAAACCCATAATCCCCCATCAGGCCAGACCAGCTAATTCGAATAAGTGGGTCTTCAACCCGCGACGGAAGGTTCGGAGGTCTGATGCCATCCGGAGCTCCACCGGCAGTTGGTTCCATAATGCCGGAGCGCCCACAGAGAAGGCCCTCCCCCTGGGGGCCACCAGTCGGCATTCCCTGACCGGAGGCACCCTGAGGAGGCCCTCTCTGTGGGCACGTACTGGGCGGAGGGAAGTTGACGCCGGCAGCAGGTGGTCCCTGAGGTAACCCGGACCCATGCCATGTAAGGACTTGAAGATCATAACCAAGACCTTGAACCTCACCTGGAAGACAACTGGTAGCCAATGCAGCTCGCGGAGCAAAGGTGTAACATGGGAGTACCGGGAAACTCCCAAGACAACTCTCGCGGCCGCATTCTGCACCAGTTGGAGCCTCCGAGTGGTCTTCAAGGGAAGCCCCATGTAGAGAGCATTACAGTAGTCAAGGCGAGAGGTCACGAGCGCATGAGTGACCGTACACAAGGCATCCCGGTCCAGATAGGGCCGCAACTGGCGCACCAGGCGAACCTGGACGCCTTGGTTGACACCAGATTGAAGAGAACTGTCTGCTGGAGCTATCCATGACTTAATTTCTGAATTGAAATTAAAAAGGTAAAGGTTCCCCCGCACATGCGTGCTAGTCGTTTCCAACTCTAGGGGCCGGTGCTCATCTCTGTTTCAAAGCCGAAGAGCCAGCGCTTGTCCGAGGACGTCTCCGTGGTCACGTGGCCGGCATGACTAGACGCCAAAGGCACATGGAACGCTGTTACCTTCCCACCGTAGTGGTCCTTATTTTTCTACTTGCATTTTTACGTGCTTTCAAACTGCTAGGTTGGCAAAAGCTGGGACGAGTAACAGGCCCTCACTCTGTTACGCGGCACTCGGGATTCGACCCGCCAAACTGCCGACCTTCTAATAGACTTGATCTAACATGCTTGAAGTATATTCACTGGTAAAGTGAATATAATATAATATAATCGAATTGAAATTATGAAGGTCTAAAACATGCAACACTTCCCATCCACCCCCTCAAAGAAACACTTATTCCTGACAGCTGCACTGTTGGTGCATGAAATCTGTCGATGGCTCTTTGAAGGCTCCTCACTTGCACACATCTGCAGCTGAAGGACAGAGCTTGCCTGCATGTTTTCAGTCCTTTACATTGCCATATACGAGATACTATCAGCCAACATTAACCCTTGTGTGGTTGCCCATGGAATAACATGGAAGAACAATAGCAAGCAATCACTTTAACAGTGAATATACTTCAAGCATGTTAGAAGTGATATGACATCTATGTTGGTCTTCTGAGCCAAGAATAACAGGCAGATCCTCAATTTGAAAATGTCAGCCAAACGTGTGGATGATTCTTTAACCACAAAATAATTAAGGATCTTAGTGGATCCTTCTTCTTATATTTTGAGCAGTTTCTGAAATCAAAGGGGTTTTTCTATATTAACTCATCCTATTGATTTTATTCCAGCTCTGTATGATTACATTTGATCTCTCATTCAGTCCTTTATACTTTATTTCTTTTGCTACTTTAATAGTTAATTGTGCATTGATTTTTTTAAAAAAAATGTGATTCCATAGGATCTTTTGTTATAAAAGGCCAATTATTTGGATTTTTTAATAACAAGTAAAGACATACTACTGTTTCCACTTTTTTTTTCAGAATTGTTTTCTTCCACTGAAAAAAAAAAGAACTCCAGCAGATTTTCTATGGGTTAAATTCTAGAAGCACAGCAGGCTGTGTTAATGACAAGACTATCCCAAGCATGAAACATCCAAAAAAGGAAAATCCACATTTTCAGTGACGTGGAAAATTTAACTTCCATGTTCATTTAAAAATAATAATAATAATAATAATAATAGTAATAAGGAGGATGAGAAGTTGAATCTGGCATCTTGCATTATGTTTCAACTTCAACTTTTCCAGGAACACCAAAATTTCTTCCTTTTTGGTATCCAGATTGTCATTCTTGGGTAAGGACACATGTTCTTCATTAGATTCATCCAAATGTGTTTACTATTAACATGGCTCTTGTTGACATAGGTATTAGCCTCATAAAACATTCTGACAGGTGGAACAAAAGGGAAGTTGGAAGAATGAAACATTTGGAAAGCCTTTAATTGCTTTTAAGTTGGATTCATGTTTTGTTTGTGTGTGTATACAATGGAACACAAGGAACTCAGGAGATAAAGTTAAATTTCCAAACTGCTTTATTTTGACTTAGAAACATTCTCAATTTATGAATGGGGTACCCCACCAAATGACTTTGGTCTAAAGATCCTATCATTGTACACTATACACCACACATAATCACCATATTGATTAGGGGTGCTAGGAACTGGAATGCAACATCTGGAGAACCCAGGTTGCTTAAGGGACTGTTCAAAAGAAGGAACTGAGATTTGCTTCAGAACGAGGTAGATTTCCTCTTTTATTTATCTCGATTTGACTGATGTCAGCACTATTGTTTGTTATTGAGATTGCAGGTATAGAGCTTTGCAACTTGTTTGCTGTGTCAATTTTGAATGGTTTATTCAATAGGAAAGAGCATTCTGCACATATTTCTTAACATCAATCTTTTACTATATTTTGTGACAACAGAGTGCCTTTTATCACTGAATAAACCAGCCAGCAGCCAGACAGCTAAGCTAAGTGTGAAGGATGGTGAATGGGTTGGGTTGGAATCTAAATTTATAAACAAAGGATATAGGGTTTCCTGCCTGAGCAGGGTTAGAAAATCTCCAAGGTCCCTTTCAACTCTGTTTTTCTGTTATTCTGATACAGTCCTAAACACAAGAAGATATCTTGAAGCACCTTTTCCAATTAACCAGTTTGTAGCTCTATATCAATCAAGCCACTCTATGCATCTGGCAAAGTGAATTCAGCTCCTAAAAACATATGCCTGTTAATAAAACACTTTTAATAAAGCTATCACTGAGCAAGGATTGTCTGTATGTAGAGGCTAACTGGTTAATGATGGTGTCTTTGTTTCTACACTGGGTCCTGCAGTGAGTAGTTACCTCTAAAAGGGTATTATTTAAAAAATTGTTTCATTACAGAACAATTCAATTTTGAGTAGTTACCTCTAAAATGTAATATTTTAAAACCTGTTAAATTACAAAACAATTCAATTTCATGATTATTGAAGAAAATGAAAAGATCTATTTTATGATGCAGAAATGATACAACAAACCCTTCCATGGGGAGTTATATGATATTTATAATATTACCTGTAGGAGTTGCTTTTCCAGGTTCTCCCATCTAAAGAAAAGTCAAATAACTGTAGGAGACAGAGGGTTTTTTCTCTCTCAATGGTAGAATTAATTTTGAGAATATCCTTCTCAGCAGGTCTCATCTGAAGCACTAATGTGCAAAAAAATATAAGTGCAATCCTTAGGTATTAAAAATATTTAAATAAGAATAAAGTAGAATTGCCAATGAAACCATTTTGGAGTCATGGAAGTTGTTTTGCTCCTAGTTTTATAGATGTTATGTTTTGCATTTATTGTTATGATTAATTGTTATTATGCAGACCTTCATCCTATGCTTCTGTTTCTAATATTTTGTTTTGTATTGTATTTTAATAGACTAGTACGCTGTCCAGAGAACTACAGAGAAGTAATAAACATTTAGAAAAGGAACAATTCCTCTGGAAAGCAGATCACACTGTCCCATATAAACCTGTCTGGGTCTGCAGATCCTTAGAAAAGGTATGTTCCTCTGATTCTTCTCTAACCAAAGCACTGAGACCCTAAGCCAAACAGCTCCGTGCCACAGTAGGCTTTTCCATTAGTAGGAAAATAACTTCTAAAATAAGTTCCTTTAGCATTACAGTGGTGTGGATATGTTTAACTGAAATATTTTTTAGGTTATTTGAAGCTGCGGTGGCGCAGTGGTTAAAATGCAGTATTGCAGGCTAATTATGCCCTCAGCCTAGAGTTCGTTTCTGACCTACTCAAGGTTGACTTAGCACTGTATCCTTGTATCCACTAAAATGAGGACCCAGATTTTTGGGGGCAATATGCTGACATTATAAACCACTCAGAGGCTATTGTAAAGTGGTATATAAGTTTAAGTGCTAAGTGCTATTGCTATTTTATTGGCTTGTTCTTAGTGCTGCATTTTGTGTGCATTTTGTTTCTCGAATATTAATTGTTTTGAATATTACTTTTAGTAGCAAAAAGACAGAAAGAAAACCCCTTGATCTTTACACCTGCAGAAAAAATTGGGCACTGAATACTGGAATAATATGATACTTGTACAATCTGAAATTAGTGCATAGGAATTACGGTTCATAGATTACAAACAACTTGGAAATTCACTGGTTTAGACTTATTGGTGGGACCATGCACATGGGCACTATGCATATAAACCATGCTGTGCAGAGGATTCACTTCAATTTATATGATGCACTAACGTTGTTTTGATGTTACCATTCATACATGTCCTAGAAGTACAAATATATTCCTTACTCACAAATCTGGTCTTGTGATGACTCACTTGGAATAAACAGTATAATAATTAGCCTCATTCAATTTTTCAGCAATGAAAAAAGTCCTCCCTATAATACCAATTTATTATAGGAGACCATCTTTCATCCTCAATTTTCTTATCTGTAAAGTGGATACAAGCATGACCTTGCTTGATTAAAATTTATCCTGAACACAGATTGTAATAAAATGCCACAAAAGCAAATTATTAAATGTGCTCTGTGAGTAATAAGCATAAACAAAAGCTATTTGAGCTGTTTTATGGAGGGGGAATTTAATGAATGCCATATGGAGAAATTTTACATTCCCATTCAAATTTGATGAAAGAGAATTTGCCACAGCAGTTACTTCAAAGGACAAGAGAATTCCAAAGACATCCTTATGAGTGGGGTGTGATATTACATTTGTTGAGTGACAAGATAGCCAAAGGATGTATATGAATATTTTGTACTTCATTGTGCACCCTTCTCTCCAGATGCGATTCCATTAAATCACACAATCACACATATACACAAATACAAAGCAATGCCCCATGAGGCTACTTCACTAACAGTACTTCCATTAATGGGAAATACTAACCTTGAGAAATGTTTGGAAAATTGCCTCTATCCTTTGGAGAAATTCATTCAACCAATTTCTTTGCCAGCAAATGTAGTGGAGAATCTGGAAAGGCCATTTGTCTCTATCTCTCATTTTAACTTCTCCTCTTACTCACCTTAAAGTTTGCAAGCCAGTAAAGCCTTGTAGGTCAATTTATTCTTTATTGATTCTTTAAAGACAATTTGTTGAAATATTACAGCTGCTCTGATTTTTCATCCTCTTCCAAATCCTTAATGGCAGAGCAAGCAGTATTGATTCTTTATCTTTTGTTTGTCTGGAGGGGGCAGGGTACGGCTTTCTGATTTCTGGGTCACTGTACTCACATCACAAAAAATGCACTTGGACAGTTATAATGAGTACCTTGAGGGATGATAAGTGTTCCCTGGTTTGATCACAATTCTTTCCCTTGCCCAAATTGATTCCACCATAACAATTTGTTATTTTTTTTCTCTTCTTTGCCCTGGAGAATATTTTAAGTTTTGCATTAGGCAGCTCTGAAAGTCTAACCAGTAAGTCCACTCTCTAAATTCCTGTTACCTTTGGTTCTTTCCCAATCCACTGACTGCAAGTCCTAAAAATTATAGGGGCATGAAATCTGTTCAGTGTCTGACACAGTGAAATAAGCTCTTCTTGGCACAGTTAATCAATGAGTCTCTAAGGTGCCATCAATTAAACCAGTATCTCTGTGAGCAGTTTCTTTTGGAGGATTGATGCAACATCACATTTTCAAAGTTGGCAATCCTGCCACCTAAAAGTGAGAGAAAGTAGGCACCAGACAGTTACTCTAATGAGAGCCAGTGTGTTACATAATTTAAAAGAAAGATCTTTCTCCCAAGTTGTTTTGGATTATCTATACCTGGCAGAATTCTCAGAGAGCTTCTGGGACAGACTGGGGAAGGCTGGATTATCAGACTGAGGAGACCTTGTTGATCCTCATTCAGCTACAGAACTCACTGATCTTAGGCTAACCTATTTCATAGCCTTTGAGAGGACAAGATGGGGATGAGACTATATGGCAGCAAAGGTTCGGAGCATTGCATGAAAGAACTCACAGGCTTGATCCTCAGCATTTAACTAGGAAAACAGCCTGGCTTAAATAATGGGCTAAGATTTTGACAGCAAAGGCCTTATGAGTCCTACATATGAGACACATAAGGTGCCACCTAAAGACTGCCTTCCATTTGCGGGTTTTCTCTATTCTAAGAATACTTCAACCCCCAAGCCATTTAACAGGAGCCATGGTGGTGCACCGGTTAGAATGCAGTATTCTAATTCTGCCAACTGCCAGCTGTTCGATTCTCACCAGTTCAAGGTTGACTCAGCCTTCCCTCCTATTGAGGTCACTAAAATGAGGATCCAGATTGTTGGGGGCAATATATTGACTCTGTAAAATGCTTAGAGAGGACTGTAAAGCACTATGAAGCAGTATATAAGTCTAAGTGCTATTGCTATATGATTATGAACATATGGCACTTGTTGCTTATATGTACACTGAGAGCTTTTGCATCAGAGATAAATTCCTTGTGTGTCCAATCACACTTGGCCAATATTCTATTCTATTCTATTCTATTCTATTCTATTCTATTCTATTCTATTCTATTCTATTCTATTCTATTCTATTCTATTCTATTCTATTGTAATCTATTCTATTCTATTCTATTCTATTCTCATTTTTTAAAAATGACCTCCATGTTGGCTTAATAAATATACTGCATAACTTTCTAATGAGCTTTTCAACTTTCTTTCATATGGGCTTTTGGACCTAGCCTTCCATCTGACATGTATTAGATCTAGTAATGGCCTTTCCTACTTCAGTAAGATAAATTGCTTGTCTAGTCAAATGATAGATATAATTTCTACAACCAAATTAATTTGTATCCAAGTATAAAATTAAGATATGTACATTTTGTGGAAACAGTGCCCTCATCTTTTTATTTGGAAATGCAGAGGGGGCTCCCTCAAAATCAGTAAGAGCAGGCTGGATACATCACCTGTCAAAGTACTTGAAATGCAGTTTATAGGTTAAGATAATGGTAGAGAGGCAAAGGTTAAGTTGGTTGTAGCAGACCAGATCGATCAATAGTCAGACTTGCTATATGTTATAAAGGAAAACTGTCTTCAAGAAATGCTTGGTTTCTAGAAACTATACGTTGGCATATACATGCTTGAAATGGAAGTGGTTTGCCATTGCTTTCTTCCAAAACCATTTTTCAGCTTTCCAATCTCATCTATAGTTCTAGAAATTTTCATCTAACCAGATAGCAGGCAATCTCTTTAGACATGTGGACATATCGATGCCCTTATAAAATGCTCTTTCAGAAAGATTTGCTATTGATTCCAGTGGATGGCAAGACCAATACACTTGGTTCAGATTCTAATGTTGACTGTTTATTAAATTAATTCAGAGAACACAAAAATAAGACTTAATTGTTTACAAAGAATGGTGTTTGCATTGGCTTAATAAATATACTGTATGACTTTCTATTGGCTTTTTTTTTTAAAAAAACTTTCTTTCATATGGCCAATACAGTTCCCTTTTAGTTTTGATCTCCATTAGGATTGCATTCTGGTGGCCATCTAGCATATTTTAGGAAGTCCAGGGCATCAAAAAAACTGGGTAATTATGCAATGTGGAAAGGTGTGTCACACACCTGGGCAGACCCAAATCTTAATGAAACTATAAACTTTTTTTGCTGGGACTAATGGACAGATGGACAGACAACTAGAAAAGACTTATTAAAAATTGTTCTTCCACATGGTAACTGCAGCAAATTTGTTATATGCACAAAAACTGAAAAACTTTTAAGTACCCACAACAGAAGAATGGTTGGTTAAAATGTCAGAATTCGTAGAAATGGCAAAATTGACTTGTTAAAAATAACCAATATTTTTAGTGACCAGAAATTCATTGTGCACATTTACTGAAAAAGAGAAAAAAAGTGATTTAAGAATCTGAGGATTACAAAGAGTAGAACATGGAAAGAACAGTGCCGTAATAAATTCTTAGACAGAATTTAATATAGTTGCTGAAAAAAAAATCAGATGTTGCTCCTTTATACCTTGTTCCTCCTTTTCTGTATTTTTCTTAGTTACTTATTACTTTTCTTTCTCTTTAAGTGTGTTTTGTTTTTGTAAAATATTCAACAATTTTTTTAAAAAAAAGTAAAGCCAAAATGTAAGCCTCATTCTGATAGTGTTTCCTGCCACAAATACTAGGGAAGCAGCCTGCCAATGTTTTTAATCTTTGACCTGTATTATAATAAGATTTAGCCCTGCAGGATTTAGACCAGAAAGTTTCATATCCTCTGCTAACTCAACGTTCAAGCCAGGTATTAAATCTGATATCTTTTAAATGCAAAACATCACCTGTACCACTGAATTATGTATGGCCTTTTTCTCAGCTTCATGGGTGTCCGTGACTACTCAAGAGGTAGGCATTCCATGGAAGTAACTAATTTCTTTCCCATTGTATTATTCCATCTTCACCAGGCTATAACATCTCTTCATCAGGACCTTATATATTCTACACCCCCTGCCCCACCCAGTTTCTGTTCAGAGAACAATGCATGGCAAACTCTCGAGCAGGAGCCTGAATAATATTGAGGCCTCATTGCCCCTTTGAAAAGTCAGATGACCTAATAATCACTACCCAGTTTTGCTGTTTCTCTTTTTAGCAACACAATAACACCCAAGCCCCCTCTGGCAGAAGGCATTTTCTGGAAACTATGCACATCAGATTTCCCCCTTCTCTTTGCTTCATTGAATTTAGGAATAAACATGTTTTGGAACATTTTAATTGAATTGCATGGTCTGTGTTTTTGAGACTTGAAGTGTTTTCAGTCTTAGGAAAAAAAAATATTTTTTAAATTTTCTAACCCTCTCTCTGTGTGTCCCTCTTCTCTCTTCTCCCAGTCTTGCAAGCCTGTAGAGCGCTCCTCCTTGCCACATCAAGAACCAATTGGTTTCTCACTCAAATCTTATTTGGGATTGGCAATGGGACAGCATCTTCCATGACACCCAAAAGCAGCCAGCTGGTTTACCAAGGTGAGAGCAATGATTGCAGAACACACAGCTGGGCCCTCAATTCCCTTTACCAGAACCACTCCCTGCCCTTCGGCATCTACTTCAGGCAGAAGACTCATCCTTCTAAGGGCAGGACCATCCCTAAGCAGATTTTATTGGCTCTGTTATATAGAAGCCGCATTTTATTGACTCTGTTATATAGAAGCTCTGCCGGAATTAAGAATATATTCACTACTCCTGGTGGGGGGAGGGGGGGCTACTTTCCAATGTGCCCCTCTTGGGTGTGCTCTTTCATTTCCACTGTCCCTGAAAATAAGACACATTTTATTTTCTTCCACTTATAAAGAAGATTAGCTGCTTCACCGATAAGAAGATGCTTTTGGCACTTTTATTGGGAAGGGAGGGAGGGAAGGAGGAAAGGGAAGGAAGGAAGGAAGGAAGGAAGGAAGGAAGGAAGGAAGGAAGGAAGGAAGGAAGGAAGGAAGGCTTCTACTGAGTAAAAGAAAAAAAAACAATATAGCAGCATGGCACTGATTTTGGAATCTTGTGAGGCTCCAGGATCCCAAGGACTGACATTGCAATCCCAGCTAAAGAAGAGCTCTTCTCCCATCCCTCCCCCCATTCACATTCACAAATAGGCAGAAGGGCACCTCCAAAGATTATGCTCAGCACTGAAAGAAGTATACTCCTGTGCTGGAGATTGCCTGAGGAAACAGGCAGAAGAGATGTAGAGTCATTAAAAAAACTGAGTTGCTAGGGCTGGGAAACCACACCCTCCTCTCCTTGCTTCTATGCCTGAGGCTCTCCACCTCTCTTCCCATCCACTTTTCATATACTACAGTTTAAACTCTGGGTTTACTATAACGCTTGTAACACTTTTCCCTTTGGGGGATAACTTCACACAAGTTGTGCTCTAAGCCATGAGAGCTTAAACGCAAGTGTTTGCAAATTAGGTAAAGCCTAGTCAGTTTGAACTTGGAGCTGCTTTGCACAGAAGCATACTCAACAAACCCAGAACATTTATAGCTTGATGTGTTTCATGAATGGCACATTGAAAGAATTGTATCAACACAGCCTTACAGTAAATGTGGTGGAAGTAGAAGTCTGCTGTGTTTGAGGATTGTAACCTTCAGGGCAAACTCATTGATCTTGAGGACATGACTTGTCCTCTCTAAGTGCCTCATTGCCCATCACTTTTTCTATAGAGCCATCCATAATCCTTGCCCAGCTATGCTTTCAATTAATTTTTAATTTAATTTTTAATTTTAATTCCATTTATATCCCGCCCTTCTCTGAAGACTCAGGGCGGCTTACAAGCTTAGCAGTAGCCTTCATTCTATGTATATGCCTGCTTATTAGGGCTTTCACACACACCCCCAAGCGGCATTATTACAAAGTCAGCTTAATTGCCCCCAACAATCTGGGTCCTCATTTTACCTACCTTGGAAGGATGGAAGGCTGATGGGACGCGAACCTGCACTAATTGCAGGCAGCTGGTGTTACTTAAGGAGGCATTAGATTAATTAATTAAGGAGGCATTAATTAAGGAGGCATTACAGGACCTAAACACAACTCACTGGATTCCATTACAATGTATGGCATGAAATGTATCACTTCTTCCCCATGTCCATGCCATGAAACTTTCTCCTCTTCTATCTCCCTACTGTCAAACATTAGAATTTTCTTTGGGGTAAAATTCTGGGTTATTTTTCCACTGAACCTGCAGTGGAAAAAAATCGGATGATGTGTAAATCTATCTGTAAATCATAACTACTAGAAGTCTTTCTCTCAAAGGACTTCGCTTTGAGCAAATCATTACAGGATAAATGAGAACCTTCTCCATGCCCTCTTTGCATGCTCAGTGGTCCTCTTTAGCAGCTGCATGATTTTGCAGCTGCTGAAGACCACTTCAAATGAGTTTTCTGCTGCGAAATCAAAGGGATTTTGTGCCTTTTCTAGCCCGTCTTTCAAAGCTATAGTATACAATTACATATCCAAAGAATCAAAACTGTTATTTCCTGGGTGGAATAAAGTATCTAGGGAGAGAGAGAGAGAGAGAGAGAGAGAGAGAGTCAGCCATTTAAAAAAAATCATTGTGAAGGACAAGTGTTAAATCCTTCTCCAGGAGTTCGTTTGCAGTATAAAAACGTGTCCCTGCAGACTCTATTAGCACTTAAAACGAGCGAACACCCTTCAACGATTCTTTGTCTTCCTGCCTAATTTCCTTCCCAGAAGAGATGTGAAACGAAGATGACCCTCTTCTCCCCACCCACGCTTCGTGGCAGGAAAAGTCAGTGGGAATTTGGTAGCCTTTTGAAGTTTTGCTGCTGAATTACTTTGTGCTGATCTCGTTACCCGCCCCTTCATCCACCCGCATCCAGTTCTTCTGCAATAGGGTATGCTAAAGTGCTTATTCTGCACGAAGAGTTAAGCAACCAATCATTTCTGAAGCCGTGTGGAAATGTTCCTCCTCCTGAAAATATACATCCTTTATCTCTTTACTCTCCTGAGAATTCGAAAGAAGGAAAGTGAAATCCAGCCTCAGAATCCCAAACCACCTCTTTCGCTTCCAGCCGGCGCGCTTCCAAACCCCTTCAGTTAAGCCGCCACAAAGAAAGGAGTGGGTGGGAAGGATGATCGTTCTCCGGAGCTCACTCGCAGAAGCGCCACACCCGCTTTCCAGACCCGGGAAGCCTTTTGCCACATCCCGCCCCCCATTCAAAACTCTAATCGCCGTCCCAAGATTCCTTATTCATGTCTTCCTCGGCCGGATGGATTTCTGTTCTGGAGGAATCCCAACGATTAGAAGTAAGGTGTGGCAAGCGGAAAGGGCGAGTGCTCCGGCGCTGTCCCCTATTTATAAGAATTATCCACTCGGTCTACAGTCTGTACAGTTTGCGTTTGTTATTCAGTTTTACAATACCACCATTACCATCTCATCATTATATCGGACTGGAGCACAGCAAAAGTTCCCCTCCTTCTCCCCACGCCAGGCTGATACCTTGACCGATACTTCTGCTCTCGCGAAGATTCACACGTGACGTACGCGAGCGCATCCCAACCTTCCCACGCCTGAGCGGCGAAGCTCACGGGGTTCACTTGCGACCCTGTGGACAGCCGTCACCGCCGAGGGACCATTTCTGAGTCTTGGACCCTCTCTTCCATCCCAAATCATCTTAGACGACATTCTGATACTCACCGGTCCAGGCTGTCCTCGCCCTTCTCCTCCCCAACCCCAAAGGGAAGGGGGGAAAAAGCCGCCAACTTGCCCCATCCCAATTTTGCCCTCTCCGGGATGGAGTAGCGCCCGACGCGGAAGAGGGGGGCGCGTGCTCTCCATTCTCCCACCCATTCCCTAATACCTCTCAGCGTGTCTCGCCCCGTCGGTCCCCGGCCGGTTCCCTACAGGCACCGTCTACTCACCCCGGAAAGCAGCAGAAAGCCCCATAGCAAGAACGTCGTCTTCTGCATGATGGTCTGAGGTAAAATAGGGCGCGGGAAAGGAAGGTGCCGGCCGGGAGATGAGGAGAGGGCAGGAGGCTGCTTAAACATTCCCTCCCCAAGGGGCGTCTCGGGATGGGGGCGGGAGGGAGAGAAGAAGAGCCTCGATGGCGACGGAGGCAGCGCTAGTAACTGAGGGAGTCGGACCGCACCTGCTTTCTGTAAGTGGTAAGCTCAGCCCCCTTTTTTTTTTAAAATCAGTATTAAAACGATCGATGTTCTCCTCCCACTGGCTGGGTGGTTTAAGGAGCGCACTAATAACCGAGACGTGACAAGCCCTCCTTCTTTCAGGCGCCCAGGAAGAGATTATCAAAGAAAACCACTTGGTTCATTATATCTTTCCCAACCATAAAACTTTTTAAATATATATATATATATATATATATATATACTCCTGAAAGCTGAGGAAAGATGTTGAGAAAGGTATTAAGATCCTCAGTGGTGAGGAAATGATTTTAAATAACTTCCAGGGATTCCACCAGTGAATGGAAACACAGGGGGGACTAGTAACAGTTGCCACTTTGGGGTGCTTGCTTCTTCTTTTCCTTCCTTCCTTCCTTCCTTCCTTCCTTCCTTCCTTCCTTCCTCCTTCCTTCCTTCCTTCCTCCCTCCCTCCCTCCCTCCCTCCCTCCCTCCCTCCCTCCGTCCTTCCGTCCTTCCTTCTTCTTTCTTTCTTTCTTTCTTTCTTTCTTTCTTTCTTTCTTTCTTTCTTTCTTTCTTTCTTTCTTCCTTTCTTTCTTCTCCTGCAAAATCTGCTAAAAGAAGATCTGGCCGTGGCTTTGGGGAATGGTGCCCTGTCTTTGGAAGCATCCAATGCTGGCATGCAATCTTTCAGTTATTTTCTCCCTTTTATAACCAGACTCCACCAGCCTGAAGAGACCCGATACAAGCAGAGAGAGATAATCTAAGCAGGAAGAAGGTAAACCGGCCAACCAACCAGCAGTCAACTGTAGTGCAGGATGTGTGACCCTCAGAAGTCATCCAGATAGCTGTAAGTTACTATCTGGAGCCATTATTTGCAATGTTATGTCCCAGCCTTGCAAATCTCTTGGCCGCCAGATGGATCGATGGATGAAATTTATAGGAGTTGTACTTCAGTCTATCTGGAGTAGTCAAGTTGGGCTAGGCTGATACTTGGCCAGATATCTCAACAAGAACCAAGGTGAGATTGACACTTTATGGTGAAATGGAACACAATCAAATCTGACTTTTTGGACACACTTCACTTAGAGATTTTTTCTGTACATCCTATATAAATTTCCATTTTTTTTCAACAACACTATGTATCTGCTCATGGAATAGATTATTAGCTGTTATATATCTTCATATACATACATATATATATATATATATATATATATATATATATATATATATATATATATATATATATATATATATATATATATATATATATATTACATGTGTGTGTGCACGCACATACACACAGCAAATGTGCACCCTACTTTATATCAAAGAGAAAAAAATAAAGCTAATCATGACAAGATATATTGAACAAGGAAAGCCCTGTTTATGTGCTGCAGCTGAACTAAAAATGTAAATCCTGCTAGCAAGTGGAGTTCATTTATAATTTAAATTCTTCACATGGGGAATCAAAGTGGACTTTCTTCCTGGAAAGTCTCCTGGAACCTATGGCTTGATGTCCCAGATCTATGTGATCTGAAGGTTTATACTGTTTCATAGGGAGATCAGCCCTACTTTTAGTCCTTCCTTCCTTTCTTCCTTCCTTCCTTCCTTCCTCCCTTCCTCCCTCCCTTCCCTTCCTTTCCCTTCCCTTCCCCCTCTTTCTCCCAACATATTGCAATGCATTTTCACTTCCCTCATCTCAGACAACTGCTTTCCACATCCTCTATTAGATCAATTGTGACAGAAACAAGGATCCAATTGTCTGACTCAACAAAATTGGCTATCTTTGTGCGCAGACTCAGAGCTTCCTGTATCTGGCCAGTCTTGCCCTGTGTTTCATGCCATTGCCTCCTCACCCCCAATTTGCCTGACTTAAGAGTAACTAAATTGCCTATTTGGTTAAGAACCAGCACTTCAGAATGCCACAACTCTTTCTCTGCTCAATAAATCAGCTCTGGGTATAGTGCAGCAACAGCATGACTTAGTTTGAAAAGACCTTCTAGTTGCTCGTCAGACATTTTATGGCTTCAATTGTGGCTTTAATAATGAATGCCATGTTAAAAGTTTAGCCGGGATCCTTTCTGCTTTCTTGATAAGTGCTCTCTGAATCAGATATTCAGAATGGAGTCCAGACCTTTTTGAAAAAGAGGAAATGGACTGCAGAGCATCTGACTTGTTCCACCTATCACTGTTTGAAGAATGTGAATTTGCAGGGAGGAGTTTGAGATGTACATTTTTGGTATTTATAGGATGAAATATGGGGAGACAGGGTTCAGGAGGCATCATGGGCTCAGACGGCTCTAATTCAAGCACTGGATGCTCAAAACTCCTAATCCTTTCGCTTTAAAAATGTGGTATGCCTCAGTGCACACATCTGGTGCCTCGTGTTGCGCTTAAGGACCAGTCCAAAAGTTTTCGTAAGCTACTTCCTCCCCATACTGCCTCCATCTATCTCCAAGCTCAGTCAAAGTCATGTTATTTCTATACTTGGGATAGGATGGGGAATCTCTTTCTTGACAGTAAAAATCCCTTTCATGATATTGAAGATCACTTGCCCTGGAAATTGCTTCATTGGGCCTAATGATATAGACAGCAGTGGGTATCTTCTGCAGGATGCTCTAGAAGCAGGAGCTGCCTTATTTATAAACTGTTTTGGAAGCAGATCTTGAAATGACCCACAGATTTATTCATTACATTTTACTCAACCTTTTCTTTCCTAGGAAGAATACTTCACTTCCATTTTATCCTTACAACCAACCATGAGCAGGAGATCCTTACGACCATCCTGAGTAACCATCCTGAGCAGGAGCGTCTAGATTGAGAGATGCTGACTGTCCCAAGAGGTCATCCCATGAGCCTCATAATTGCCTGATGACTTAGTGGCTTGTTTAAAATATCTTTAATATGCCTACTGTCAGCCACACCAGAGGAAGTTTCACATATGCTGAGGAGACCTCCCCACTCTCTGCAGACTGGGCTGCACATCGCTGTGGTATGCAAGGAAGCAAATTTCTATGTTTTGTGTCTTGTGAACATCTGACTAGGATGAATAAAACGGTTTGAAACTGGCATTTGGGCCTGTATTTTATTTACTTACTTATTTATTTATTTATTTATTTATTTATTTATTTATTTATTTATTTATTTATTTAATTTATTTAATTTATTTAATTTATTTAATTTATTTAATTTATTTTATTTAGATTTATATACCGCCCTTTCCCGAAGGACTCAGGGCGGTTTACAGGGCATTTAAAAAACAGTCAATACAAACGTTAAGACAAATTAAAAGAGATTAAATAGAACCCTGAGAGAATTAAAACCCAGTTAAAATTAAAATTAAAATTAAAAATATTCTCAGCCTGGGCCAGAGAGCTCGAAGAGCCAGGTCTTCAGGTCCCGGCGGAATGAACGGAGGTTGGGGGCAGTCCTAAGCTCCGCAGGCAGCTGGTTCCACAGGGCAGGCGCACCCACTGAGAAGGCCCTATCCCTGGGTGTTACCCGCCGGCAGTCTTTAACCGGCGGCACCCTGAGGAGACCCTCCCTGTGGGAGCGCACTGGACGAAGGGAACTTGATGCCGGCAGCAGGTGTTCCCTCAGATATCCCGGACCCAAGCCATTTAGGGCTTTATAGGTCATCACCAGCACCTTGAATCTCACCCGAAGGGCAACTGGAAGCCAATGCAGCTCGCAGAGAAGAGGTGTTACATGGGAGTATCAGGAGACTCCCATCACGACTCGCGCGGCTGCATTCTGCACCAGCTGAAGCCTCCGGGTGGTCCTCAAGGGCAGCCCCATGTAGAGAGCGTTGCAGTAGTCTAAACAGGAGGTCACGAGGGACATGAGCAACAAAATGGCAGAAGGCTGGTTCAGAACTGAATCAGAAACATCATTCAAACACCGTACGGTATAATTGTGTTTTTTCTTCCTTTCCTAGAATCTTTTATTTGTAATTGTCTTTACAGCTCTGGATTGTCCTTTCTGTGCCCTCTTTGGTTTTTCTTTGAAAATATTTCCTTTTAACTCTCTCCAACTTGCCAATATCCTCAATGTAATGAATGGTTCCAACCAACTGCAATAGTGTGAAAGGTAAGGACATGTTTTTTTTCAGATGCTGATCGTAAAATCACTTTTTAGAACCTTCATTACCACTTAGGCTTTGCTGCCAGCAAAGCAATATAGTCTTTCAACCTTCACTTTGATAAAGAAGAGAAGAAAAAGGAAAGGAATGAAAAAAAGCCCTTTTTCCAGGAGTCAATATACAGGCTGACCATCCATATGTCCTCTTACCATAAATTCATTTATGAGATGATGGAATAGCTATGGGCAGTTTCACCTTTCTCTGACCAAAGTTAGGGCTTTTTGTGCAACAATACTTTTGCACAGAAACAAATCACCTAGTTGCTTCCGATGAGGATTGTTTCAAATTTAAGAACTATTGTCCTAAATGGGGGGGGGGGGCGCATCACCGATTTGGTTGAGCTTTCTGCTCTAATTGGCAGCTATAGAAGGCATATCTGAGTTTTAAGTTATCCAGTTTCTGTTTCACAGAATTGGAGCATATTGTTTGATTTCCTTTTGTAGAAATACATCAGCTTTTAATTAAGCTGTAAAATTAGGTAAGTATGCCATGGCTTTTTTGAATTGATGCATAGATGTATGATGTCTAAGAACTGTTTGACCAATTAAGTAAACACATAATTCAGAAAGCAATATTTTCATGTTGCTGCTACAAATAATGAAGAAGAAGGACGTATCAAATGAAATCAGAAGTGGGTTTGTGAATTCTAAATTTGCTCTCAGTATTGAGTTCAGTGCAGAACCTAAATCAATATTTGTATTGTTGAATTTTTGCATTAGGCATGACCCAGTATAGAAAGAAAATGTCACTTCCATGCCTACATGCATTTGCAAAGGCGTTCTGTTGCACTTAAAGTCACATTTCTTGTTAATAGAAATATGTGGAAAAGTTTAAACCCAGCCACGTAAGTGTCACAGCTGATTATTATTCTGATCTGTCAACATTTTTATATTCTTTCAAAGACAAGAATAGAGGAAAGTCCACATTTTTTTATTTTATACAATTTCTATAAGGTAAAAAAAATCCTCCTTCTTACTGTGGTAGAAATTTGTAACGAAATTTATTTATTTCCTAACATGTTATGTTTTCTTCCACAATTGTAGCCTGGCCTTTTAATTTTGTTGCTAATTTTTTGGGGGGGGGAGTTCGGGAGGATAAAAAATGAGCAGAAAAAGCAATTTTGCAGTACTGGTCCATGAGGAAAACACCCTCAAAGTCGATATAATACGCTAAAAGGTAAAGGTTCCCCCGCACATGCGTGCTAGTCGTTTCTGACTCTAGGGGCCGGTGTTCATCTCCGTTTCAAAGCTGAAGAGCCAGCACTTGTCCAAGGATGTCTCTGTGGTCATGTGGCCGGCATGATTGGATGCCAAAGGCGCACAGAATGCTGTTACCTTCCCACCGTAGTGGTCTCTATTTTTCTACTTACATTTTTTACGTGCTTTCGAACTGCTAGGTTGGCAGAAGCTGGGACGAGTAACAGGTGCTCACTCTGTTATGCGGCACTCACGATTCGACCCGCCAAACTGCCGACCTTCTGATCGACAGGCTTAGCGTCCTAACCCACTGAGCCACCGCGTCCCTATAATATGCTAGCATACCCTTATTAGGGCCACATTAATTCAAGCATGCATGCAATCTTTCAAGCAAATTGAAAAAGGAGTTTAAAAAAATTTAAATAGTACTTCAAGTTTGGCAGTTATGTTGGATATTATTGCGTACAAAGGTATTGCCTCAGGGTGTCTGTTGACATCATAACATACAAGCAAAATGTACTGATTGACTTTAGCTAACTTTGGCAAAGATTCACCATAGCAGTTCCTGAAAATGGAACAGTTGTTATCCTTGACATGGCTGCTATATCCTGTTTCTCTTCAGATTTACCTTCTGGAGAGGATTGACAGCGGGCTTCCACTTCCTTGGTTATTCCTAGCCAAAAGATTCTGTCTCAATGCTTTGTTAGTAGTTTTTTCTTTCTTGTTCCTACTGGTATGCCTGCTAAAGGATGTGCATGGACAGGTTTCAGTACATCTACTCCGAACTTGTGTGGAACTTACTGCACCTTTTCTACTCTTCTAGAGGGATCCCCTACAGCTCAAAATAGGATTTCCTCCTGGTGTTTTTTCTTTCTTTCTTTTTTTTTAACAAAACATAATTGTTTAACCACGTACCACGCTTTGTCACTGCTACCTTGCTATAGGTATTTTATTTTTAAAAATGTGCACTTGAACTTGTTTTGTATGCGTCCATTTGTGTTCTAAGGCTGGCCTCTGACTTTGCCAGCCCAACTAACAGTTTTAACCTTTATGTGGTTGCATTCCAGGAAGATTGGAATTTGGCGGGAGGACAAAATTGCAGGCAGTTTTTCTGCTTCACTTTCCTCCCTTTGCTTTTGTCCTGATTGTGATTCACACTACCTTTTCTTGATGATGGAGTTGCGATATAATATTACTACACATTGGCAAGTCAGTGTCAGTCATCACTTCATTCGGCAGCCTCTTCACAATGCTGTGATTTCTGTTTCTGAGGATACAGGCTTCCATCAGTGGGACTGGTTATCCTAAAGACACGTAGGTATTCTGTGACCCTAGCATCGCTACAATTTCCCCCACTGCCGCTGTCCAAAAACCCTCCCACCTCTTGTCTATTGACCTCTATGAGTACCATTCCCATTTTCTACTGGAAAATTGAGTTAAAGAGTTAAAAGTTGTGGGTTTTGATATATTCTTGGGCTAGGCTTTAGCCTAAGGTTGTGTATTATCCCAAATACAATAGACATTTTTTGCCCCTTGGTGTTTTTCCACTCTCTGTGAGATCTTTTCCTTCTCTGGCTCACTTTTCCTTAAAAGGCTTTGCTTTCTAAATTAGGCAGTGGTTTTTCTCTGAAGTTACCCCTCCTTCTCAGGAACTCAGAAATCCCTCAGCAAGCTTCTTCTTCTGCCTTCTTGCCCCTCTAAGAAGCTGACTAGAGTTGTAGGACTTGCAGTAACAGTTCACGGGCTTCCACCACTTGTTTCTTAGTTTTCAGGACAGGTGGCAGCCATTTGATTACTGAATTCATCAACTTACCCCACAATTCCTAATCCCTTTCTGTGGATTGCACAAATGTCCTCCAAATCTCTACCTAGCATTGCCTAGCAAGTCCCCTTTGTTGTGCTTTCTGTTTGTATTTCTTAAGGAAAACATATCCAGACCACACACACACACACACAATTCCTCCATCCCAAATTTCTGACATAACTGGATATAAAGTCTGAAGAATGGTAACAGTTTCTCTCCTTCCTGTGATATGTTTCTGTTCAATTTTGGGCTTTGCACCATTGCTATTCTCCCCTCCCAATTGCTTCTTCCAAATCAGAGATCTTCAAACTTGGCCCTTTTATGAATTGTGGACTTCAACTCCCAGAACTCCTCAGCCAGGCATGCCTGGCTGAGGAATTCTGGGAGTTGAAGTCCACAAGTCATAAAAGGGCCAAGTTTGAAGACTTCTGTTCCAAATCAAGCAAGTTAGCCAGAGGCTTCTCACCAACATCCCATCTGTTGCAGAATTGGATGTACCAGTCTTTGGCTGGTCCATGCCTGCTTTTGCAGCCTTCTCTCTACGTCATATTCTCTTCCACTAATTCACCTCCTCAAGCAGCTTCTTTCCCTGTCTGTGCCACTCATTAAAAAATATCCTGGCATTCTGAGTTGGGATGATGGAACCAGTTGCTATTAGACAGCATGAGATAATAGCCTCCGGTGGCAGAGGTAGGTAATGACATTGCAATCGACTCAATAGAATAGAATAGAATAGAATAGAATAGAATAGAATAGAATAGAGTAGAGTAGAGTAGAGTAGAGTAGAGTAGAGTAGAGTAGAGTAGAGTAGAGTAGAGTAGAATAGAATAGAATAGAATAGAATAGAATAGAATAGAATAGAATAGAATAGAATAGAATAGAATAGAATAGGAAGGGACCTTGGAAGTCTTCTAGTCCAACCCCCTACTCAAGCAGAAGAACCTATACCATTTCAGACAACTGGCTGTCCAGTCTCTTCTTAAAAACCTCCAGTGATGGAGCACCCACAATTTCTGGAGGCAAGGTGTTCCACTGATTAATTGTACTCACTGTTAGGAAGTTCCTCCTTAATTCCAGTTTGCTTATCTCTTTGATCAATTTCAACCATTGCTTCTTGCCTTGCCCTCTGGTGCGTTGGAGATAGTTTGATGCCCTCTTCTTTGTGGCAGCCCCTCAAATACTGGAATACTGCTATCATGTTGCCCCTCTTTCCTCTTTTCTTTAGACTAGCCCACGGGTGTCAAAACACCCAGCCCATGGGCCAGATGCATCATGCCAAAACTGTGCCCACCCCAGCTCCAGCAATGGGGAAAAAGTCACGATACATCACAACACGTCATGTGATGTTGCAAGTTTGACACTCCTGGACTAGCCAAACCCAAGTCCTGCAGCCATTCTTCATATGTTTTAGTCTCCAGGACTTCGATCACCTTAGTTGCTCTTCTCTGAACTTTTTCCAAGGTCTCAACATCTTTTTTGTAGTATGGTGACCAAAATTGGTGGCAGCATTCCAGGTGAGGTCTCACTAGGGTTTTATAAAGTGGTACTAATACTTCACATGATCTTGATTCTATGCCCCTGTTTATGCAACCCAGGATTGTATTAGCTTTTTTTGGCGGCGGCTGCACACTGCTGGCTCATTCCCAGGTCTCTTAGCTCTGCCATTTCCCAATATGATATGTTCCAGAGGAATTGGGATTGCAGTTTTCATAACTCCACGCTATGAGGATTAAAGTCATGCTACTTAGGAATTCTGGGAGTTATGGTGTGAATACAGCTGGAGGGTGTCAGTTTGGAGAAGGTTGCCCTTCCATTCTATGGATCCAGACTATTATGGTAAAATACAATCCACGAGATCTTGAGTGAAATTAGTTGCCCCAGCAGCCTAATCTTATTCTGCCTCAGTAACAAAGCAGGCAAGTGCTGCTTTGTTTAAAGTTTTAAAGTAGAGCACATTAAAAAAAGGTGTAGCCAGAGACAAGAACCACAGCTGGCTTCCAGATAAGTCAGTGAATGTGGCATCCAGCAAACTGAATTTGTTAGCTGTTTCTCTCCAGCCACTGAGTTCATACAACAAACTAAGCTCAGAATAAACCAAATCACTTTGTGATTTAGCATGTTGTGTGAACTCAGTCCTTATGCCAACCAGGATAAACTAAATGATACCAGAACACATTCCTGGTCAACTGTCTCCAGTGTAGTACTCTCTAGACAAGACAGGATAAAAACCCCAATGATTCTCTACAGTGGGTCTTGAATGCAGGCATCACTGGCTCCTTCATGCACTATCAATGTCAGGACGTTCTAATACAGTTTAAAGAGGTGGCAACAGCTATAAGAACTCCTGAGCTACACGTGTACACATAGCAGTGCCTTGTTGGTATATGGCTTGTTGGAATATGGCTTGGAGGCTGTTAGCTTGCATCATTTGTCTGCAAGGGGCCAGCAGAGAATCTTGTGAATCTGTAAATGGTTCTACAAAATGTGTGATCCTTCTCTAACGGTCTAAATGGTGATTTCCTGTCAGTGGAGGCAAGGGAGATCCATTTAAAGTACTTAGATTACTGAACTAATCTCACCCTTCTCCTCATCCCACAATGAATCTTTTCTCTACAATGAATCCATGTATTTCAGAATCTGCTGTAGACTTCTGGGTATGTCCATTTTGACAACTGGGAATTTAGCAACCCAATTTTCAAGTGCCAAAAGCATTTATTAAAATGTTATTCATTTGTGAAATGCATTCTGGAGTCAGAGAAATGGAAGCAATAAACAGAAAGGAGAGGTAGACCTAATTATTTTGTTACCTCCCTGCCAGCATCTTCAACCTTTGATATTTTCTATCTGCTGAACACTTTCAACTAATATTTGAAATCTTTGAAAATTAGCCCCTTCAGATTTAAAACCTGTTGGTTGGGGGGGAGGAAGAAAAAAACCCTTTCATTGTGTATCTTTTAAAGAAAAGAAAATGGGACTCCATGGAATCAGTAATTGTGGACAGGAAAGTATATGATTAGCAATGCAGGTTTAGTGGCCAATGGTGATATTCATATCTGTGTCTTGTGGGAGAGCTTCCTGAGTTCAGGAAATGCTCCAGTCCTTAAAAAAATCTACTTCCCAGGCTATCATAAAAATAAAAATCAAGGGACCAAACTCATCCCTTTTGAGGAACTCATCAAGTATTTATATTTATTTATTTATTTATTTATTTATTTATTTATTTATTTATTTATTTATTTATTTATTTATTTTATTACATTTATATACCGCCCTTTCCCGAAGGACTCAGGGCGGTTTACAGGGTAATTAAAAAAACCAAGATACAAAAGTTAAAAACAAATTTAAAAAAATTATATTTGTCCCTGTATAAATAAAACCCCAGTTAAAATAAGATTAATCCTCAGCCTGGGCCAGAGAGCTTGAAGAGCCAGGTCTTCAGGTCCCGGCGGAATGAACGGAGGTCGGGGGCAGTCCTCAGCTCTACTGGCAGCTGGTTCCAAAGGGCAGGCGCCCCCACTGAGAAGGCCCTATCCCTGGGTGTCGTCCGCCGGCAATCTCTTATTTTGAAAAACAGTGCAATAAAAATTCATAAGGAAATTAAATGTTTTTTTTCCCTAAATGTCTCCTTGAGTAACATTTGATTTTGAAAAATGATGACAATCTGTGAGGCCTGGACATTCCTAAACTGCCATTCTAGCAGCAACACATGACTGGCTTATTTCTGGTATCGTAGGGAAAAGAGGGTAACTAAATAAAATAAATAAGAACAAATAATGAATAGGATATCAAGATTTATAGTCCAATCATACCTGTCTATTAGGACAGCTCAAGGTATACAGAATGAGAGGAAGATCAGCTGCTGAACTCTGCTTCCTGGATATTTTATTAGCTCCCCTCTCCCAAACTACATACCAGTGCATAGCTACAGTATAAGAAGAGACTGGACAGCCATTTGCCTGAAATGGTATAGGGTTTCCTGCCTGAGCAGGGGGTTGGACTAGATGACCTCCAAGGTCCCTTCCAACTTCTTATTATTATTATTATTATTATTATTATTATTATTATTATTATTATTATTTGCATAGATATATGTTGTTTTTTATATACTACTTGTAGACAATTTTTGTTTGCCATTTTTAGGTATTGGGTAGTGCCTCTGGATCTGAATGCATGGTAACTTGTGAGTCTCATCATTGGAAGCTATCCTGAGCAAGATGACAATATTACTTTTTCCCTGCATCCTTTGAGAGTCTAGTGCTTTGTTTCAGTCATCGATGAGAAAGTATAACTATTTTATCTGGCTTCCAGTTTTTGTTTTAATATTTTCAAGTGTTTTGCTTAAAACTTTTAAAGAGCAAGTCAGCCCTTAGAAAAACTGTGGTTTCTTACTGTATAGTTTTTGGTTTGTAAAGCTGAAGATTATTTTACTGCCTTTTATGTGTCGTTTAGTTAAGATAGGCTTAAGATACAGAAGGATCTGGACAGACTCGAACACTGGGCACTATCTAACAAAATGAAATTCAATGGTGAAAAAAGTAAGGTTCTACATTTAGGCAGGAAAAATCAAATGCACAGGTATAGTATAGGTGGCACCTTGCTCAATAGTAGTAACTGTGAGAGGGATCTCAGAGTCTTAGTAGACAATCACTTCAATATGAGCCAGCAGTGTGCTGCAGCTGCCAAAAAAGCCAACACAGTGCTAGGCTGCATTAACAGAGGGATAGAATCAGGATCAAGTGAAGTACTAATACCACTTTACAATGCTTTGGTAAGGCCACACCTGGAATACTGCATCCAGTTTTGGTCACCACGATGTAAAAAAGATGTCGAGACTATAGAAAGGGTACAGAGAAGAGCAACAAAGATGATTAGGGGGCTGGAGGCTAAAACATATAGGGAACGGTTGCTGGAATTGGGTATGTGTAGTTTAATGAAGAGAAGGGTGAGGGGTGACATGATAGCAGTGTTCCAATATCTCAGGGGCTACCACAAAGAAGAGGGAGTCAAGCTATTCTCCAAAGCACCTGAAAGCAGGACAAGAAGCAACGGATGGAAACTAGTCAAGGAGAGAAGCAACCTAGAACTAAGGAGAAACTTCCTGATAGTTAGAACAATTAACCAGTGGAACAACCTGCCTCCAGAGGTGGTGAATGCTCCAACACTGGAGGTTTTTAAGAAGAGACTGGACAGCCATTTGCCTGAAATGGTATAAGGTTTCCTGCCTGAGCAGGGGGTTGGACTAGATGACCTCCAAGGTCCCTTCCAACTTTATATTATTATTATTATTATTATTATTATTATTATTATTATTATTATTATTATTATTATTATTATTATTATTATTATTATTTACTACAGTGTATTATATCTGCAAAGCAGCTTTTTGTGGAATAGAAGGATAGTACAAGCAAAAGCTAAAAAAAAACCAACTGCAAACAATAAAATGTCTCTATTGTAATTAAAATTAGTCTGAATTATGTTCAGTCAATGTTCAGATCATCTTGAGGCCAGAACTTGTATCACCGAGGTTTTGGTTTGTTTTCTCTCTCTCTCTCTTCCCAATAGCACTGCATTAACAGTTAACAGTTAACACAGTCCAAGGTGACAGTCGTGGCCTTTGAAAAATTTTAACCCATGCTTTTCTACTGAATTTTTTAATTTGAATTCAATGAAAAGCGGGAGTCTCTTCTGCGCATTGCTCATGAGGCTTCTCTGTGAATTGTACAGCACATTCCAGGGAACATAAATCTCCAGATATTTCTGCTCATATTCCAGCTTCAGAGCAGCATTTTGCCAATGTCTTGCACCACAACTTGGAGTACATGGTTTGTGCATATAAATGTAATACACAGACACATATAATTATAGCAAGATGAAACAGAAAAGGAAAAGCACGACGCTGAATCAAATGGGTCACATCTGCAAAGTAGGCTGGTAGCCAGTCAAGGTAAGTGAAAACTGCTGCTCCCTATCACGAGTTTAGACATAACCTGTTTTATATATAAATATGTTAGCCCTTAGTATTATCTAAGTGCTTGACACAAGATATTCATCTGTCTCATAGAGATTGCAGCTGATAACTTTTCCCCTGTCCTTCTCCAGAGAGCAGGACAGTAGTATATAATGAACTGTGAACA
The DNA here is from genome assembly GCF_947247035.1 of Vipera ursinii. NCBI lineage: Eukaryota > Metazoa > Chordata > Lepidosauria > Squamata > Viperidae > Vipera > Vipera ursinii. The sequence goes on from NC_139517.1 coordinate 31,363,272, forward strand.
TATAGTCCCCATTCCAACAGACAGAAGTGCCCACTGGAGATTCTTTAACACACAAACAGAATGCTAGTGTTTTGACTCTTTAATTTGTAACTTATGTGTCCAGTAAACTCAAGGCAGGATTTTTTTTTCTCCGTTCCTCTCATTTTTATCATCAATCAGCCTTTGAACAGGGCTCCAGGAATCACACATCAAAAAGTAAAGGATTGGGATAAAATAAAATTGCTGTACACATTTTTAAATATATATTTGAATAGCTGGAACTGCTGCAAGATTATAATACTGGGAAGTATTATACAAATATACTATAGGTAATCTTTGATTTAAAACCAAAATTGCGACCAGAATTTCCACCACTGAGCAATGCAGTTGTGAGTGGATGGTTTAGGGACAGCAGTCCCAATTCTTATAACTCCAGGCACCAGAGTTTTTGAGCAGGAAGCATAAGGTAAGGAGTGGAAGAAAGGTGCCACAGCGGGTGGGGAAAGCCCTGGCAAACCCAGAGCAGATCATGCACAAAGTGGGTGTTTCAGTGTGGCTTGAGCTCAGGGAGGCTGCAGAAAGGGTGCAGGTTGCTTGCATGCATATGTGTCAAGGCAGGGAGGCCAGGGAAAGAATACATTGCTCTGGGCTACAAGAACCCCACACACTTTGCAGCATAGTGCAAAGTTACAGCCATTCCTGGAAGCCTTAGCTGCCCCAGTCCTGCCCAGCAGTGCAGCACAAACTGCAGCATCCTGAAAAGCTGAACAATGCATCACAAACCTGTTCCACCCTTGGAATTGTGAAGGAATGTCTTCTTGCACTGGGGCTGCAAGAAGTCTTTGAGCCATGGTGCAGCCCCAGCCAGCCCAGCAGCACAATAAAAAAGTGGGTTTCTTGCTGCCCTGGGAAGCTGCAGCTGCCTGAGCCCAGTTCCAGCCACTCTTCACTCTGAGGCCCCAACCACCTTGTGCTCCACCAGCGCAGATGAACTTCACCATCTTCTTGCTTCCTATTGCTGACAATGCTTGTCCAACCTGGCCCTTCCTAATGCAGGCTGATAGACATGTGAGGCAACCTTCACTAGGTCTCACAAAGAAACCACCATGCATAACCTAAGGAAGACATGACAGCAGTGTTCCAATATCTCAGGGGCTACCACAAAGAAGAGGGAGCCAAGCTATTCTCCAAAGCTCCTGAAGGCAGGACAAGAAGCAACGGATGGAAACTAATCAAGAAGAGAAGCAACCTAAAAGTAAAGAGAAACTTCCTGACAGTTAGAACAATTAACCAGTGGAACAACCTGCCTCCAGAAGTTATGAATGCTCCAACACTGGAAGTTTTTAAGAAGAGACTGGACAGCCATTTGTCTGAAATGGTATAGGGTTTCCTCCCTGACCAGAAGGTTGGACAAGGTGACCTCCAAGGTCCCTCCCAACTTTATTATTGTTGCTATTATTGCTGTTATTATTATTATTATTATTATTATTATTATTATTATTATTATTATTGTTGTTGTTGTTGTTGTTGTTGTTGTTGTTGTTATTATTATTATTATTATTATTATTATTATTATTATTATTATTATTATTATTATTATTATTATTATTAAGCTTTGTGCAACCAAAGATTCCCATCTTCAAGAAAGGGGGGAAAAACAGACCCAGGAAATTACAGACCAGTCAGTCTAATTTCAGTACCTGAGAAGATCCTGTAAAAGATAATCAAAAAACAGATCTGCGAACAACTAGAAGCAAACAAAGTTATAACTGGTAGGCAGCGTGGGTTTGTTAAAAACAGATCATGCCAAATCAATCTTATTTCATTATTTGATAAAGTGACCAAATTAGTAGACCAGCGAAACGCTGTGGACATAGTACACTTAGATTTCAGTAAGGCATTCAACAAAGTAGACCACAATCTACTGCTTGGTAAGTTAGAAAAAGGTGGATTAAACAACATCCCCACAAGATGGATTTGTACCTGACTGACAAACTACTCAACAAGTAGTCCTCAATGGTGCTACATCCACATGGAGAGAAGTAAGCAGTGGGGTACCAAAAGGCTCCGTCTTGGGCCCAGTACTCTTCAATATCTTCATCAATGACTTAGATGAGGGAATAGAAGGGCAACTCATCAAATTTGCAGATGACACTAAACTGGCAGGAATAGCCAACACCCGAGAAGAAGCTCAGGATTCAAAAAGATCTTAACAAACTGGAACAATGGGCCCTATCCAATGAAATGAGTTTTATGAGGAAAAAAGCAAAGTTTTACATTTAGGCAGGAAAAATCAAAGATATAAGTACAGATTAGGTGAGACCTGGCTCAAAAACAGTAACTGTGAGAGGGACCTTGGCATCTTAGTGGACGATCACTTGACTATGAGCCAGTAATGTGCAGCAGCAGCCAAAAAAGCTAATACAATCCTGGGTTGCATAAACAGAGGCATAGAATCAAGATCATGTGAAGGATTGGGAGGGTTAGGTAGGGGTGGGGGGAGGGGGGATTGTTAAAGTTAAAATGTACTGTAAAACTTTTCAATTTTAAAAAAAAAAAGATCATGTGAAGTATTAGTAAGGTAAAGGTAAAGTTTTCCCCGCACATGCGTGCTAGTCGTTTCCGACTCTAGGGGGCGGTGCTCATCTCCATTTCAAAGCCAAAGAGCCAGCGCTTGTCCGAGGACATCTCCGTGGTCATGTGGCCGGCATGACTAGACGCCAAAGGTGCACGGAACGCTGTTACCTTCCCACCGTAGTGGTCCCTATTTTTCTACTTGCATTTTTATGTGCTTTCGAACTGCTAGGTTGGCAGAAGCTGGGACAAGTAACAGGCGCTCACTCTGTTACGCGGCACTCGGGATTCGACCCGCCAAACTGCCGACCTTCTGATTGACAAGCTCAGCATCCTAACCCACTGAGCTGCCACGTCCCTTCTGAAGTATTGGCACTGCTTTATAAAACCCTAGTGAGACCACACCTGGAATACTGCAACCAGTTTTGGTCACTATACTACTAAAAAAGATGTTGAGACCTTGGGAAAAGTTCAGAGAAGAGCAACTAAGACGATGAAAGGCCTGGAGACTAAAACATATGAAGAACGGCTGCGGGACTTGGGTTTGGCTAGTCTAAAGAAGAAAAGAAATAGGGGTGACATGACAGCAGTATTCCAGTATTTGAAGGGCTACCACAAAGAAGAAGGCATCAAACTATTCTCCAAAGCACCAGAGGGCAGGACAAGAAACAACGCTGGAAACTGATCAAAGAGAGAAGCAACTTGGAATTAAGGAGAAACTTCCTGACAGTGAGGACAATTAACCAGTAGAACGACTTGCCTTCAGAAACCATGGGTACTCCATCACTTTTTTAAGAGGAGTCTGGACACTCACTTGTCTGAGATGGTATAGGTTCTCCTGTTTGAGTGGGGCACTGGACTAGAAGACCTCCGAGGTCCCTTCCAGCTCTCTTCTATTCTAAATAAGGCGGCTTCGTCTTCTCTCCCCGAGTCCTGATGTAAGAACAGCTGTGTCAGGCAAGTTTACTGTAGGCTGCTTATTGCCCCCATTTAGGAAGGAGGATTTGGCAGCTGTAGGCAGCATCTGTTCAGTTTGCTGCTGTGATGCTATTGCCAACTATTTTTAAATTTTGTGGGAGCTTTGGGAAGAATAGCCAGTGATTTTTTTAAAAAAAAAATCAGATACAATGGATTTATTGTGGATCCAGTGTCAACCAAGAAAAACAAAACAATTTATCCACCCAACCAAGGCCTACAGAAAAATCACACACACACACACACACACACACAGAGAGAGAGAGAGAGAGGGAGAGAGAGAGAGAGAGAGAGAGAGAGAGAGAGAGAGAGAGAGAGAGAGAGAGCATACTTGATCTTAGCAAAAAAGCTGAAAAACAGTCTATAGAAATTTATATAAGCACTAGACATGAAAAAACTATAGAGTAAAAGAGAGAGAAAACACAAATTGTACAACCAGAATCTGATCAAAAGTTAAAAGCAGGACATATATACCTATCCAAACATAGCTGAACACAAAATAGGACAGTAAAAAGATTTGTCTAGTAGCTGACTTGTACAGGTCATAAATAAAAAGTACTTATTTAACAAGTTTATATAGCTAACCATCTTAAATACATAACTGTGAATGGACAACAAACCAGTTAATGTAATCTTTCTCTCTATATAAACTATAAATTTTCTCTCTATATAAACTGAAAAACTTAGTTACAAGAATACAAAAATGAAAGCAACACATAACAAGCAATGCAAACACACATTTACAATGCAACACAATGCAAACACACATTTAGAGACTCCATAAACTCAGACTGTTGCTATTATCCATTAAAAAGTGAAATACCGAATATACCTCATTCCAAGATACTTGTCTAGTAAACAGTAATAAATTGGAATAACTGCAATGAATGAAGAAGAGAAAAGATACATTTGTATTTTGAACAATGTATCATTCAAAGATACATTTTTGAAAGCCTAGTCTGCTAAATTGCAAGAAATGCAGCAAGTATGGGAATAAGGCACCATATATCATTCTCACTTCATGAGTCCAATAGAGAACAATTGTGACATCTGAAGCCCACTATTCATGGTTCATTCAACAATGATACATGGTTTTAGAAAGACACTGTTTGCCATAATATGGAATCTGATGCTTAGGTTGCAATCTGTTTGCCTTAATTTTTGTTTATGCTATGTGGATCAATCCTACAAGGAATTGTTCTGGCTATGGACCATTCCTGAAAAGATTGCTCCCTTGTACCATCTTGAGACCCATCACTAAAGCCTACTACATATATAGACTGACTAATTAAGTAGGATAACTTTTGAATTTGAACACGTATACAGTCCATTTTCCATCTACATTGCTGAATGCTGAATAACCACAATTGCTTCTAATATCTGTATTTATGAAATGTAACTTTCTATTAATCTATCCTAGTGCAACTTTCTGGGAAAATTAATTCCTTCCAAAAATCTTGTTTCTTTAGTATAGGTACATATCTTTCCTTCATGCCTTTTCCCACTAATCTGGTAGTTTAGAGATGCATTAGAATACCGAATCTTTTAGGCTTCTGAAAGTACTTTATGCCTTGATTAAGTATTTCTCTGTTATTTATTTTCCTCCAAGGAAAAAAACAACCTTTACAAACAATGCAAAGTTAATGTGCTATAGATTGACTCAAGCTTTGGCAGCTCTCAAGCATCATGTTGGCAGATGGAAACTGACATTCCACAATGGGAACCTGATAAGTTGGCATCTCAGTTTTTTCAGGCTTGGAATTCCCCTTTTCACCTGTTTTCAACGTGGTGCCAAAAATCTACCTGCTACAGACTTTTACAGCCTGGCATCTGGCCCAGATGTGCTGAAACTGCAACACCCAAAATTTCCAATAAGCATGGCCAAAGACTGAAGTCACCTTCCATAAATGTTGGGAAGGTGCTAGTTGGGGAATGGCTGATCATAATGGTGGTATGCTCATGCTTCCCCCTCTGCTTGTGCTGTGGTCCCATAGCTGAACTTCATTTTTAAATATTTTGTACATGTCTTAATATATATAAAGCAGTATGTCATTCCTTTTAAAAAAGAATACTATTAAATCTTATAAGATAAAAACAGGAAAAACATAGAAAACTAAGAGAAAGGGGCGAAAGGTTGTTAAGAGAAAGAAAGAAAAATAATAATGTTTTTTGACAATTTTTAGGGCAACACAATAGTGGCAAGCCATTTCTAGAGCCAAATAACTGAGATTCGCTGTTTTGGTTAACATGTACAGTACAGTCTATCTTCTTGATCTTTTTGTTTCATCTTTTAAACCTCTGCCTCTCAACTTTTTTAAATCTAAGTCAACTAACAGCCACAAACACTGACATCCAGTTCAGAAATAAATGACAGTGCACTAGTCTCCCCCTTATTAATACAGCAGATGGAAGCATTAGGGCTCAGCCTCTGTCTGCATGATAGAAGCATCTGAATGTAAACTGGCTGGAAACGAAGCTGTCTTTAAAAAAAAATCCCTTCACAGATTTCAGACTTTGCCTCCACTTTGACCCTGTTGAAACCCCGATATTCTGATATTTTTGCTTCTTTATCTTTCCTTGATTGGGAAAAGGGAAAAGGCTAGTTTTAGCATTTTTCTTGTAATTGGTACAGAAGAGGAAAGTGACAGAACCTTTGTTAATTTCATCTAAAGATGGACAGGTGAGTCAGATGAATAATATCTTTTGTCCATTGTTTGATCAATGAACTGTGTGTGTGTGTGTGTGTGTGTGTGTGTGTGTTTAATAGGCAAACACCATTTCTCATTGTTTCATCAATGAATTTGTAAGGAAAAAAAAGAATGTCCAATATTCTCTAATGTAGTGGCCAGTTTTTCATCCTCGAACCCAAAAGAAAAACAAAAATAAAAACTGGGTAGCCATCAGGGAGAGGGGAGGGATATTCCTACTAAAGTACATGGTAGCAGACTGGATCTACAGTGGTTCCCTACAATGAAATAATGTGCAGAAGGCAAACTGGATGGCACTGTTTGAGCTGGTTCAAGTCAGAAAACAAGCCTTTTGAAGTCTAACAGGAAAAGTTGAGTGGATGTTCCTGCCTGGAGGGTGGCAGGGGGCAAGTAGACAGTAAAGCTGTATGTTCCTCAAGAAATAATCTGTGGCTTGCAATCAAACTAGAGCCTTGGTGGAGCAGTGGGCTAATGCCTCCTTAAGTAACACCAGCTGCCTGCAATTAGTGCAGGTTCGAGTCCCACCAGGCTCAAGGTTGACTCAGCCTTCCATCCTTCCGAGGTAGGTAAAATGAGGACCCAGATTGTTGGAGGCAATTAAGCTGACTTTGTAATAATGCCGCTTGGGTGTGTGTGAAAGCCCTAATAAGCAGGCATATACATAGAATGAAGGCTACTGCTAAGCTTGTAAGCCGCCCTGAGTCTTCGGAGAAGGGTGGAATATAAATGGAATTAAAATAAAAAAATAAATAAATTAATGTTAGTTGTCAATGATATATTGACAATTTTGTTTTGCACACATTTTTTTTTCGATTTGGTGATGGTGTTGGTTGTCTGTCAGTTTGTTTGTTTTTTTTCCTTCTTTTTTCTTTTGTTTGGTGATAAAGAATAATAAACAAAAAAGAAACTGTAGTCTATTTTTTTTCATTTTGACCTTCCAGGACCTTTTATTTCCTTTTAAGTATCTAGGACAGGGGTCAGGAACCTGAAACAGTGAAAGAGCCACTCGGAACCGGTTCCCTCACAAAAGGAAAAACTGGGAGCCACAAAAAATGTGTGCGCATGCGCGTACATGCGCACATGCGCAGAACAGGGTTTGACTGAAGAGTGGAGCCAAGGCGAGATATGCACCTACCTTGCATATTTGAATTGATTGGTTGAACTTTTTAGTCCCACTTTTTTTTGGGGGGGACTGCACATGGCAGAGGACTGGGAGCCGCAGGAAATGGCTGAAAGAGCCGCATGCAGCTCCGGAGCCGCGGGTTGCAGACCTGTGATCTAGGATATAACTGATTTTTTTTTCCCCCTCTCTCTACACTTTGCCTCATACTTTAATTTCAGTTTCTTTGTGTCCCATATTTTAGATGTTTGCACCACTATTTGGTGCACGTGGTCTATGACTCATCCCAGTGGACTTCTAATGTTTTGAGATAGCCCCTCTATGAATAGTTGGGGGCAATATTATTTAGTCATTCAACAATTATTACTAGTTTCCCTACAGAATATTGTTAGATCTCACAAGGTTCTGTGATGGTGCGATTATATTATTCAAGATCCATCAGAATTCATTTTGAGGGGTGGGTCTTGGGATTATTACCCGAAAAACTACCCCTATGGGGGGTGTATTTTTTCTTTGTTACAAAGAAATAGAGCATAAAAGTTTGGTGTAAGCTTTCTTTTATATTAAAAAGTGATTGTTATTTTTCTGTGTCTGTTTCTTATTTTGGTACATCAGTAAATACATATACGGCCCACTCCTACATTCTGAAACCAAGATCTCTAAAGGACAATTAATATGAAAAATAGTTTAAATAAATTTCCTCCAAAAAAGTACTACCATTGATAGCATATTTCAGCTATAAACATGCAGCTACTGGATTTAATATGCAGCCATGAGGGTTGCCAACAAGAATCCTGTATCCTGGAAACAATTTTAACTATCAATTGGTTTGCAAATAGGGATGCCCACATGGTTTGCCTTCTCCCACTTTTGCTTTATTTATAGAGGCAACATTCTGAAGAACTTGAAAGCTTGCATGCAATTTTATAAAGGTACTCTTGCTGTAATGCAGATCCCTGTCCCAGACCTATTTGGAACTGTGTTATCTCCTTCTTCCAGAGTATGGCACTGTACATCAGTGCAATACCTCATCCACCAGCAACCGGCCAAGTTAAATATTGCATGAGTCTATTTGCACCTATCTAAACTTTCTATTGATTTTGTTAAAAAAAAAACCAAGCAATTACTTTACTTTGACAAAGATGGCTATCCTTAAGGGAACATTATAAATACCTATGCATAAATAAAACCAAGAGAAGACAAGATTTTTCAGAAGTTGGTGTAGCAGGGAACATAAATATGGGCTCTGCTGTATTAAAGCGTTACAAGGAGGAAAAGCAAATGACTGGGAGTTTACTTCTTGTTTGCAGTATAAAAGGTATAAGTATCTAATTGTGAAATGTGTTTTTATTCAGACATGCAAACATCCATGTTAGCCTTAGGAATATGGCTATGTCCTTATATTGGATTCTGGGATTTCTCTATACAAAAATATATGAATCAGGGAATTACAAAAAGTTTTATTGTTTAGTATCTTTCCAATGAGAACAGAACAGCCACAGAATCTTCTTTATTCCCACCAAACATTTTGAATTAAACATGCTTCATCAGGAACATGCCCAGAATATTTGATGTTAGAGGAAATGATCTTTAAAAATATCAAGCAGGCAGTGTTTAAAGCAGTTACTGAATTAGTATTTAAAAGGATGGATGAAGGACTGGATGAGTTTTAAAGTTTGCCCTTTTTAAGTAAAGAATTTCTATAATAGAGCAAATTCAAAGAACTGCTTTTATGCTGACACATGGCTCATCATTATCCCAATTAATCAATATCCCAATCGATATCTTATTCATTCCACTGCCTATGACAATTCAGAGAAGCAGGATCTCTCCAAAACTTTTTCTCGATGACAAATGTCAAAAGGGACAGTTAATCTTTGGTAAGTACCTTGCATGACATGAAAAAATTACTGTAGTTGCATTGGCTTCAAAGAAACATGGATTTGGGGTTAAACTAACCTCTTTAAGGTTAACTGGATGGGTCAGTCAGCTCTGTTTGGGAATTCTCATAGCACCTTTATCCAGTGCTTTTTTCTAAAAAAAAAAAAAAAGGTGCCGGAATTCTCATCTTGGTGGGTGCAGGAGGCCGGCGGGGGGAGTGCTGCTGCGGCGGGCTGCCCCCCGCAGCCAGAGCCGGCATGCCTGGTGCTGTGGGAGCAGTGGGGCCCACTCTATATGGCGGGGCTGTGCAAGCTACATTAATTGAACACATGGCACACATCACAAATCAGATTCCTCTTTAATGCACAATTCCTTTGCATGACCGTAGTTCTTACGTTCTTATGCTTCCGAAGCATCCTTCCTTATCTTCCTGGTACATTGATCACCATAAAAATATTCAAGGTCTCTTGGCATAAGAATAAGTATGGTATTTAAGGAACGCAATAGAAAGCATTCACAATGCATAATGTATTTAAATTTCATTTTGTTTGAGGCAACTTCTTATAAAAGAATTGCCATTAATTTGTTTTACTAAAATAATTTAAATCAATTTTTCACTTGATTTCAAATTAAATGAATTATATTGGTTGACAATGAGATTTTTTTAGTACAATTGCCAAATGCAATAAACTGGCTTTAGGTATATGTGTGCACTAATTATTTCAACACCAATACATTTTAACAACATATTCTAAATGTAAATGAATGCAAATGCAAATTATACAATTTTTTGTGCAAAAATAAAACAAAATAACAGATTTAAGAGCTGTTATCATTAGTTATCCTTAGATAAAAAATAATTCCATCATCCAAAACTTTGTTATACTGTATTTAACAAACAGATGCTTTGGGATTAAAAAAAAAGATTGACTACATTTCATTTTGTATCACCATGGCATTAAAACAAAATTTGAACAGTGTATAAAAAATAAAGGTTCCCTAAATGTCTGCTGGCTATATCCATACATTTTCCTTGATAGCACTGTATTGCCTTCTTTTTAGCATTTTTTTCAACTTCCCAGCTTAAAAAAGGCAAGGCGTCCTGCACAAGGAGATGAAAGTTTGTTTAAGCAGGTTGCTCGGCAACCTGTTCACACTCGGCCCTTCTTATCCTCCCACTTTTGAATTAGCCCATGCAGAACTTGTTTCCTTCGATTTGAGCCATCTGAAGGCCCGTCACTGCGATGCATTCTGCTGCTCTGCAATCTGGCTACCTCGTTGGTGTGCTGCTGAGGAGAATTTGGCTCTCTGGAACAGTTTCCTTCAATTTTTTTTGTGCAAAAAAAAGGTGCCAGAATGCCGTTTGAGCGTTCTATGAGAAAAAAAATTCCTGCATTTATCACTAATAAGGATCCATGATCTTTTAAAATGCAAGGTGCCTTGATATAGAGCCATGGTAGCACAGTGGTTAAAATGCAGGAGTTCGATTCCTTTGATCCTGACCGGGTCAAGGTTGACTCAGCCTTCTATCCTTCCGAGGTCGGTAAAATGAGGACCCAGATTGTTTGGGGCAATATGGTGACTCAGTAAACTGCTTAGAGAGGGCTGTAAAGCACTGTGAAGCGATAAGGAAGTCTAAGTGCTATTGCTCTATTAATTTTCTTCTTAAACACACTGCAAACGCTTGCATGGAAATGTTGAGCAACATACTGTTTTCCAGTGCCTTTTTCTGTAGATTTATGGGAGAAATGAAAATAATACTAGACTCTCTTCTCTGTCAACATTTTCCCATTCTTTCCCTTGAGCTCAAATTCCGCAGCAAAAGTGCTTGTCTTTGAACTTCATAAGTTTGCTTTCCATGAAAATGGTGTCAAAATAGAAAAACAGAAAACTTTAAGTTCATTTACTGTTTGAAGGTCAGGTTTACCTCTACTTTATATGCAAATCTCTTTACATCATTTTCTTTCAGCTGCCCTCTTTACATTTTGATAAACAGATATTTTCTAATTGGACATATCCATAATGGCAGCCATTTGATGAACTGTCAACTCTTTGTGATATTCTACTTTGTGAACTATTTTGTTAAGATATGTTCTCAAAATTATAAATGGAGCTACTGTAATATATTGCTTTGGAGGCATGCTATTTGGGAATTGCCTCTGTGTGCTTCAAAGCTTGTCACTACTCCACTGCTTTTTATAGCTGAGGAAGTTAGGCATTATAAATCATGAACTGACATAGCTACCCAATTTATCTATCAAAGCTAGAACTTATATCTTCTGGCTCTAAGCTATGGGAGAGTGGGAGGAATGAATAAATGGTTTAAATTATACTAATTGAAACTAACAGCAGAAATGGGTTGTTCAACACACCTGAGCATGAAATAGCAGAACTGACTGAACAGATGCACAAATATTTGGTTGAACATCTACCATGTTTATAGCCTTACTGACAGTCTGGAACTGCTCACTGGACTTAGGAAAGCAAGATTTATTTCCAGCTGACAGAATGTTGAGCTTGAATAGAAGAACTGGCTGTTTGAATTTGAAAAAGAGTTCCATGTGATTGTTTGCTAACCAAATCTCTGTTTAAGAAGCAGGGAGGAAATATACACTCTGATCAAAATGCATAAAACTGTCCTAGAGATTTGATCAAATTAAAACAATATCTTCTGATGAATAAAAAGAACAGTAACAATAATCACAGGTTAGCAAGGGCAAGTCTTATGAAAAAGATCAATTTTCTCTAACAAGATGGTACACAAAACCATCAACGAAACCAACAATAAAAACAAAATTCAGTTTGACAACTATTTAAAAAGATTTTCAAATAATTTTTAGTCATTTTAAAGACATATGACCCCTTTCTGATTGGGCCTAGCAATGCTGAGTTGTTGGCAACTATTTTAATTTTGATCTTCGAGCCTGCCTCATCATCGGGCAGTTGCTGGAAGGAGGTCAGCGATGAGGAAACCAGGATGGTGTACTCGCGCTGACTGGGACCATCTCCCTGCACTGAGTTGGACTCATAGGCCTGTGCAATCCCATCAGGTGTGTGACTATTCTCCCATGCCCCAGGGTGGCAACTGGTTGGCATGGGATGAAATTATTTTATTTCCATCTTGGACGAGTCTGGTGTTGGCTCGGCTTTCCATCTACCTGGCAGCACTCCACCTGTTTTGTTACAGATTGCGGAGTGCTGGTTTTGGACTGTCGGTGTGCCCTTGGCCTTGTCGGGTCCTTCTGCTTATTCTCAACCCCTGTGCCTGAATGGGGAGGACTATTTATTTATTTATTTATTTATTTATTTATTTATTAGTTTTTATAAACCGCCCTTCTCCCGAGGGACTCGGGGCGGTGTACAGAGGAAGGAAGGTATACAGATGAACAATAAAAAGTAATAAAAACAATAGTGAAAACAAACTGGGACCCCAATTAACGCTATCATGCCAGGCCGGACTGCTGGAACAGGAAAGTTTTTAAGTCGCGACGGAAGGTACGGAGGTCGGGGGCCATCCGGATTTCGGTTGGTAAGCTGTTCCAGAGGGCCGGCGCACCCACTGAGAATGCCCTCCCCCTGGGGGCCACCAGCCGACATTCCTTGAGCGTTGGCACCCTGAGGAGGCCCTCTCTGTGGGAGCGCACAGGACGGTGGGGTGCTGACATCGGCAGAAGGTGCTCCCGTAGGTAGTCCGGACCCATGCCATGTAGGGCTTTGTATGTCATTGTTAGCACCTTGAACTTCACTCGGAAGGCAACCGGAAGCCAGTGCAGCGCACGGAGGAGAGGTGTGATATGGGAGTATCGGGAGGCTCCCAAGAGTGTCCGTGCCGCTGCACTTTGCACCAGCTGAAGCTTCCGAGTGGATCTCAAGGGCAGCCCCATGTAGAGAGCGTTACAATAGTCTAGGCGAGAGGTCACAAGGGCATGGGTGACTGTACGTAAGGAATCCAGGTCTAGATAAGGCCGTAGTTGGCAAACTAGTCGAACCCGGGAGAAGGCCCCCTTGGTCACAGCTCCTATGTGGTCTTCTAGGGAGAGCTGCGAGTCTAGGAGGACACCCAGGTTGCAGGCCCTATCAACAGGGGGTAGTAACACGTCCCCGATGTTATGCATGCCCCTGAAATATCCCCGCCAACAGTACCATCATGTGACCCTTCCGGGTTGGCTTGGCTGGACATTTGGGCATGGTTACATGCCCCTGTTCCTGTGACTTTCCCCGAACTGTCCGGGAGAACCCGGGGACTGACCGCTGTGAGAGGGCAGCCATGGATTTGCCATCAACCACCCCACTGATGTGAGAGATCAGTTGGGGTAGGCCTATCCCTTCGGTTTCTGAACTCTGTCTGCCCCAGGTTTGATGCCTCAGCTGCGGTGAGAGGGTGGTCATTGGACTTCGCCTGGTTACCAGCTCAGGTGAGAGCGGAGCTGGATTGGTGGACTTGAGTTCCAGATTTTCTTCCCGGACTTAATACCATCTATTGACCATTGAACTGCCTATCACCGCCCCATGCGGACATTATCACATGGCTTGCCTGCGGTATTCTAGTACGGACTTGTACGCCCTCAGGAGGGGCCCCCCTCCTGGGTGAGACCCACCACCCTTTCCAATGTTTCCCTTAAGGACGGGCCCAACTGTTGGGACCCCAAGAGGTGGTTGGGCATAGACAGGGGCTTCTGGTGGAAATATATTAAGAGGCCCCTGGTATGTTTTTTAGCTGGTTGTTTTAAGGGGTTAGGGAGGGGTGGATGGTAGGGTTGGGTTGGAATTGGGGGGTGTTCCACCAACCGTTTGTCAGTCCAGGCCTGAGATGGGTCCCAGCAGGATGGGGATGGGGTTGGGGGCCTCTGGTTTTCCTAGCAGCAGGGTGGGGTTTCAAATCCCTATGACGATTGGGAACAGCAGCAGGTGGTTACACGGAGGGCCACATCAACATCTGGGAGTACGCCCCTGCTGTCTCCAAGTGGTGGTGCACTCCAACCCTCCAGTCAGGACCCGTTTATCTGGGAGTGAGGGGGATCAGGCCCCTGAGCTCAGGCTAGTGTACTTTAATGCCAGGTCCATTGTGAATAAGGCTCCCCTCGTTCGGGATCTGATCGAGGAGGAATGCGCGGACCTGGCATGCATTACAGAAACCTGATTGGGCCCAGAGGGAGGTGTCCCTCTGACTGAACGTTGCCCTCCAGGTTTCCATGCGCTTCAGCGGCCTCGAGCTCAGGGCAGGGGCGGGGTGGTGGTGGCAGTGGTTATACGGGAGACCTTATGTCCACGGGAGGCCACTGTCATACAGAAAGTCGGGTGTGAGTCACTCCTCCTGAGGTGCAGCCCTGGCGCTCAGTTGGGCCTGTTGCTAACGTACCTGGCACCCAGCTGCATGGCAACGGCCCTGCCTGAGCTTCTCGACACCCTCTCAGGGTTGGTGGTTGAGTTTCCCAGACTTATAGTTCTGGGGGACTTTAACCTGCCTTCCCTGGGGGGGTCATCAGAGTTGGCTCGGGAGTTCATGGCCTCCATGACAGCCATGGACCTGACCCAAGTAATTCAGGGTCCAACTCATGGAGGGGGTCACACACTTGACCTTGTCTTCTTATCTGGACAGTGGTTTGATGATCTGGGAGGGGGTTCACCAACTATTGTCCCCCTGTCATGGACCGATCATTATCTCCTGCAGTTGGTCTTTCGCTTTGCCACCCCTCGCCGCTGGGCTGCGGAGCCGACCAGGTGGTTCCACCCCAGGCGCCTAATGGATCCAGAATGGTTCCAGACAGCACTTGGGTCTATACCTATCTCCCTCACTCACAGCCCGGCTGATGCCTTGGTGGATGCCTGGGAAAGGGAGGCCACCGAGGCACTTGACCGTGTTGTACCCTTGCGACCCCTTACCCGGCACAGATCGTGTTGGGCTCCATGGTTTTCTGTGGAGCTCTGGGAGATGAAGCGCTGGAGACAGGGTCTGGAGAGCTGTTGGAGATCCAGCCGGTCCGAATCTGATCAATTGCAGTTAAGAACCTCAACGAGGTCTTATCTCACCACGATGGAGGCGGCAAAGTCTAATTACTTCGCTGCCCTCATCGCTTCTGAAGATAATCGCCCAGCCACCCTGTTTAGGGTCACTCGCTCCCTCCTTAATCAGGAGGTGAGGGAGGAGCCCTTGCAGGGGTGGGCCGAGGTGTTTAGTCAGCATCTGGTGGATAAAATTGCTCAGATCCAGTCCGGTCTGGACTCCAACAGGGCAGAGTCAGACAGGGGGGAGACGAGCGGTTTTGGAAATATTATCTGGGAAGAATTCGATCCTGTGACTCCGGAAGATGTGGACAGGATCATGGGGAGGCTGAGTTCCACTACATGTTTGTTGGACCCATGCCCCTCCTGGCTGGTGTATGCAGCTCAGGAGGGGACATGAGGCTGGATCCATGCAGTAATAACTGCTTCTTTGAGGGAGGGTAGCTTCCCTGCCGCCTTGAAGGAGGCGGTGGTGAGGCCCCTCCTCAAGAAGCCTGTCCTGGATCCAGCTGTTTTGAACATCTATCATCCTGTCTCCAACCTTTGCTTCATGGCGAAGGTTGTTGAGAGCATGGTGGCACGTCAGCTCCCTCTGTTCCTGGAGGAAACTGACTACCTGGACCCATACCAATCGGGCTTCAGGCCTGGGTACAGCACGGAGACAGCATTGGTCATGTTGGTGAATGATCTCTGGCAGGCTCAGGACAGGGGTTGTTCCTCTGTCCTAGTCCTATTAGACCTCTCAGCGGCTTTCGATACCATCGACCATGGTATCTTGCTGCAGGGTCTCAGGGGGTTGGGAGTGGGGGCACTGTTTTACAGTGGTTCTCCTCCTACCTCCCGGGCCTCTCGCAGTCAGTGTTGACGGGAGGGCAGAAATCCACCCCAAGGCCTCTCGTTTGTGGAGTTCCTTAGGGGTCAGTCCTCTCTCCCCTCTTGTTCAACATCTATATGAAGCCACTGGGTGAGATCATTCGTGGTTTTGGGGTGGGGTATCATCAGTATGCTGATGATACCCAGCTTTTTCTCTCTACCCCGAACCAACCCAGTGATGCCCTCGACGTGATGTCCCATTGCCTGGAGGCGATCTGGGTCTGGATGGGGAGAAACAGGCTTCGACTTAATCCCACCAAGACTGAGTGGCTGTGCATACTGGCATCTCGGATTAACCAGTCTATTTCATCATTAACTATGGGGGGTGAGGTGTTATCCCCTGTAGATAGGGCCCGCAACTTGGGTGTCCTCCTGGACTCACGGCTCAGTTTGGAAGATCATATAGGAGCCATGGCCAGGGGTGCTTTTGCCCAGGTTCGCCTGGTGCACCAGTTGCGGCCCTATCTGGAGCGAGATGCCCTACGTACAGTCACTCATGCGCTTGTGACCTCCCAGATAGACTACTGCAACGCTCTCTACATGGGGCTGCCCTTGAGGACCACTCGGAGGCTTCAGCTGGTGCAGAATGCGGCCGCGCGAGTTGTGATGGGGTTTTCCCGATACTCCCATGTAACGCCTCTTCTCCGCGAGCTGCATTGGCTTCCAGTTGCCCTCCAGGTGAGATTCAAGGTGCTGGTGA
Organism: Vipera ursinii; assembly: GCF_947247035.1. Lineage (NCBI taxonomy): Eukaryota > Metazoa > Chordata > Lepidosauria > Squamata > Viperidae > Vipera > Vipera ursinii. The sequence continues at coordinate 31,380,085 of NC_139517.1, forward strand.
TGACCTATAAAGCCCTAAATGGCATGGATCCGGATTATCTTCGGGAGCACCTGCTGCCAGCATCAACTTCCCATCGTCCTGTGCGCTCCCACAGGGAGGGCCTCCTCAGGGGGCCGCCAGTCAGGGAGTGCCGGCTGGCGGCCCCCAGGGGGAGAGCGTTCTCTGTGAGCGCGCCTGCCCTTTGGAATCAGCTGCCTGTGGAACTCCGGATGGCCCCCGACCTTCGCTCGTTTCGCCAGGACCTAAAAACTTGGCTATTCGAGCTTGCCAGCCTGGACTGAGGGTTCTTGGGTTAAGGTTTTAATTTTTAATTATTTTTTGGCTATTTAATTTTATTTTATTTTAACCTGTATATATATTGTATTGTTTTAATTTGCCCTGTAAACCGCCCTGAGTCCTTCGGGGAAAAAGGCGGTATAAAAATCGAAATATAAAGAAAGAAAGAAAGAAAAAGAAAGAAAGAAAGAAAGAAAGAAAGAAAGAAAGAAAGAAAGAAAGAAAGAAAGAAAGAAAGAAAGCATCTATACTCTTTTAATTCTGCATCTTCAAAGTCTGATTTTACTTTTATCATATATACAGGGAATACCATTTCTTGCACAATTATGGTCTTTGCATACATTTCTATACATGCCCCCTTTTTATATGTAGCATTTTAGAAAACTCTTTCTGTAGTCATACTGGTCTTTTAAGATGTCTGCTATAAGAATAATCTACAACATTGCCCAATTTGATTTAATTCGATTTCCCATTCTTCCCATTTTTTCCTCCTTCATTATTTCAAATCATTGGATCCAACTTATCTCCTATTTAAGTTCATTAAATCTGCTTTTTTGAAATCCAGTATACAATCTGAATCTCCCATATTCCTCCTTCCTTTGAGATCCTGAATGGAAGGATAACATAGTCACTTTTTCCCAAGTGACTTTCACTTCTTCCTGTCACCATCATTTAATTATCTGCTGTTGGGAAGGATTAGATCTAGCATAGCAAACCCCCAAATTACTTATTCGATCTTCAGTCAAATGTACCTGAGAAATGTATTCTTTGAGAGGTAACTATCAGCAGAATTCCTTTACCAAGCTGAATTATTCTCTTCTTAAGATCAGAAGAAATATTCTTAAAATTCTTTAACATTCTTAGCCATTTATTTGCTAATGTGGGATATTCCAACTGTATTCTAGAGTTTTACAAGTAATCAACATCAATCTTATGAAATTTTTTATACAAAATAACATAGATTTCATAGATAGAATCTTCCAAAATATTTTCAAAACTGGTAGTAATTTAGGAGCTCCGAACATTACAAATGGATCTGGGCCAAATTATTGAATCAATAAATATTTAATTGAATATACTGTCAAATTTTATACTGCCCAAATTCCTCTGGAAATACTTCATCTGTTTTTAAAACTTGATAAAAAAATAAGTTGGTTAGAACAATTAATACACTTATTTGTTCATGACCTTACACCAGTGGTGGGATTCAAATATGTGAACAACTGCTTCTCTGTGTGGATGCTGCTTCCAGAAGTCCATTCTGGGCCTGGGCAACAAAACATCTATTGAACTGGTGCGAACTGGCTGAATCCCACCACTACTTTACATGCACAAGCACACAATAGGTATCAGAATTATAGTCTTGTTTCAACATTACAATATGTCTTTCCACATTATTATAGGAGGTATGATGGAGCATAGTTTAAAAATGGCATTCAAGCCCCTATAATGATGTTGAAAGGGCCACATTATAGTTTTCTAATTGTACCCATAGTCTTTCCCCCCCCCCACTTAATCACGTATTCTACAGAGCAATTGAACTTGAATACCTCCAGTGATAAAATTGAAAGTCAGGAAAATTAAGACCAGACAACGTGGAGAGCATATGCTTTTAAATAACAACAATAACAACGCTGATGTGCTGCAACTCTATCCTGATTAAAAATTCTTCAGTACTAAAATGATATGCAAAACTGAGAAGTTAAAAAAACTTCCTGGAAGAAGGCAATGAAAAAAACTTTCAATACTGCAGCTGACAATCAGAAGTCTGGTTGCCCCTTTTCTGATTAGAAAATTTTATTTAAAATGTTTGCGCTCTGCTCCTACAATGTAATAAAGAAAAACACATGGTTATAACCCTGTAGTTGTAAATTGAACTTGATTAAATAAAATTTACCTTTATTATAAAGCATTATGTGTTTCTGGACTTTTTTCGTTATAGACTAATATGACTATTATTATTTTTTGTTAAAAAAATATAGCCAGTTCTCCTATGCCCCACCTCTCATTAAAAGAAAACCAATTAAAATGGCCTTCCTACACAATTAAAAGGATGCAATCCATTTAATCAAGAAACTGACGAATCAGGAGCAGTTTGTCCATGAAAGTTTTCAAATAATGACCTTATTTCATTCCAGCAAATCAAAGGCTTTTTGAAAAGAAAAGACTTGGCAAATCTTGTAAAGCTTGCAATAGAGCAGGCCAGATGTGCTTCTCTTGGGAGGAAGTTTTTAGAACAAGCAAGAGAAAACTGTAGTAAAGGGCTGTGACTTTTATCTTGTACTGGGGAGGAAAAATACACCCTTGAGTAGTGTCCTACATTGAGAGGCCAGGCAAGGCCTCTGTTTTTCAGGAAACAATCAGACTTAGATGCCTGCCTAGGTCAAAAAGCTTTTCCCCACCATATGTATACTGGACAATATTTAACATTTATCTGTATTTGAACTGAAGATGAAATGACAATCAGTTATTTTGGCTAATGCATATTCCACTGGGATTGCAATCGTGCTGCTAGCACCCCATCCCCACCCCACAAAACATAGGACTTGCTTCCCAGTAAATTGGTACTAATTGAACAAGCTGTGCATGTTTTTGGAATGTAAGATGCAATGATTTTTGAGGAGCTTACTTCTTTAGAAATTTGTAACAGATTGGAGCCATACTATTTATTTGCTGCCAATGGTTAAAATGTAAGCATGAAATAAATCAATAGGTAGGAAGTAGACACAAGGGTTACAGAAAGAGAAAACTATGAATTTATCTCCAACAGTTTTGCATTTGATTGATCAATTTCTGATCAATATGTTAAAAACAGAGACAATTAAATCCACTAAAATGGAATTCTTCAGTAATTCAAATTCAAACATTATTACAATTCTTCAGTAATTCAAATTCAAACATTATTTTCCAAAATAATTTGACTTTAGTATATTTGGATAAGATTCCTATTGATTTCTAGAAATCCATTTTAAATGGTTTGTGTGTTTAGTCTATTTTTATAATCTTGCCCTGTTGTTGTTGTTGTTAGCTGCGAAGTCGTGTCTGACTCATCGCGACCCTATGGACAATGTTCCTCCAGGCCTTCCTGTCCTCCACCATCTTCTGGAGTCCATTTAAGCTCACGCCTACTGCTTCAGTGACTCCATCCAGCCACCTCATTCTCTGTCGTCCCCTTCTTCTCTTGCCCTCAATCTTTCCCAGCATTAGGCTCTTCTCCAGTGAGTCCTTCCTTCTCATTAGGTGGCCAAAGTATTTGAGTTTTAGCTTCGGGATCTGGCCTTCTAAAGAGCAGTCAAGGTTGATCTCCTCTAGGACTGACTGGTTTGATCGCCTTGCAGTCCAAGGGACTCGCAGGAGTCTTCTCCAGCACCATAGCTCAAAGGCCTCAATTCTTTGGCGCTCAGCCTTTCTTATGGTCCAACTTTCACTGCCATACATTGCAACTGGGATTGCCCTATTGCATACATATAAATACTCACAAACAAATCCTGAATTTGACTTAACCCTGAAATACATTGCTTGTTAATCAATCTCCTTTCAACACATCTTGTGAAGGACGATTTCCTGAATTAAAATAGATGCTCAACTTCACAGTTACAATAGCTAATGAAAATGATGGATGCGTTGCCTCAACAGACTTCATTGAACAAAATGGAAATATAAACCACTACTCTTAGTCCTTCTACATATTGATTTCAGTAGATTTTTCATAGAGTTTCTTCATCTTCTGCAATGGCCAAGCCATGCATCCTTCTTTGCAAAAGAAAGCTTTGTCTTCTTGAAGTTTAAGAGACCTTTGTAAATGATTTGTGGTCTCATTGGAATGGCTTAACAACTCCAGTTTTGCTCCCATCTCCATAATACTGATTTGTCTCATCCCCAGGCTATGATTTGATGTGATGGTGTTTGGAAAAGACCTTGGGAGACTGGGTGAAGAGGTACCGCAAAGGGAATGATCAGATAAGTGACAGCATATCCAACAGCTAGAGAGTGGATGGATGGGGCAAGAAATTCAGAGACCATCCCTACCTTCTCAGGGTACCAAGGAGCTGGAGGAGAGGAGAAAATTGTACTTCCATGCTTGCAAGATTCTGCCAGTTAGCTTTACAATAAAATAGAATTAGTTCATCTGGTTGTGTTTCCTATCTAGTTTACCCTTGCAGCCAACATTAATACTGCAAATTCTCTCCCCTCCTTCTACTTTACAGCCCAAGAAACTGGGGAGGGTCTCTTCTGAGTCTCTTGCCTCATCCATTATATTGCTGCAGGTTATACTAACTCTTATCTGTTACCTTTGTGGGTCTCTTCACTCAGTTATGCTAGAAGGATGCTACTGGCTCACTTAAGGTCTGGCTTCTGCTAAGATTAACTACTGAAGAAAGCTCCATGTTTTGTTTACAGATTACAAAATATCTACCCTATTAGCATAAATTAATTAAGCATGCAATAGAAGGAATTGAACATCATCATTCCTGCTTTATGTTATTGAATTCTTTTTACCCATGTCCATTGATTCCTAATTCAAGTCCAATTTTGCAAATCAGCTGGATCAGAAGCAGAATTGATGCACGCAGTAGAAAGCTTTTTAAGATAAATATTTTTTTTTAAATGTATCTGTTTGTGTGAGGGTTGATGTTGGTGAGGTGGGAACAAGTAGTTCTCAGGCCAAACATTTGATCAAGTCCATTCTAGACCCCAGACTGGAGGGAGGTCAGGGAACCAGAAATCTATTGACCAAAAAAGACAGGAAGAAAAGGCTTAGGAATGAAATCCTGAGCTTCAACACGCACACACACACACACACACACACACACACACACAGAGAGAGAGAGAGAGAGAGAGAGAGAGAGAGAGAGACTCTCACCCAGAAATGATACATCTTGATTTCTGGATTCTATATCGGAAGATCTTCCTTCCACTCTGCAATAAAACAATTTATTGAGTAATATCAAGGGCTTGAGATTTTTGCTGCTTTCTAAGCATGGGATTGTTGAATTTCTGGAACAAAAGAGATTTATAGCTCTGCCTGCCCTGAATTCTGACAATATGTGCAGCCATAAACCAATTTAAAACATTAATAGCAAAAGTATGGAGATAATGTAACAAACCCAAGTGCATTTTATTCCATTGTAATTCAGGTTGACATTGCCATGTTATCTGTTTTGGGGATTTCATGAACTGACCTTATGAGAAGATTTACAAGACTTATAAGAAGGAAGGAAGGAAGGAAGGAAGGAAGGAAGGAAGGAAGGAAGGAAGGAAGGAAGGAAGGAAGGAAGGGAGGAAGGGAGGGAGGGAGGGAGGGAGGGAGGGCTTCAACTACTTATGTGACGAGGACAAAACAAACATTTGGAAGCAGGTTTGCAAGTTGTAATACATAAATATTCCTCCTTTCTAGTGATTCCTCTTCACAGCTTATCACCTCTCCCTCTAGAGTCTAGACTATACTTTAGTAGTGGGGATGAAGCAGAATTTTATACTTTTAATGCAATTTTGCAAGATGGGAGTAATTCTGTCTTGCACGCACGTTCAGAGTTTAATATAGTCTTTCATTCTACTACAAGTAGATTTTTTAAAATGTGTTAGCGATTGTCATCCTGATCCTCTTAATTCTGAATGAGGTAAACGAGGCAGAACATTTCTCCACCCTCCCCCCAAACCTTGCAAAATGTCTGACTTCTATTAATGTCAAAGAATCCACTCTGGTTTCTATTACAGCCCTTGATTCTCAACCCTATAATTTCTGCTAATGTCCCCCTGCCACCTCCCATTTCACTTGTTATTCCTTTTTTGGTTAAAGGTTTCCTTTCTTCATATATATATATATATATATATATATATATATATATATATATATATATATATATATGTATATATATATGTACACACACACATATATATACTCACATATACATATATATATATATATATCACACATACATATATATATATATATATATATATATATATCACACATACATGTATATATATATATATATATATATATATATATATATATATATGCACATATACATACATATATATGTGTGTGTGTGTATTTGTATACACACACACACATACACACACACAGAGTGTTATTTTAGCGGGATATCTCAGTCTGAAGAATGACAGACCAAAGGGCAACAAACCTGCCATAGCTTTGATTTTTTTACAAGGAGCCAATACAACCCAAAGCAACAACTCTTACAAAACATGATCCATCAAAAGGGTAGAAAGACAGCAAAAGCACTGAATTAGAGAAAAATGTACAAATGGCTATATGGAAGCCTCTTGGCTTGAAGGAGATACTGTGGCAAAACTCAAGCTAAGCTTAGTAATGCACATAACACATTGAGGGAGAGGCTTTGAACAAATTAAGCTTCTTGTGTTCAAAATAAGAAAGCACATAATAAGTCTGAAACTGCTTATGGATTGCATTATCAATATTTTTGTCTTTAAAATATTGATGAATTCCACATGCAAAAGCCTGGCTGATTTTCTTCTCACCAGCCAGGATTTTACGAGCTAATTGATCTGCTTGTGCTGTTGAGAGCATAGGATTTCTATTGTTCAAAGCAAATGAACTTCAAACGCTGTGAAGGGAAGAAAGGGAAAATGGAGGGGCAGGCAGACAATCTTACATTAGCGTTTATAAGACAAGAATGAAGGGAGAAGGAGATGCCTACTATAGCTTTCAATGATGACTTTTTTTTCCCCTAAGGAATGCCAGGAAGGGTTTGCTCCTTACTTTGCTGCAAGAAAAGATTAAAACAACTCATCCATTTACTAACATAATAAAAAGATATTTGAAATTAAAAAAAAAAGGTGAATATTTTTGGAGTGGACAGTTAAAGTTAAGATTCACCTCCAACCCAAACATATATCTGATGATCCTTCAGATTTTAATCCAGCAGCTTTTCACAAAGTTATGCGATTAAAGCCTTGTTCAAATCTCATTCAACTACTGGTAATTAACTAGGGGAATATGCTTGTGCTCTTTTCTTGGCAGTAATAAAGAAATAGTTTGCTATTGCCTTCTTCCAGCCCCCCCCGCCCCCCCCCCCCGCTTAGTCAGCCCTGGTATTTCTCAGTAGTCTCCTATCTAAATTGTAGCCAGATCTGATCCTGCTTAGCTTTTTCAAGATCAACCAAGACTGACCAGCTTCAACTTCTAATACCTTTAATTATTCTATATCTTATTGCCACTTTGCCAGTTCATTTACTTCAGCTCCATGTTATTTACTGTTTCCTAATTTTTTTAAAAAAAAAATCTGTACTGATAGAATCCACTTTGAAGTAGTATAGCCCAGGCCAATAGAAAGCCTAGAATTAGAAAATATGTAAATATTATGCAATCATCTGTCCTCCTTCCAAATATAGAATCAGTGATCTGTCTAAGGATTGAATGGCAGGAGCCACGGAAGATGCATTCTGAGCAAACATGAAGGAGAAGAGCTTAGAAAATTACAACTTGCAGTCCTACTTGAAAAGACTCTCTCCAATTCTTTCCTCATCCATTAATGCAGAGTTTTAAGTATGAGCCTAACCCACCCACAAACCTATTCTAAAACCATTGATTTTAGATCAACTGTATCCTGCTTACTTTTCCTGTTCTCTACACAAACAAGAGTTTTTTTCTGGAATCAATTGATTTTCCATGTATAACTATAACATTATTGCAAAATAGCTAAGATCAGGCTTACTCTGAGCTGTCAGGAAATTGCTCAGGTTCCTCTTTGTGAATAGGAATCCTGTTCCTGGAATCTTAATTCTGAGATTCATTAAATCCTAGGTCAGCTTCTTTTCTTAGGACAGCTTTGTTAATCCACGTGCTTACCTCCTGCTGCTGGAACACCTCCAGCAATTACTAGTGTGTCTAGTCCACAAGATTCATTGAGACAGACACAATGATGCTCATCCATCATCTTGAATTTGGGGTCAGTGGCCTTTGGTCCTTTGTCCTTAAATCAAGTTTAATTTCCTCTATGAAAAGCACAAGATGGTATTTCTGACATGGGCAGGAACTGTGAAAATTTGGGGAAATGTTAAAAGGTCAAGGCATACATGTAGTTGAGTCCTATGATGTCTGTTGATCATCCAGATTCCAGGTGCTCTCTAAGTTTGAAGTTCAACAAGGACTATTCAGGTTGAAGTCATAAATATGCTTTGAAGGACTAGGAAGGGGAACTCTTGAGTCACTACAGCTGCAGTTTTTCATGTTGTTGCATCCTCTTTTTAAATTACAGTCATCACTAAAATCCATCTAAATTTCTTCAGAGCATAGCATGACATAGCCATACAGATGTGGAATTCAGTACTGACCTGCCAGATGTTTCTTGATTCCAACTCTCATCAATTCCACCTAGCATAATCAAATTAGGAATAATGGTGTTGCACTTTGGAGAGTCACAGTTTCAATGTATTGTATTTAAGACAGTTTAACTAAGATCTCAACTAACCAACTTGTTTCTATAACACCCAGGCTCACCCATCTTTCGTTTTTTCTAATAACTTTTGGGTAAATGGGTGAATATATACTGCTCAAAAAAATAAAGGGAACACTTAAACAACACAATGTACTGTATTTAATAGTAGGATGTCTTATCTTGTGTTCCTTTTATTTTTTTGAGCAGTATATTTTCCCTATGCATTTTCTAAGGAAAAAAACATTTTATGATGATGAAATATTCTAATAAAAGCAATGAAAAACACCCCCAGATAAATGCCTCAAGAAAGGATGGCAATGGCATTACTTATCTTTGGGCTCCTTCTAAGCAAGCCAACAGCTGGTTCTTCAGTTACCATCTTAAAAAGTAACTTTTTTCACTAATCAGTTCAATCTAATTTATTATAGTCAAAGACCAATATACTTTTTTTCCACTATGCAAAGAAAAGGAAAAGGAAAGGAGATTTTACTCTGCTAGTCATTGACAACTATAGAGGGTGGTGCTCATTCATTGCAAGGTCATTGAGCCCACACTGTCCAATGACATTTCCGCAGTTATGTGGCCAGCATGATGTTGTGGAATGTGATTCTTCCCTACTGAAGTGGTACCTATTTATCTACTCACATTTGCATGCTTTTGAACAGCTAGGTGGGCAGGAGCTAGGGGAAGATGGGCGCTCGCCCCTGTTGTGTGATGCTTGGGTCTTGAACCCAGGCTATCAGCTTTCCAGCCAGCAAGCTCAATGTCTTAACCTCTGAGTCATCGCCAACTTTTTCTATGGAAAGAAAGCATTACAAATGAATCATTATTCTGTCAACTATCACAATTAATATTTGCTTTTGCATCCCTATCTAAGATAATTGTATTACTGTACCCTGATTTTATTCATATTGACTAAATGTGCTTCAAGCCTGTGTGGAATGTCTCCCTTGGCACTGCCAGACATCTGGCATTAAATGGAAAAAATGCTGGACAGATTTACATCAAAGCACAGTTCTCTTTGCCAACTTCATTAACATCAGATAATACTCTTAGTATTATCTTACTCTAGGACTAATGCTACAGCAGGGGTGCATCCCAGAAAACCTTACTGTATGGCTTCAAAGGCCTCAGGGAAATAATAATAATAATAATAATAATAATAATAATAATAATAATAATAATAATAATAATAATAATAATAATAATAATAATAATAATAATAAAGTTGGAAGGGACCTTGGAGGTCATCTAGTCCAACCCCCTGCTCAGGCAGGAAACCTTATACCATTTCAGGCAAATGACTGTCCAGTCTCTTCTTAAAAACCTCCAGTGTTGGAGCATTCACCACCTCTGGAGGCAGGTTGTTCCACTGGTTAATTGTTCTAACTGTCAGGAAGTTTCTCCTTAGTTCTAGGTTGCTTCTCTCCTTGACTAGTTTCCATCCGTTGCTTCTTGTCCTGCTTTCAGGTGCTTTGGAGAATAGCTTGACTCCCTCTTCTTTGTGGCAGCCCCTGAGATATTGGAATATTGCTATCATGTCACCCCTCACCCTTCTCTTCATTAGACTACACATACCCAATTCCAGCAACCGTTCCCTATATGTTTTAGCCTCCAGCCCCCTAATCATCTTTGTTGCTCTTCTCTGTACCCTTTCTAGAGTCTCGACATCTTTTTTACATCGTGGTGACCAAAACTGGATGCAGTATTCCAGGTGTGGCCTTACCAAAGCATTGTAAAGTGGTATTAGTACTTCACTTGATCTTGATTCTATCCCTCTGTTAATGCAGCCTAGCACTGTGTTGGCTTTTCTGGCAGCTGCAGCACACTGCTGGCTCATATTGAAGTGATTGTCTACTAAGACTCCGAGATCTCTCTCACAGTTACTACTATTGAGCAAGGTACCACCTATCCTATACCTATGCATTTGATTTTTCCTGCCTAAATGTAAAACCTTACTTTTTTCACCATTGAATGTCATTTTGTTAGATAGTGCCCAGTGTTCGAGTCTGTCCAGATCCTTCTGTATCTTAAGCCTATCTTCTGGAGTATTGGCTATTCCTGCCAGCTTGGTGTCATCTGCAAATTTGATGAGTTCCCCATCTATCCTCTCATCCAAATCATTAATGAAGATATTGAAGAGCACTGGGCCCAGAACAGAGCCCTGGGGCACCCCACTACACACTTCCCTCCATGTAGATGTAGTTCCATTGAGGACCACACGCTGAGTACGGCCTGTCCTCCAGCTACAAATCCATCTGGTGGTGATGCTCTCTAACCCACATTTTTCTCTTTTATCAAGTAGTAGGTTGTGATCTACTTTATCAAATGCCTTACTGAAGTCCAAGTAAATTATATCTACAGCATTCCTCTGGTCCACTAGTTTTGTCACTTGGTCAAAGAATGTAATAAGATTTGTCTGGCATGATCTGTTTTTGAAAATCAGCAATGATTTCCTGCCGATTTCTAGAGAGTGAAAGTAGGGTTAAATCTTCAGAAAGTCTCCCTAATATAAAATATCCTAAAATCCTACCTCCAAAAGTAAGCAGCATTAATTAGTATGTTGGGTCAGAAAACTGCAATGTGAACCAATATGTTCTATGTTATTGGAAGGGCTTTGAAGTGCTGTTGCTGGCCACGTATAATTCCTTATCTTGTTTTGTAGAAGCCCAGAAAATAACATTAAGTAAGTAAAAAAAAGGATCATAGAAGTATTTCCTAAGTGCTGAGAGTAGATATACTATTATTAAGAAGAATTCAGGGTGGTCCCTCCCTGACTCACTGGGGTATGAAAGAGGAAAGGAAAAGCACAAATCAATTTGAAAAAAAATACATTATTATATTCCACCAATAATGCATAGTTGTAGCCTTCCTGTGGAGTTGATTTTGCTATGCTCAGCCTCACTGCTGAGGTATATCCTGTGGGTTTTTTTTCCTACAATGCTTGATAACGGAAGTAAGATGGGTTGCACCTGCTGTCAGTCAACTGATTGTCAGAGGCTGGCCATCACAAATGGGCTCTTGGGTAAAAAGCTAGTGCTACTCTTTGAGATGAAATAGGGTGATCACAGATTTAGCCTTCAGAAATGTTGCTCTACTGCAGGGGTGTCAAACTGGCAGCCCACGGGCTGGATGCATCATGTTGAAACTGCGCCCACCCCATTGCCGGCAACGGGGAAAGAGTCACGATACGTCGCAACACATCACGTGACGTTGCGAGTTTGACTCCCCTGCTCTACTGTATCCTCTGGATAGTTTCAAAAGCAACCTTTGAAATATATTTTATATCATGCAGTTTAGAAGTTACAGAATGATTTTGGCCAGGTGAAACTGGATAGAAAGAAAGATTCCACTCAAAGAGCAAGAATGCTATTTAAAAGGAATCTATACTATTTTAGTTTGCATTTTGTCCTTCCCACTCTTGTGCTGGTGGCATTGGAAACCATCATTTAGCATGCACATAAGCTTGCAATTTCCCGCCCCCCGCAATTAAGTATTCATAATAAGAGTTTATCTTCTTACAGCCTTATTACAATTCTATGACATTTCTAATGATGGAGCAGAGGACCTTAATATCCTTCATCTGATGGCTGAGTGCTTTGCAGCCATTTTCAAATTAACTCAAATGCTAAATATTTAATTATCTTGCTGACTACCATCTCAATTCCTGCAAAACCTCAACAATGGTTCCAGCTACTATAGGTGCTAGTGAATTCTCAAATATCATTTCCAGTCCAGTGAGACCACTTGATAAAGGGTGGCTGTCACTGGCAGAATGGATCTGAATATTTATTTTCCCAACATGCATTAGACTTTAGGCTGTTCCATAGGAAAGTGAAAGCTATTTTATAATTAAACTGGTTTGTCCTAGCTTCATATCCCAACCCAGTGGTGCAACTCAGGGCTAAAAAGATGGCCTTGGCAGCCAAAGAATGCCCAAATTATAAAAGCAAGTGCAAGCAGGTAGCTAGAAAATACTTCAACCAGCATAGGTTTTTAGGGGTTTGTTGTGACAGATGCACATGGCTACAAGGGGCTCACTGTGGCATATTTTCCCCATTTTAAAACTTACTAATTAATTTCTACATGTTAGCAGAACCTGTACCTAAGAAATGGATCCAAGCAATAGAACTGCAGATGTAGACTCCACTGTATTCTTGTAGTTGCAATTTAAGTGATGAAAATGTAAAACTAGACATTGCTTCCTTCCTGATTAAGATTCATAAACTGAGTATTATATATATAATTTTATTTATTTATTGCTCTCTGAGTTTTAAATTTATGTTTAGTAATTTTGATGGTTTTCAAGATTTATATGTTAAGTTTATTTTAAGATCTACAGTATTTTTTCATATTTCCCATCTCAAAAAGGACATTGTGCTGCTGAGTTTTGACCATGAGGACTGAAGAAGGCTCAAGAGCAGCAGTCCCCAATCTTATGGGCATCAGGGACCAGTTCCATGGAGAGAGGTTTTTCGTGGACTGAAGGAGGCATGGCGTCGCATGCTACCTGCATCCCATGAACGGGGCTTCACTTGTTTGTGCGATCTGGTAGTGGTCCACAGACCAGGGGTTGGGGATCCCTGCTCTAGAGTACAGATATAACTCTAGAAGTTCATGTCATCCATCCTTAATCTGAAACATAGCAATAAATGGGAGAGAGGAAGAAAGAAGAGAAATTGGAATAGTGTGCTTCACAATTAAAGAAATGTTACTGTATGGCTGTCTAAAGGAAGGGAAATAATTGTCCAAGGACTGAAGCTTGGGTATGCATAGTCGGAAACCTCAGGGTTGGAGTAATCATTACTTCCTTTCATGTGTTTGATTTTATTTGATACACTTCTTTTATGTACTCAGCAAGTTTCCATAGTCCTGTCTTCAAAAACAGATGAGAAATCAAGTGTTAAAAAGTGGAACTGAGGCAGCATGTAATGAGTGGGTGAGTCAATAATTTTCATAAGCAAGTTGCTGGGATATAAATGACTTGTTGAAGAAGCAGCTAGCCAATTAACCATCACATGAAGCCTGTATTGCACTTTTCAGGCAATTTCTGGTAAGGGCAAGTTTGACTTCAACCCAAGCCTGATTGCTTTTCAGCTGATCTTAGTGACTCCCACCTGAAAACCACTTTGCTAGCTACTTCTGTCCATAAACAAATCAAAAGACATTAAGTTTTCTAAAGCTTAATAACTTACTTAATCTTGCAAGGGATCTGCAGCAATGGCATTTGGAATAACAATCTAGATAGGTTATTTTAGCAGGGTAGAAAAGAAACATGTGCAACCCCATGCATGTAGATTACAAAAAGTTATATGAAAAGACCACTATCTTGAATTTTCCATAAAATGGTATATTGTTACCTAATAGGGATGGGAACATAAGGTCTCTTCCTTGATAATAATGACATTCAAGAGTCCTCACCTTGTTTGTGACTTAGATGAGTTTTTATAGGCTCAGCAATATCTTCTTTTGCAGTTGGTAATTTAATCCAATGTTGCCTGCAGCTCCTCATTTTTCTTCCATTTAACATTAAGGAGTCTAGAGTCTTGCAGACTTCAGCTACAAACACAGAATAATGTCCATGATTTTTCAAAAATAATTACCATGCTCTTACCTAGCACCATTTTTTTCTATCTTTTTGCCCTTTATCATGGGCAAATTTATGGTTGAATGATGCCAGTTTTTTTCCTGTCATTGTTCTCTGGAGATATAATGTTTAGAACATTCTGAACAAACCAAATGAATATTTCACTGGGGTGGACAGAATGTATCCATTTCCAAACAATCTTGAGCTTTTCAGAACTGTAGATATAGAGGACAGCATTGATCTCCAAATCTTTTAATCTAGTTGCCAACACATTTGGAATACTGAGAACATGTTATGTAGTCTCGCAACTTGGTTGTCACAAAGAAGCTGTCCAGTCACAAAAGGATTGCTCTTTATCCTCCAAACTAATCCCATTTTAGATTTCACAGAACAATTTTGTTGTTCCATCCCAATCACTAGATAGTAATTAAAATCATTTGATGAAAGCAGGTAAAATAAATGCAAGCTTGCCCCAAAATAGGCAAAATATAAAGGGATGCCCACCTATATGGCCACTTTCTATGATAAGACTTCAAACTCTCCTTCTCGAGTCCTACTGTATTTTCTCCAAAGCTAGGGATAGTCAGTAGTTTTACTCTGTCAGCCCCTTTACACCAGAGAAATCCTCTCTGTCTCTGACTCATCAGGGAAGAGAAAAGTTTAAATTCTCTTTTATCAGTAGCATGACCTAGTGCAGGGGTAGGCAACCTTGGCTCTTTTATGACTCGTGGACTTCAACTCCCAGAATTCCTGAGCCAGCATAGCTCAGCATAGAAACCTCTCCCTTTCCCCTCAGCATGGCTGGCTCAGGAATTCTGGGAGTTGAAGTCCACGAGTCATAAAAGAGCCAAGGTTGCCTACCCCTGACTTAGTGGGAAGGCATGTGCTAAATGTAGATGTCTTCCTGAACTGACTAACCTTGGTTTATGAAGACATTTAAATCTTTATTATATGTCACAAGATCCACAGAATAAAAAGGCGATAAACAACTGTTTTCACCAGAGATTAATATCAACTATGATCACTGATTAGGTACTCCCTCAGTAACAGGATCACTCACAAACCCAGCCCACCTTCCAGACAAATTCATGTAAGGCAAATTTCAATCTATAAAACAAATGAGAAATTACATTGTAGTTAGCTTGGCTGATGCAATTTCAGTAGATCCATCCATGTTGCTGGTTTTCCTTTATTCCCTTCCAAGCAGCCTCAGAGGAAAAGACATTTCCCTCAAGATAAAGACAAAATGGAGTGTCTCTGAAAAGCCTATACTTAAGATGAAGTTATTACTCTGACACTGACTTTTTCAGGCTTCATTTGCCTTTACGTTACCTGGAAGGATAGGTCACAGTCATTTTCCTTTTTAATTCATGCAATGTCTGAACCTCTTGAAGTGGGATTTCCTCAGTTTCATAAACCAAACTGGCACTCATTTTTCATTCTTTTCTCTTTTTTTAGCAGAATGAGAAAGCCTCTGGAGCAGGGGTGTCAAACTCAATTTCATTGAGGGCCGCATCAGCATTGCGGTTGCCCTCAGGGGGCCGGGTGGGTGTGGCCTGGGTGGGTGTGGCTTACTGGGTGGGCGTGGCTAGAGTGTGTGTGGCCTACTGGGTGGGCGCGGCCAGCTCTACATCGTTTGCATCAAGGGTGCCTATGGGGGCCTGGACAGGAGTGGGACAGATCTGAGGGTCTCTGGCAGAAGGAGGGTCTCTGGGCCAGGGCCAAGGCAGTGGGGGCCGTTCCCTCACTGTTTCCAAGATGGCTTCGCGGGCCACATGAAACCACTTCGTGGGCCAGATCCGGCCCCCGGGCCTTGTGTTTGACATGTCTGCTCTGGAGGAAGAGGAAATTATCTAAATCACATTGAATATTTTGTTTTAATAAATAGGTTTGACTCAGGTTTTCTGTTAGCTTTTATCTTTTTCTCAGTTGAGTATTCTTGGAGTTTTCCCTTCTACGTAGTTTCTACATTTGCTTTATGGGGGCTATGCAAATAGACACAATACTAGGTAATAAGATGCTATCTCTCTCTATCTAGTGGGGAAATGCTGGAATGGAACAGGGAAACTGGAAGGCATCAGTCAGCAATATTTGAATATTCCTTTGCTACTCTTTTAGTTCTTCCCGATTACCAACAAAAAATTCCCAAAGTTTCAAGTTAATTTTCAACATGAGTAGAAATAAGTTACCATAGACTCCATCCAGCTTTCACATGTCATATGAAAGCTATTTTGGAATGAGGAGAAAAAATCTTAGGTTCATCAAAGTATAAATTAAGTATATTTAATTCAGTATCCCAGTTCTAAATTAAGAAGTTCGATTAAGATGCTCTCTTGGAATCATTTTTGAGTAGAGCAGCAAAGAAGTAGCAGGAATTAATGGGAATGGAAAAAAGTTGAAGATTTGATTTGAAAATACTAAAAATAAAGAAAGATACTCTCCGACCACAGGATCTAATAAATATATATTCAGTATTTCATTTGATTTTGTCAGATAGGTGACTATATAGATACAGCTGTATCTTAAACTAAAAATCTTAAGCTACCAGGACATCCTGGAAGTACTCGCACTGATTGGTAGATACAAATCATAGGAAATAATCTTATTTAACACTGTGTAGAATCAAAGGGGAAGGAATGAATCCTCCCATGAAGTACAGTCATATAGGCTTGGGCTTCTGGGTCAAAGTTTTGAAAACTGGCCTAGGGAGAAGGGGGGGGACCTATAAAGGTGGAATTAACTATGGGAACCAGGACAGATTCTGCTCATAACAGCCCAGATGGCAACACTAAAATCCTATTTTGCACAAAGCTGCTAAACAGTTATACATAAGTAAGCACATTATCATTTATATCCTACCTTTCTCCATGAACACATGACACTATGCATCACAACTCCTTCCATTTTTCCTCACAATAAAAGTAATTTATGGTACCTGTGATTAAAAAAGAATGATCAGCCTCGGATCATCCAAAAGTGGATATAATCTGGTTTTTCCAACAACAACAATAAGAGTTAATAAGAGTTGGAAGGGCACCTTGCAGGTCTTTAGTTCAACCCCCTGCTCAGGCATGAAACCCTAAACCATTTCAGACAAATGGTTGTCCAGTCTCTTCTTAAAAACTTCCAGTGCTGGAGCATTCAGAATTTCTGGAGGCAGGTTGTTCCACTGATTAATTGTTCTAACTGTCAGGAAATTTCTCAACATCTTTTTTACATCATGGTGACCAAACCTCAATGCATTATTCCAAGTGTGACCTTTCCAATGCATTGTAAAGTGGTATTAACACTTCATGTGATCTTGATTCTATGCCTCTGTTAATGCAGCCTAGCACTGTGTTGGCTTTTTTGGCAGCTGCAGCACACTGCTGGCTCATACTTAAGTGATTGTCCACTAGAACTCCAAGATCCCTCTCACAGTTACTACGATTGAGCAAGGTACCACCTATACTATACCTGTGCATTTGGTTTTTCTTGCCTAAATGTAGAACCTTACTTTTTTCACTATTGAATTTCATTTTGTTAGATAGCGCTCAATGTTCAAGTCTGTCAAGATCCTCCTGTATCTTAAGCCTATCTTCTGGAGCATTGGCTATTCCTGCCAGCTTGGTGTCGTCTGCAAATCTGATGATTTCCCCATCTATCCCCTCATCCAAATCATTGATAAAGATGTTGAAGAGCACTGGACCCAGAACAGAGCCCTGGGACACTTCACTACACACTTCCCTCCATGTAGATGTAGTTCCATTGAGGACCACACACTGAGTACGGCCAGTCATCCAGCTACAAATCCATCTGGTGGTGATGCTCTCTAACCCACATTTTTCTCTTTTATCAAGTAGTAGGTTGTGGTCTACTTTATCAAATGTCTTACTGAAGTTCAAGTAAATTATATTCACAGCATTCCTGTGGTCCACTATTTTTTTCATCTCATCAAAGAATGCAATAAGATTTGTCTGGCATGATCTGTTTTTGACAAACCCATGTTGGCTCTTGGTTATGACTTCATTTGCCTCTAGGTGTTCGCTGATTCGTTGCTTGATTATCTTTTGCAAAATCTTCCCAGGTATTGAAATCAGGCTGATAGATCTGTAGTTTCCTGGATCCATTTTTTTCCTTCTTTGAAGATGGGAACTACATCAGCTCTTTTCTAGTCCTCTAGTAATTCCCCAGTGCTCCAGGATCTTTGAAAAATATAGTTCAGTGGTTCTGAGATCATGTCTGCCAGTTCCTTCAGAATCTTGGGGTGTAATCCATTTTGTTCTGGTGATTTGAATTCGTCTAGGCTAGATAGGTGCTCACTTACCATTTTCTCACCTATTTTAACATGTTTCTAATCTGGTTTTTACGGTACTGTTTTTGATAGGTTGGACTGTTTTTTCCCCTTTGTGTAAAAACAGATGCAAAAAACAAGTTAATGCTTTCTCCCTGTTGTTTGTCACCTTCTTGCCACTTTCTCCCACTAATGGACCAATCATTTCCTTACATTTCTTATGCAACATGTAATCTGTTAAACCAATAGGCTAGATCCATTTAGATTTTAATAACATAAAGATTTTTCACTCAGGTTCTCAACATTTTATTCTCCAGAGAAGTTAAGATTGCATCAAAAATGCTACTGGTTATCTGAATGTAATTGCATTTAAGACTGAGTGTAAATCTCTTGTTCCAAGATTTGGGACTATATAAATCATCTGTCCAAAGATGATTATTATGAATAATAATCTATCACTTAGAAAATGCTGCTTTCCCAACCATCTATCCATCCCTAACACATGATCATTTTCTGGAGAAATTACCTTGAAACTGGATTATTTCAGCAAAACGGAATTGATTTTGTATTGCGTGCACTTTTGCCATTTTCATAGAAACATGATGATTTGTAATCCTAGCTCCTTTTTCCTTTTCCTCCATCAGACAGCCTTCTCCTTGCCCATCTGTCCAGCTGCATTTCCCTTTCTCTTCTTCGTGCTTCCTCTTTCATCAGCTTGGCAGCACTAAAGCTCTAATCAATATAATAGATTGATGTCCCCCATTGGAACACCAATGCCCCTAAGCATAACACCTTGTTCTTTCCCATCAGTCCCAGTCTGGCCTTTGAAAAGGCACTGCTTCTGACACTCTGCATTTTGCAGATTCAGTTACAGGAGCCTCCAGGCTCTGTTTTTTGGCACTGATTAAGAATATAGTCCCCAAAAGATATCAGGAAGGTAAAAGGAAATGAAGTGAGACAGCCAAACAACCTGAGCTGCCATTCAGAAATATGGTCCTCATGGTAACCACTCCATTCAGCCTCAGGACCATCTTCCATCTTCTCATATGCTGCCCTTCATTTTCTCTGCATCCTTTCTGCATTGAAAGGTTGGGCTGTCAATCCCAGTGTCCTCAGAATGAACATATTAGATTATCTAGAAAGAGTTTCTATCCAAAAATCTTTTTGTGGTGAGAGAGTATCTTAAAACATGAACTTTTCATGCTGTGAGATCAGGGCCTATATTGAACAAAGACGGTAATAGTATATAAAGATCAGGAGAGAAGGGAATAAGTAAAGAAGAGAGTTGAAAAAAGTAACATATTCTAGTTTCCAGAAGCCACCGTCTTACTGGAAGTATTGTCCAAGTCTCCTTAAAAGATTAGTAGAAATGTTAGCAATTTCTTGGAATCCTTTTTCCTGCTCTTGGCAATGTATGTTCTTATTTATTTTTTAGAAACATTTATGTGCCATAATTCAGTCACCAAAACGTCTGGTGTGGCCAACCATATTAATAGAAAAAGATAGACTCTTTTCTATGGCCTACAATCTAAAAAGACATGACACAACAGGTAGGTTTATTTGTGACTGGCAGTTACTAAAAGATTTGCTAGATCAGTCCCAAAAGCTGCTCAACAATTAGTACCTCATTTCCAGCAATGAATAGTCAGCAATGAGTTTTATACCTAAGCAGCTAAGAAAGGTATAAACCTCATCCCACTTGTTTCCCAACATCATGTGATCAGAACTATATAGCAGTTGATCATGAAGTAATGTATTAGTAACTAGGACTATCTAGATAGGCTAAAGAAAGACAATTAAAAGATAAAGGGTAAGAATGCTGAGTTGTAACCATACTTTACAATTGGCAGCCAGATGACTTACATAAACATTCTTCCTGACCCATTCATCCAGATAATTTCAATTATATTGGTCCACAATTCAGTCTCCTGTTTTTCTTCTCTATAGATTGTCACAAAAACTAACAGGCTGCTAGTAAAGCAACTTCAGTCTGGGATGTTGCACATACAAGTAAAGTACACTCGGAAAAAGAAAGGCAAAACCATCCTTGAGAGGAACATGTTTTGTTTTTCATTTTAAGACATCACTAATAGCAGAAAGGGACTGCAAAGAGCCATTTACATTGGCTGCCTGTTCCCCATCCTCCTTACAGGCATGTCTGATTTTGTTTTGCATAATTTCTCCACATTTTGTTTTGTTGGTTGGTTTACATTCTGTTGGGTTATTAATGGGGAAGATTAGTTTTCACTCTGCTGAGATACTGGGAAAAAGACAATTCCCGTCTTTGGCTCATTGGAGAAGATTAATGGAGGCATTATTTTGTATCCCGTACTGAGGCAAACATGCTGTTTGGGCAGGCAGTGAATATAACTGAATGTTAGCTTAATTGTATGTGGTTAGATTTAACAACATACCTACTAATTCACTCTTTACAAAAACATTAACCTCTGGCATCTTTCCTCCTCTTCTCTACAAGAGCTAACATTTATGATACAGAGTCCAGGCTGATGAATGAGGGCCAGTCCAGATGGTAACAGTTTCCCCCAACAATTGTAACAAGACACCGGAAATAGGGAAGGAATTTCAAGGAACAGAAGAGAGGATGTGTATTAACAAGACTTGGATGGATTATATATATCTTGTTGCTACATGAGAGCTCTTCTGGCTGTGAAGGTGTTAGATACAGCTATTGTGCAGAATTTGACTGTTTAGATTCTGAAATGAGCTGACCTGATTAATGGCTTCCAAATGAAAAATTCAAGATGATTTGCAATTATCCACTAGCCCTGTGCTTCTCAACCGTCCCAATTTTAAGATGTGTAGACTTCAGCTCCGGGAATTCTCTAACCAGCCATGCTAGCCTAGGATTGGGTATGTTTGTTTTCCTCTCATTACTTCCCTTGACACATTTTATTTTTTCCTCTTATTATATTCTTTTCTTTGTCTTTATTGTTTTACTTGAAAGCCACTGAGAGTTGTTGAGAGTTAGGCATTACACAATTAATAATTTACAACAGCATTGTCACTGTCAAATATTCTGGCACAGCTTTTAATACAGCTCCCCCGCCAACCTACCAATTGTGTCAGACTATTCAATTGCTTCGCAGCATTCAGAAAACAGCATTAACTACATTTTAGTTGATATATTGGTTGAAAAATAGAAAATAGGATAAGTTCATATTCAAATATGAGCCAAATGAATTTCTTCCTTATCCTTAGGAAAGAGGAAGATAGAATAAACCACGGGTGGTCCTTGACCTACGGCCACAATTGAGCCCCAAATGTCTGTTGCTAAGTGAGACATTTGTTAAGTGAATTTTGCCCCATTTTACGACTTTTCTTGCCACAGTTATTAAGTGAATCACTGAAGTTAAGTTGGTGACGTGGTTGTTAAGTGAATCTGGCTTCCCCACTGACTTGTCAGAAGATCACAAACAGTTGATCTCATGACTCCAAGACACTGTGATGGTCATAAATACGAGTCAGTTGCCAAGCATCTGAATTTTGATCAGGTGACCACGGGGATGCTGCAAAGGTCTTAAGTGTGAAAAAAGGTCATAACTCACTTTTTCAGTGCTGTTGTAACTTTGAACAGTCACTAAATGAACTGTTGTAAGCCTAGGACTACCTGTACTCCGACTATAAACCTGGAAGTTGCTCTGAGAACTTTATTAGCTTGCAACATATCCATTGCAATGCCAATCTGAGTATATTATTTTTGAAAGCAAAACAAACCCTGTATCTAAGGCTTCTTTCCGGGTTATTATTATTATTATTATTATTATTATTATTATTATTATTATTATTATTATTAATTTAATTTGTATACCTCCCTTCTCCCGAAGGACTCAGGGCGGTGAACAGGGCAATACATAATAAAAAACAAGGTACAAAAATTAAAAAGTAATTAAACAGCGATGCCCGTAATAAATTAATACAGATTAAAAGATTAAGATCAATTTATAAAACCCGACCCCATCCCATCAGGCCAGGCCAGCTTGTTCAAAGAGGTAGGTTTTAAGATCGCGCCGGAAGGACCGGAGATCGGGCGCCATCCGGAGCTCGACCGGAAGATGGTTCCATAAATGTGTGAATAGAGCTGCAGTTTTGTTTTGTTTTTCTGGAAGGGTTTTTCTCAGTGTTCCTCTATCATCAGAGTAATATACCTTTGTTGGATTTCCAGAAAACCAACAGGATCCTTAACCAATTCTTTCACAGAGATAGTTGTCAAAGCCTCAGAGTCGCAGCAAGTCCATTTTACTCTCAGATGCATTATCATGTGTGGTTCTGGTAAATGCAATTTCAATCTATCTCCTTGCAGCTGAAAAGACCTTTCTGATTAACACAAGGAAGTGTTCTTCAAGGTCAAAGAACAAATGCAGTAACAGGGGGGAAGGGGGTCAATTGTGCATATATTTGTTAAGATTCCCGGACAAGGACATCAATTTTCACAGTGCATCAGCTGTTTTCTAGTGAAAGGTGCTGAAAATGGCAAAAGCTTAACAGAGCTCCTTTGAAGCTCTCAGAATCAACAATATCTGATCATTTACTTTTGTCACTTTGATGTTTCATTCAAAGTTCCTAGTGAGGCATTTAAAAGTGAATTGCAGATTGAAGTTTCTTCCAACAACATGTTTGCCTGTTTCTTTATTTCTCTGCTGTTTAATGTGCATGAAATCAGTAAATCTGGAATAAACTAGCATCACTGGTCAGTAGCACTCACGCCTGCTGAGCTCTTCAGCCAACAAGGGGTCCTTTGCAACCTCCAGTTTTGCTACTTGTCCCTGATATTTTTGTCTATTCATCTATTTATAAGGATCTGAAAACCAAATAATGTTGCCTTCTCTTAATTGTGGTGTGGGGCCCAGCCCAGAGTAGAAAACGGAGATGAATGGGTTGGAGCAGCAGCATGAAAAGAAGCAAGTCAATTCTGAACGGGGCTCATCTCACGTACTAATTCAACAAAACACAGAGATCAAACTCTCTAGTAAAAAGTAGTGTTATTTAAAAATAGAATCAATGGCAAACCACTCTTGAAAAATATGGAAACTGACAGGTCCTAATTTTTCTGCTTTCAGTAGCTTAAAATGTAGATTGGTAGTTCCAATGAATGAAATGACAGTTTGTATACTACATGATGCATTTAGATGCACGTCTTATTTCCCTGAAGCTTGGAGCCTTCTAAATGTTTTACATGTAATGTTCTATTTAAAATGCAGCAATTAGAAAACATTGGTCATCAATTATTTTTCTCCTGAGATTTAGCACTTAAGTGACTAGAACAAGGGTGTCAAACTGCCAGCCTGCAGGCCAGATACGTCAGGAGGAAACCGTGCCCACCGCATGGCCAGCAATGGGGAAAAAGTTCCGATACGTCACGTGACATCGCGAGTTTGACATGGCTGGACTAGGAGGAAATGTGAAGTTTGCAAGAAACAATATGGTTAGTGAAGAGTGAACATTTTATTTTGTTCAGGTTTTCACTAGAATCTACCAACTTCTATCAATTTCTTCATGAACAGAATTTAAGATTTTTAAAAATTCAAGAGGGAGAAAAAAAAAATAAAGCTGTCATTTTTGACTAAGCATTTTCAGACCAAAGAGCATTTGCAACTTCTGAACTTCTTTTATACTCTTTGGCCAGGGCTTCAGCAAAAGGCAGTAAAGCCCCTTATTTCATTGGGATTGCTACTTTTTAGACTTTTTATGCTTTACTGAGTTTATTGTAAACCAAATAACTGTAGTGTTGTGATTAACCAGCGGAATATTTTATTGTAATTGACTGTAGTGAGCCACCCAGAGAATTACTATTACTATTATTGATAATCACACAGTCAGCCAGACAGTTCAAACTGGATTTGGCATTTTTCGCTATCTATCGAGTCCTTACCAGGCACCTGGGATAGGCAGACATGGAAGTTTGATGATATTACAGATATTGTCACAGGATGGAAGTTGTTTCCAGTAAGGCCACCTTTTGCAATTGACTGATGATGATGATGATGATAGTTAATAAGAGTTGGAAAGGCACCTTGGAGGTCTTCTAGTCCAACTCCCTCCTCAGGCAGGAAACTCTATACCATTTCAGACAAATGGCTGTCCAATCTCTTCTTAAAGACTTCCAGTGTTGGAGCATTCACAACTTCTGGAGACAATTTGTTCCACTGATTAATTGTTCTAACTGTCAGGAAATTTCTCCTTAGTTTTAGGTTGCTTCTCTCTTTGATTAGTTTCCATCCATTGTTTCTTGTCCTGCCTTCAGGACTTTGGAGAATTGAGATGTTTTACTCTCAATTTTAGAGTTATTTTAATAATTTCAAACTATTAAGATAACCATCTAATAACCCCAAGAAATAAGCTGATCCTGTCCAATTATGTTACATGGGCCACCCATTTCAGTTATGTATTTAAAACTTCATGCTGAGCAATAGAAGCAAAACAAAAGCTAGTGGGAAAATAAGGTTATTTCTGGACAGGGAGATCATTCGTTCCTAACTAATGCTGAGAATCTATCAAAATGATGCATGCTGATCTCTCTTTTTCTCTCACCCTAGGCAATTGCCAATATTACTTTATAAATGGAAGAAAAAGAATGTGAGTTTTATGCATCTGAAATGTGAGAGAAAAATAAAACACAGCAATTCATGCATTCCTAGATCTTAATAACATTTGAAGAAGCTCTCCCTGCAAAATCAGCACAAAACCCATACAAAATAGAGGCACAATGTTAAAAATCTAAGAGGAAAATATATATATATCATGCAGGTAGCTGTAAACCACCTTTCCATTTGCCACTCTTGCAAATTCTGGTCCTTTTCTAGCCTATTTTCAAATGTGACTCCATCAATCTTCCTAAAACAGTCAATAGTTTTGTACAGTGGACGCGGTGGCTCAGTGGGTTAGGACACTGAGCTTGTTGATCAGATGGTCGGCAGTTTGGCGGGTCGAATCCTGAGTGCCACATAGCAGAGTGAGCGCCTGTTACTCGTCCCAGCTTCTGCCAACCTAGCAGTTTGAAAGCACGTAAAAATGCAAGTAGAAAAATAGGTACCACTACGGTGGGAAGGTAACAGCGTCCCATGCGCCTTTGGCGTCTAGTCATGCCGGCCACATGACCATGGAGACGTCCCCAGACAAGCACTGGGTCTTCGGCTTTGAAACCGGCCCCTAGAGTTGGAAACGACTAGCACGCATGTGCGGGGGAACCTTTACCTTTTACCTTTAATATACCAAGAGTGGTTCTTTTGTCTTTGAGGAGAAGCAGCTGACTAAGATCTGATTAAAAGGAGCCAATTTCTGTCTATCTCTGTGATTAAGATCACATTTATAACATGGAAGATCCCAATAAATTTTAAAGAGTTTGGTGGGGACAGCTGGATAGAGTACTAATAATCCTAATTTCCTACTCTTTTTTGAAAATGTTGAACATGTTGAAATGTTGAAGACTTGAACGCCTTTATAACATATAGCTGCTACCTTAGTACAGAATGCTTTGGAATCTCATTCTCACTTTATGACAAAGAAGTTGCTGATCACAAGATATGGTTCTCCTTGCCATGTGACAAATAATCGTCATCATGAACAGCCTTTCAAAAGTCTCTTTTCACACACACACCATTGTTCATTCTCCTTGACTGATTCTCCTCAATCTTCATTTGCATTTCTAGTCAATTTCTTTAACTGGTATATGTTATAAAACAATACATTTATTTTGGATGGAAAGAAAACATTGGAATATGGATCTGAATTAAGGAATCATAGTAATTCGACAACATTAAACTCATGTTGTCTGATTAATAAGATCCCAGGTTTCAGATCCACATTCTTACAAAGGCAGAGAGTAGTTTTTAATTTTTTTTAAAAAAAGTGTAGTTGAACTAATACAAGGAGCTGTTGATTTCTGATATTTACATCTCACTAATGAAGGAACTCAGGGTACCTAGTGCTTGCAGAGTATTTTTGGATCTCTTTGAATCAGGTGGTATTCTAAACTTGGCTAACTGTCAGAGGATTTTAAGATATAAGTGGCTGTGATGTGCATTGGTCAATCACTTCCAGTTTGGTTTGGTTGTTGTTATTTTTTTTTAAAAAAAGGATCTTCTCCAGACAGTGTAAGTGTCAGTCTTTGCTACCATTATTTATTCATTAGTAAAGATTCTGAAAAGCAAGAGGAAGCCTGTCAAAATGAACACAATAGTGACAATTTGTTTTTTTCTCCAGCTTCCATCAAGGCTTGAAATGAGTTCTTTATTTTTTTATGAAAGCAGGGAATCTGAAAATTATAAATCAATTATAAAAACGTAATAGGTAAACAGTAGCCACCAACATTTTTCTATGAAATTCATGCAAGAGCCAGAGGCATTATGGAATATAAACTTGGTAGTGTTGATTGGTTGGGTCTATCCCATGTAATTTTTTTATTAGAATAATATTAAAAAAAATAGGGCAGGCATTTTGGCCAGCCTAAACAGAAGTGTCATTTGGCACATTAGTTTCTGTAATTCACTTTCTTATGCGTGATCCCTTTCCACATTTCAGTGAAATAAATAGGAAGGTCTCATTCCCTCTTGGAAGGAATATGCATTGTGGTAGGTAGTGAGTTATAGGCAATGGGAAGTGGGTGTGCTACTGGCTTTTCAGCTTGAGATAGTAATAAGTCTTTGGCTAGCAGAGAGCTGCACAAATGAGAAGGCGGACTCTTCCTTTTGAATCCATAGGGATACACAAACTATTGTGAAAGCTAAGTGATTATTGCAAGCATCTGCAGCCAAATATCCCTTGTGATCACTCAGACTCAGGCAAATATTACTGTCTGCCTATAAGCCTCTTGCCGGCACGTAAGTTTGTGCAGACTTTCTCACTGTAACACCCACCATCCTTTCCCAATTCACAAAACAATCTTATCCATATCTATTCAATCCAAGTTTCCCAGGTCCCAAAGCAAGCATGCTTTTGAGCAGAAGACAGAATAGCTAAAGGCAGTAGAACAAAAGAAGCAGTCATTGCTAACTCCAGACATTTTCTACTGCCTGAAGTGAAAGACAAGGGCCCCAATCCCCATTTTTGCAAATAGAGCCTAAAGAAGGAAGTTGAATCTTATGATACATAGTTAGAGATCAACTCTCTCCACCAGCCTTGATGGCAACTAATTAAGAGAGCAGAGGACATGCTTTTGTAAAGATCAATGGAAAGAAGACTATCACCATTTCTCACTTTTCCAGCTGTTGCCACCGTCCATTTGCTGCTGCTATTGTTTTGATTTGTTCCTGCCACTTATTATTTATTTATTTATTTTTATTTTATTGGATTTATATACCGCCCTTTCCCGAAGGACTCAGGGTGGTTTACAGGGTATTTAAAACAAAAATCGATACAAAAGTTAAAAACAATTTAAAAAGATTAAATCAATCCCTAAAAAATAAAAACCCCAATTAAAATTCTCAGCCTGGACCGGAAAGCTCAAAGAGCCAGGTCTTCAGGTCCCGGCGAAATGAACGAAGGTCGGGGGCAGTCCTAGGCTCCATGGGCAGCTGGTTCCAGAGGGCAGGCGCACCCACAGAGAAGGCCCTCCCCCTGCGTGTTATCCGCCGGCAATCTTTTACCGGCAGCACTCTGAGAAGACCCTCCCTGTGGGAGCGCACTGGACGAAGGGAACTTGATGCTGGCAGCAGGTGTTCCCTCAGATATCCCGGACCCAAGCCATTTAGGGCTTTATAGGTCATCACCAGCACCTTGAATCTCACCCGGAGGGCAACCGAAAGCCAATGCAGCTCGCGGAGCAGAGGTGTTACATGGGAGTATCGGGAAACCCCCATCACAACTCGCGCGGCCGCATTCTGCACCAGCTGAAGCTTCCGAGTGGTCCTCAAGGGCAGCCCCATGTAGAGACCGTTGCAGTAGTCTAAACGGGAGGTCACGAGCGCATGAGTGACTGTGCGTAGGGCATCTCGGTCCAGGTAGGGTCGCAACTGGTGCATCAGGCGAACCTGGGCAAAAGCCCCCCTGGTCACGGCTCCTATATGGTCTTCAAAACTGAGCCGTGAATCCAGGAGGACGCTCAGGTTGTGAGCCCTATCAACGGGGGGGGGGGGTAACACCTCACCCCCCATCGTTAAAGGTGGAATAATCTGGTTAACCCAAGATGCCGATATGCACAGCCACTCAGTCTTGACAGGATTGAGACGAAGCCTGTTTCTCCCCATCCAGACCTGGACCGCCTCCAGGCAATGGGACATCACGGCAAGGGCATCGCTGGGCTGGTTCAGGGTGGAGAGAAAAAGTTGGGTATCATCAGCATACTGATGATACCCCAACCCGACACTACGAATGATCTCACCCAGTGGCTTCATATAGATGTTGAACAGGAAGGGTGAGAAAACTGACCCCCGAGAAACTCCACAAATGAGAGGCCTCGGGGTGGATTTCTGCCCTAACATTAACACCGACTGCGAGCAGCCCAGGAGATAGGAGGAGAACCACCGTAAAATGGTGCCTCCCACTCCCAACCCCCTGAGACACTGCAGTAGGATACCATGGTCAATGGTATCAAAAGCCGCTGAGAGATCTAATAGGACTAGGACAGAGGAACAACCCCTGTCCCGAGCCCGCCAGAGATCATTCACCAGCACGACCAATGCCATCTCCGTGCTGTGTCCAGGCCTGAAACCCGATTGGTACGGGTCCAGATAATCAGTTTCCTCCTGGAACAGAGGAAGCTGATGCGCCACCACACTCTCAACAACCTTCGCCAAAAAGCGAAGGTTGGAGACTGGACGATAGTTATTTAGAACAGCCGAGTCCAGGACAGGCTTTTTGAGGAGGGGTCTCACCACTGCCTCCTTCAAGGCGGCAGGGAAGACACCCTCCTTCAAAGAAGCAGTTATTACTGCCTGGAACCAGCCTCGTTTCTCCTCCCGGGCTGCATAAACCAGCCAGGAGGGGCACAGATCCAACAAACAGTTGGTGGAGCTTAGCCTCCCCATGATCCTGTCCACATCATCAGGGGAAACAGGATCGAACTCAGTCCAGATAACATGCTCAAGACTGTCCGATTCCTCCACGTCAGACTCCGCCCAGTCAGAGTCCAAGCCGGCCCGGATCTGAGCGATTTTGTCCGTCAGATGACTAAACTCCTCGGCCCATCCCTGTAAGGGATCCTCCCTCACCTCCTGGTTAAGGAGGGAGCGAGTCACCCTAAACAGGGCGGCCGGGCGATTATCTGCGGACGCAATGAGGACAGCAAAGTAATTAGACTTCGCCATCCTCATCGCCGCAAGATAAGACCTTATAAAGGTTCTTAGCTGCAATCGGTCAGATTCGGATCAGCTGGACCTCCAACTGCTCTCTAGACCCCGTCTCCGATGCTTCATCTCCCGGAGCTCCACAGAAAACCATGGAGCCCAGCGGGATCTGCACCGGGTCAGGGGTTGCAAGGGTACAACACAAAGTGCCCTGGCGGCCGCCCTTTCCCAGGCATCCACCAAGGCATCGACTGGGCTGTGAGTGAGGGCGATGGGTATAGAACCATCTCTTTTAGCATAGAGAGCAGACCAGAACTAGCCCAAATCTAATAAAAGTAATTAAAACCAACTACTTCAGATGTGTTGCATTCAAATTCCCATAGTGATGTTTTATTATGAAGTGAAATATCATATTGTGAAGGAATTTGTTCTTGACATGCCCAGCTAAGAGAGAAATGATAATATAGCAGTAGTTGCCACTTGCTTTTCTATTCATTAAGCATAAAGATTACACAAATATTATTTTGCAAGGTTCTTCCATAATTCAAAGGCTTATGAGATGAGCTGT
This sequence comes from Vipera ursinii, assembly GCF_947247035.1. NCBI lineage: Eukaryota > Metazoa > Chordata > Lepidosauria > Squamata > Viperidae > Vipera > Vipera ursinii. The sequence goes on from NC_139517.1 coordinate 31,410,455, forward strand.
ATCTGGTTCAATTGGAAGAGAAGTCCACAACTAAGGACCCATTATCATGAAAGCCTCCTTTCCCACCAGCCTAATTTATCTTACTATCTGTTATAAAAGTAAAGTTTCCCAAGCTGATATTAACGTACAGGAAAGTTCAAATAACTGAAATGCATGCATTAAGCAACAAAAGGGTTTGAGATCATTTTCTTTTCTTTAAAACAATCTTCCCAAATTCCAAACTCTGCCCATCCTCATTTCTGACCTGATTTATTCTTGGAGGCCTCTATGGATGCCCATTAAAAGGAAACCAAGCCATAAAAGAACATGGTGGCTGGACACCAACCACAGCATAGAAAAACTCAAAGAAGCAATGCAAGTTCAGAAGTTTTGGAGAGACCTGGCCCATAGAAACCCAAGAGTCATACAAAACTGAATGGTTGACATCATCATCATGGATACCAATGCATAGTTTTTTTGCTCCAGGCTACATGTTTGTACTCCCAAGGTAGAATTTTAAAGGATAATGCCATTATGTTGAATTAGGTCTAGAAACACGTTAACAAAAAATGCAATTGATGCAAAATCCATGTCACATATTCTGATGGTAATACCAGTCAATACCCTCATGGCCACAATTTGAAATTTGTAAAGCATTTATAAAATGTATAGGAATACAAGTAGTCCTTGGCATATGACCATAATGGAGCCTTCCCATTATGGTCTTTGTCATAAAGATTGTATTTTATGATGTTTTTTGCAGTGGTTGTTAAGCAAATTAATAGTTTGCTATAGGCATAGTTTTGCCAAAATTCAGAAGTAAATGCTGGTTTTTGGCAAAAATGTTGTAAAACATGATCATATGACCACCAGATGCTGAAAATATCTGTAAATGTGGCTGTGTTGCTAAGCGCCCAAATTTAGGTCATGTGACCATAGATGAGTCCCATGTATCAGAACTTTGAATCCAAATCATGTCTCCTTTTTTGGGGAGCCGCCGGCCGCCGGCCCCCGGTCACCCCCTCAGACCTTCCTCGAGTATCCTGCAAGCCAATGTCCAGCTCAATAGCCACCCGGAACCAGTCCTGCAGACGGGCCGGAACCCCTCTTACCACACAAGCTCGTCGCAAAGCACCATCCAGTCCAGCCTTAAAGTGGTGCACAAGAAGGCGTTCAGGCCATGAACGTAGCCTCCCGGCCACCTTCCGGAACTCCCCAACGTAACGTACGGCCGGTCTTCCTTGTTGGCGCAGATCCAACACTTCGGCCTCGGCACGGAGCACCCGTGAGATATCCTCAAAACGAGCGCGTAAAGCCTCCAGGAAAAGACCAAGGTCCCCGAGCTCACGGGCATGATCGCCGTATAGGTCAGCCGCCCAGGCTGCAGCCTCCCCTTGTAGACACGCTGTGACAGCCACCACCATCGCCCACTGGGACGCATAGGCCGGGCCGTATTGGTCCATGTGATTGATCACCTGCCCCAACAACATTGCCAGGCGATCTGGATGACCATCATAGACCACGGTCAGGGGCGGAGGACCCCACGCCAGCCCTTGGCCCCGAGGACCCAACGGCATCCCCTGGGCTGGGACCCCCCCATCTGGTCGTAACGGCTGCTGTCTTGGTCTTCCGGTTACGCTGTCCCAGGAAGTCGTGCCGCCCGGTACCGCCGTAATGGGAGCCGAAACCCCGGGACCTCTGGGAACGTCAGGCTGGCGAGCTGCTCCCTGGTACCTTGGGCTGTCCATACGAAAGCGGGGTGGGCTAGACCGTCGAGCAAGACCACCTGAGAGGGACCACTGCCCCTGATCAGACTCTTCTGGAGCAGACCAAAGCCCAGGCTCCCGACCCCTCACTTCCCCAAACCGCTCTCTGAGAACCTCCATAGTACGGTTGCCCGGAACGGTGGAGTAACTCCATTCTTCACCGCTGTCCTCCATGAAACACCGCTCCCTCCACTCAGTAGACGCACCTTTAGGCCGGTTCATCAGGCCTTGGCCGAGTCCTCGATGATTCCCATCAGAATACGTCCACCGATCACTGCTGCGACCCCGCACTGCAGCCTCCTGAAGCCCCGAGCCAGGGCCTTCGAGTGGAGGGGGTTTTTCCTTCCGCCGCACCGAGGGCACCGCCTCCTCCCCCACTTCCACCGACTCCAAGAGCCCAGCCGCTGCTCCAGCTTCCTCCTGCCCCTCGGCCAGTGGTGCAGCATCCTCCGTGCCCTCTGCCATGGCAACTTCTGAGGAAATAGCTCCCCGCAAAGATGAAGCAACGCTGACTTACTATCAGGCCCCGTCCGACGAATCGCCCAAAGAGAGAAACCGGAACGGGAGCTGGTTCTTCCAAGCTGTGTTTATTATCCGCATAAACGTTCGCTCAAAGACAAATGAAGTCAGCGTTGCCTTTACAGCACAGTCAACGCTGTTAAATAACCAACAAGGCTAACTCCCACCACCACACCCTTAATTACAGCACCACGCCCCCACCCTACTTAAACCCCACCTCCCATGGTTCCCTCCTTTTGGCTCCCGTCCCACCACCAATGCAGCCGGTAAGTTACCCCCCAGCCTAACCCTCCCTCCTTTTCCCCGGAGTTCTGCCTTGACTCTACGTTCCCCGCACCACCCCAGATCGCCGCGAGCTGCTCGCTAAACCCCTTCCCGGCCCACCGGTTGTCTCCAGCACCCCCTGACCCACCCAGGCACTCATTTGTGCCCTGCGGCTCGGGCGCTGGGCAGCCACCGCCTCGTTCTTCGCACGGCCCCTTCCCGGCCTGTAAGTAGCTTCTGGAGCCCGGTTGGCTGGTCCGCGGCCTCCCCAGCTGACAGGCGGCCCGCCGCTGCGCCGTTCTTCTCACTGTCCCTGTTCCCGATCCGTTGGAGCAGCGTGGGCGTGGCCAACCGTCGCTGGAAGCTGGCAGCATGGCGACGAGACGAGGAGGCCTGTGAACGACCCTGCGGCCTGGTACGTTGCTCCGGGCGGTTACCGGGTCGCTGGGAAGGGCTGCGTGCTGACCCGGCCCTCCGGATGACGACGGGCGACGGCGGGAGGCTTCGGGGCCTGACAGGGTGTTTCCGGAGTGCTGGGGAGGGCCGAGTGCCGTCCCGGCCCTCCGGGAGGCGACGGCCGCCGGCGGGAGGCTTCGGGGCCTGACGGGGCGTTTCCGGAGCGCTGGGGAGGGTCGGATGCTGTCCTGGCCCTCCGGGAGACGACGGCCGCCGGCAGGAGGCTCCGGGGCCCGACGGGTTGCTTCCGGAGTGCCGGGGAGGGCCGAATGCCTTCGGGGCCTGACGGGGTGCTCGGAGGGGGCCTGGCGGCCTGGTGAGCCACCCCGCGGCCCGTCCGGATGTCGGGCGTGCTCGGCCCGACAGAACCCTTGCTAAGTGATTAGTTGTAAGCTGAGAATTATCTGTGCTTTAGGACGGAGGTCACTAGAGAATGGACATGCACTGATTACATCCAGAATGTCTGGTTATCAATACCATTAGTACTATTGGATATTCTTAAAGCCTCCAAAGAACTTCAGTTCTGCCAGCATGAGCTTTAAAGGAAAGTACAACTTTAATTCAACGCCCAGTTCAGCATGCCTTCTGACCCAAAGAATCCACCAAATGAGATTAACTGAGTTTCTCCATCTCTAAACCGTCCCAAGGTATCTTTTTCAAGAACTCAAAGTCTTTATGGAATTTGAACAAACAAAAACACTACAAAGCTGGATGTCATTTGAATCTTTTGATTTCTGGCATTAAGATTGGATCTAAATTAATAAACTGCACTTATCTCCCTATCCATGTGAAAATTTAAATATGACTTATAGAAGTTTTATTGATGTCAATGGATTCTAATAGGATCTGTTATTTTGGATCTAGTCTTTTGTCCTTTTTATATACCTGATGGCTTCGAAGAATACAATCATTTGTCCCATGCCTAAATCTGAAACACTTTGCCATGAAAACTATAGGGACTTGTGTACAATTAGCATGACTGCACAGAAGAAAATCAATCATCTAATAGACAAGGAAGATGTGCTTAATCTTATGACAGTTACAGTTCTAGAGGTAAAATAGAAGTTTTAACTTAACATTTGCACAATGGTGTGTGATGTAACTAAATGGCGTACAGAACCTCTTCTTTTCCTATCACCTTTTGGCCATATGGAATCCTTTTTTAAATACCAAAGGGTAAAATGGGATGCTTCATGCAAGCTTTTGAATTTCACAGAAATCTTGATCACTCCCAAGGGGGAAAGCATCTGGGAAAAAGCCTTTTTCTCAACAGAATCTGGGTTGCTGTCCTCTCATCAGGACTGAAATTCAAACCTTGACAGTGATTGATTTGATTCCGGGTTAAATGTTCATTTTCAAAGACTTACTGGCTTTAAAGGCATTATGGCTCTCCAACTAATAAAGAAAAAAAAAGAAAAATTTTGGGGCCGTTCATAAAAAGGGAAAGAAAGGCTGCTTTTGGAGAGCCCATTCTCTATGGCATGAATCACCGGATGGTATGAACTCAATTAGTTAAGTCAAAAAGCTGAAGATAAATCACAGTCTTGTTAGGAAAAATCATGTGGTTAACATACCACTTTCAAAGAAAACTTGGACAACTGCTTCCATCCCTGGTTAGAGCTAGGTTAGCCTCTACTTTATCACTGTGATTATGGACAGGGAAAAGGGTGGCAATCATTGGCAAAATAAATGTTAAACCCTGGTATCTTATTGCCGATTTACTGGAGGATCCATCTTTCTTTCGCAAAGCAACATGCTTCAACCTTCCAGGCAAAGTAATATGCTTCACACAATTACCTGAAACAATATCCAGAATAACTGGCTTTGTTTCAAATGTAATAGAGAGATATGGTGCTTCAGAGAAATAAAAAAGTTAGATGTAGCATGAGGCACATTGCCAATCATCCTGCGATATACCATAGATCAGAGGTCTTCAGACTTGGCCCTTTTATGACTTGTGGACTTCAGCTCCCAGAATTCCTCAGCCAGCGTGCCTGGCTGAGGAATTCTGGGAGTTGAAGTCCACAAGTCATAAAAGGGCCAAGTTTGAAGACCGCTGCCATAGATAATGGTGATATGGCCACACACTCTGCAAAGTATGCCAGTAGTCACAACTATTGGTATATTGCAGGCTCCTTCTGAAAACTTGGGTATGGCTCCAGAACCACTTCAAAGTTTGCATCCAAGGAGGAAGTTGTCAGGGCTCAGCTAGAATATGGTTTAAAACTACTCAGACAAGCTCACAAGAAAATACAAGAATTTTTTTTATTGAAAAGTTTTACAAATTTTTTTAATAATAACCCCCCCTCCCCATCAACCCTCTCCCCTTCCCTCCCCCCCAGACTTCCCAAAGCAGAATACAGGGTACTGCATATAGCAATCTTATGCAAACATATGCTAAATATCTATTACAATGTTAACAAACCTTCCACTCTTTAACTCCCTTATAACAAAACTAAAGTAATTATATTGACACTTTTATAATTGTAAAAATTATTCATATGCTATTTGAAACTTTTTAGTCCCATATTTGTTCTGAATATAATCAATCCATCTTTTCCATTCCAAAATATATTTTTCTTGTGACTGTTCTTTCAAATATGCTGAAACTTTTGCCATTTCAGCTACGTCCATTACTTTAAATATCCATTGTTCTATTGTAGGTAAATCTTCTTTCTTCCAATGTTGCGCCACCAAAAGTCTGGCTGCCGTTATTAAGTGTAACATTTAGTTTCTATAACGGTACAATCCGAAATAATCCCCAATAAGAATAGCTGCGGAGTAAATCTTATTTTTTTGTTAAAAACTTTATGAAAAATCCACCATATTTTTATCCAAAAGGCTTTAACATTTTACATGTCCACCATATATGATAATAAGTTGCCTCTTCACTACCACATCTCCAACACTTAGGTGGTTGATTTGGATACATACATGATAACTTTTTAGGATCTAAATGCCATCTATAAAACATCTTGTAAAAATTCTCTCTTAGGTTTTGTGCTTGCGTAAATTTTACATTTCTAACCCAATTTTTTTCCCAAGTATCCATCATTATGGGCTCTTGAATATTCTGAGCCCATTTTATCATACAATTTTTAACTAACTCCGATTCTGAATCAATCTCTATAAGAGCATTATATAACCTTTTTTTTATTGAAAAGTTTTAACATACAATTTTTCTTTAAGAATCCCCCCTCCCCCTCCCTCCTCCCTCCCCCCCCTCCCTCTCCCCCCTCCCCCCCTCCCCCCCGACTTCCCAGAGCTAAATACAAGGTATATATAAAAAAATCATAAACAACCATATACTAACAACCATAAACTCTAAAATCCATCACTCTCTAGCTTATATAAGATAAGACAAACGTTAGTAATATTAAATATATATAAAGAAACTAAAGTAGAAAAAGAAAAAAAGAAAGAAGACTTATTCAAATGCTACATGAAACTTCTTAACCCTATACTTGTTCTGGATAAACTCAATCCATTTTCTCCATTCCATAATATAACGTTCTTGCGAGTGATCTTTCAAATAGGCTGAAATCTTCGCCATCTCTGCCAGGTCGGAGACCTTTAAAGTCCACTCTTCTATGGTCGGCAGTTCCTCTTTCTTCCAATACTGACCTATCAAAAGTCTTGCTGCCGTAATTAAATTTAACATCAACTTAGTGTCCACAACCGTAGCATCCGTAATTTTTCCCAACAAAAAGAGTTGCGGACAAAACTTTATCCTTTGCTTAAAAATCTTCTGCATATTCCACCAAATTTTTATCCAAAAACCCTTGATCTTTTTACAAGTCCACCATACATGAAAATATGTTGCATCTTCATCTCCACATCTCCAGCATTTTGGCTGATAATTCGGATACATACTTGCAAGCTTTTTAGGATCTAAATGCCATCTATAAAACATTTTATAAAAGTTCTCTCTTAAGTTTTGAGCTTGTGTAAATTTTACGTTCCTCACCCAAATCTTTTCCCACGTGTCCATTGTGATAACTTCCTGGATGTTTTGGGCCCATTTTATCATACAATCCTTAACGAGTTCTGTTTCTGAATCAATCTCTATCAATGCAAGATATATCCGTTTAATATGTGCTGGTCCCTGATTTCTAATTTGCTTCATCAGATTTTCATCAGTCATTGTAAAACCATTTTTCTGATCTTCTTTCCACCTGGCCCGTAGCTGAGTATATTGAAACCAATTTTGAACAATCTTCTCGTCTCGCAAGAGACTATATGGCTTCAAACACCAAACATTTCTTTCCAAGCTTAAAATCTCCTTGTACGTAGTCACATCATGTTTGAAACCAGCATGTATATTTTCTATTGCTTGTTTTGGAATTGCCCACAATGGTATCTTACAATCTAACTTATGTCTGTACTTCTTCCAAACTCTCAGCAAAGCCTGTCTTAAAATATGCACTCTAAACACATTATCTACCTTCTTATCATACAACAAATATGCATGCCAGCCAAACAGCAAGTCGTGGCCCTCAAGATTTAATAATCTCTCTTGTGTCAAATTAATCCAATCACTTATACCTGCTAACGCAGCAGCTTCATAATATAATTTAAAGTTAGGCATTTTAAGACCACCTCTTTCACGAGTATCCTGCATAATCTTAAGTTTAACTCGTGGCCTTTTCCCTGCCCAAACAAATTTATTGATACCTCTCTGCCATTCCTCCAAATTGGAATCTTTCTTAAGAACCGGTATCAGTTGAAATAAAAATAAAAATTTAGGCAGGACATTCATTTTTACTGCTGCTATTCGCCCCAACAAAGACAATTGCAGTTTTTCCCAACTCTCCATTTCTTTTTGGATTTTTCCCCATAATTTTTCATAGTTATTTTTATATAATTTTGTATTAGAGGGCGACAAAAACACCCCCAAATATTTAACCCTTTTGACAATCTCAAATCCAGTTAACCCTTCTAAAAGGGCCTTTTGCGATGCTGTCATGTTTTTAGCCAAAATTTTAGTTTTCTGTACATTAACTTTAAATCCAGAAACCTTCCCATATTGCATTATTATCTCCATCAGGTCCACAACAGAGTTCTCCGGCTGGGTCACTGTAACAACCAGATCGTCTGCGAACGCTCTCAATCTATAATCCTGATCTCTAATCTGTATACCCTTAATTCTTTCCGAATTACGTATTTTTACCAATAATATCTCCAATGTTAACACAAATAACAAGGGCGATAACGGACACCCTTGCCTTGTGCCCTTCTCAATATTACATACTTCTGTCAGACTATTGTTAACTATTATTCGGGCTATTTGTTTTTGATATAATGCCCTGATTGGTTGCAAAAATTTATCCCCAAAATTCATTTTGTCTAAAACTTTCATCAAAAATTGCCAATTCAATTGATCAAAAGCTTTTTCAGCGTCTAAAAAGATTAGCGCCGCAGGGATCTGGTTGTTCCTTTCCAAAAATTCCAACACATCTACTATATGCCTCACGTTATTTTTCATTTGCCTACCACTAATAAACCCAGTTTGATCCCCATGAATCACCCGTTGCAGAACCCTCATCAATCTATTAGCCAACACCTTAGCAAATATCTTATAGTCTGTATTTAATAGTGATATCGGTCTATAGTTTTTTACTTGAGTAGCATCTTGGTCTTCCTTCGGAATCAAAGAGATAAAAGCAGTTCTCCAAGATGGAGGCACCTTTCCCCCTTGCTGGATTGTCTGGAACAGTTCCTTTAACGGTTTAACCATCTCTAATTGTAAATTTTTATAGTAGGCCGCCGTCAAACCATCTGTACCTGGCGCTTTATCTACCTTCAGTTCCTTAATTACTGTAAGTATTTCTTCTTCTGTAATCAGTTGATTAATCTCCTCTTTTTGTACTTGTGTAAGCACCGGGATGCTAGCATTCTCCAAATATTCATCAATGTCTTTTTCATTAATCTTCTCCTTAGCATATAATTTAGAATAAAAATCCACAAAGGCTTTCTTAATAAAATCCTGTTGAAACACCATTTTTCCCTTGTGTTCAATTTTGTCTATGTTAGAAGCCCTCTGCTTTTTCCTTAGTCTATAAGCTAGCCATCTACCTGGCTTATTAGCATTGCAAAAAGTATTATGCCTGGCAAACCTCAAATTGGTTGCCACTTGATCAGCCATTAATTTATCAAATTGTCCTCTTAATAGCTTAATAGCCTCCTTAATCTTCACATCCAATGGATTCAGAATCAAAGCATTCTCTTTTTCCTTAATTTCATTCTCCAATTCTTTCCTTCTAGCTTCCAAAATACGTCTATGTTTATTGTTCATATATATCAACACTCCTCTCATATAGGCCTTGCTAGCATCCCAGACCATATCCATAGAGGTATCCTTATTCATATTAAGTTCAAAAAAATCCTTCATTCGCTGTTTACACTCTTCAACATTTTTCTGGTTTCTAAACAAATTCTCATTTACGCGCCACGAGCGCCTATCTCTATTGTCCTTATTAATCTCTAACCATACTGGGCTATGGTCAGAAATAGCTCTTGCACAAATCTTCACCTTTTTAATCCTAGAAAAAAAAATCATTAGTCAACAAAATAAAATCAATCCTAGAAAAAGATTGATGTCTATCAGAAAAAAAAGTATAATCCTTTTCATGCGGGTGTATGTCACGCCAAATATCTCGCAATTCCAAATCATCCTTCATTTCAAAAAAAGACTTTGGCAATCTGGCATGACACGGAATACGCTTAAAAAAGCCAGCCTTGTCCATCTGTACGTCCACTACACCATTCCAATCCCCCATGGACATGGGCTCTTGAATATTCTGAGCCCATTTTATCATACAATTTTTAACTAACTCCGATTCTGAATCAATCTCTATAAGAGCATTATATAACCTTTTTATATGCGATTGACTTTGATCTCTAATTTGCTTTATCAAATTTTCATCAGCTTTTACTATACCAATTTTCTGATCTTCTATCCATCTAGCTTGTAATTGTATAAACTGAAACCAAGTCTGTACTATCTTTTCTTCCTTTAAAACATTTAAAGGTTTCAGTTTCAAAATATTCCCTTTCATCCTAAGAAGTTCTTGATAGGTACCGGTAATTACATCTTGTTTCTGCTCCACATTTATATTTCCTATTGCATGTCTAGGTATTGCCCATATAGGTATTTTATTATTTAATATATATTGGTACTTTTTCCAAACTCGGAGCAAAGCATTCCTTAAGATATGAGTCTTAAAAATATCATCCACCTTTTTGTCATAAAATAAATACTCATGCCATCCATACAATAAATCATACCCCTCAATATTCAATATTCTTTCATCCGTTAAATTGAACCAATCACTAATTGTTGATAACACAACTGCATCATAAAATAATCTCAAATTGGGCATCTTCAAACCCCCTCTCTCACGTGCATCTTGCATTATTCTAAGCTTTACTCTCGATCTTTTCCCTGCCCAGTTAAATTTATTAATACCTTTTTGCCACTCATTTAAATTTGCGTCTTTCTTAAGTATTGGTATCATTTGGAACAAAAATAAAAATTTTGGTAAGACATTCATCTTCACGGCTGCTATTCTCCCCAAACAAGACAATTGTAATTTTTTCCAACTATCAATCTCCTTTTGTACTTTTTGCCATAACAATTCATAATTGTTTTTATATAATTTCACATTCGATGCTGTGATATATACCCCCAAGTATTTAACCTTTTTTACTATTTCAAATCCTGTTGATTTTTCTAATGCTTCTCTTTGTTTTATAGTCATATTTTTTGTTAATATTTTAGTTTTTTGCTTATTAACTTTAAATCCATAAACTTGTCTATATTGTATTATCTCATCCAGTAATTCTAAAACCAATTGAGTAGGTTGACTTAAAGTAACAACCAAGTCATCTGCAAACGCTCTCAATCTATAATCTTGATGCCTAATTTTAATTCCCTTTATCTTATTTGATTCACGTATTTTAATCAATATTTCCAGTGTTAAAACAAACAACAATGGTGATAAAGGGCATCCCTGCCTTGTTCCTTTTTCAATTTTACAAATTTCTGTTAAATTACCATTAAAAATTATTTGTGCCGTTTGCTTTTGATATATTGCTTTAATAGCCTGTAAAAAATAATCCCCAAATTCCATCTTTTCTATTACTTTCAATAAAAATTGCCAATTCAATTGATCAAAAGCCTTCTCTGCATCTAAAAATATCAATACAGCAAAGACTTGGTTGTTTCTTTCCAAATATTTCAATGTTAACAATTTGTCTTACATTATATTTCATTTGTCTAGCAGTTATAAACCCTGACTGATCATTTTGTATCACTTGTTGCATTATATTCATTATTCTATTTGCCAATACTTTAGCAAATATCTTATAATCAGTGTTTAAAAGAGATATTGGTCTATAATTCTTTGGTTGACTAAGATCTTGATCCTCCTTTGGAATCAATGTTATGAAAGTTGTTCTCCATGATGGGGGCACTACTCCCCCAAGTTGAATTGTTCTAAATAAATCCTTCAAAGACTCCACCATTTCTGACTGCAAATTTTTATAATAACTAGCTGTCAATCCATCTGTCCCTGGTGATTTACTCAATTTCAACTGTTTAATTGCTAAAACAATCTCTTCAGAAGTTATTAACTGATTCATTCCATCCCACTGCTCTTGAGTAACCTTAGGAATATTCACCTCTTGTAAATATTTATCTATATCTATACTTTGAATTGTATCACTTGCATATAATTTAGAACAAAATTCTGAAAATACCTTTCTGATAATATCTTGTTGATAAACCTTTTTACCTTTATATTCTATTTTCTCTATCATCCGAGACTTTTCTTTTTTCCTTAACAAGTAAGCTAACCATCTACCTGGCTTATTAGCATTATAAAAAGTATTATGTTTACTGTATCATATGTTGGTTGCCACCTGGTCTGCCATCAACATATTAAACTGCCCTTTCAATAAGTTAATTGTTTCTTTCACTTTCTTATCAGCTGGGTTCAAGATAAGTAACCTCTCCTTCATCTTTATTTCCTCTTCTAACTCCTTTCGCTTTTGTTCCTTTTTATGTCTATACTTATTATTCAAATGTATTAGGACTCCTCTCATATAAGCTTTACTTGCATCCCAAACCATTTCAATTGAGAATGTTTTTGAGGGGGATTACATGTTTATAAACACTGCAAATCAGTCAGAATATAGAGAAGGGTGAAGTCAGAGATTAATTACATATTTACTTTTTTCAAGCAGCCCTCTTTTTCCACCAACCCCCTCTTTTGATATTCATAAATAACAATAGAGTGAAGACTTCAGCTTTAAGTTCAAAGTTCTAAACTATTTTTATATTACAAAATAATTACAAAACTTCTTATCCATGTTATATTCAGCATTACATCCATAGTTTAAGCATCTGTCTATCCATTTATAACTCATTAATCATATTTAGCAGTAATATACATTTTCTAATTTGAAAGTTTTAATTTACTTTAATTGTTAATAGTTTCCAGTTCCCTTGTATAAATACCACTGTGCTTGGCTATTATTTATATTTCATAATGCAAAACATTTTTAAAGAAAAAAACATCCAAGGACTAAGTAATCCAAGAATCTAAGTAATATTCATTGAAGAAAATCAGGCAGACATAACAACAATGACAACCACAAAATATCAGCAACTCTAATTAATCAAGATCCAGACCTATTTACAAGACAAGATTCAAATGTTCTTGTCAATATCTGACAGAGTGTTGCACTTTGTCTCCAGTAAACTGGGATGTTTCTGGCTCTCCTTTGTTTCTGCAATGGTCCAATTTATTCTTGTGGGTATTCTAGTGATAGTGTGAGAGCCAACTCCTACAGAACGTATTGAAAACATAAGCAGCCATCATGTTAATTAACTGATTTAAATTTAGTTTAAATTAAATCTAAATTCAATCCAATTTGACCCACTATAGAATTTTATTGTTTCATTTATTGAAAAAAAACTGAGGTTCCCCATGACTTATGAATGAATTGCTTACAGACATAAATTATTATTTATTTATTTGTTTGTTTTTATAAACCGCCCTTCTCCCGAGGGACTCGGGGCGGTGTACAGAATAAGGTAGGTATACAGAATGAACAATAGTGAAAAAAAACAATAGTAAAAAACAAACTGGGACCCCAATTAGAGCTATCAGGCCAGGCCGGACTGCTGGAACAGCAGCTGGGTAATGACAATAGTTTTGAAACTATTGTATAAAAAGAATATATCAGAAGCCCATATACATATAGCATTTTTGTTGCTCTGTTCCTTTTTTCCCCTTTCTTCCTTAATTTTTTTAAATTGCTTCATTAAATAAAATGGCCAAAGTAAATATTAAATCAAACTTGGAATTTGGACTGGTTTTCATTTTTTCCCTTTAGTTCCCTTAATTTCCTTTCCCAGGTAGGCCTGGGAAGCCATGCGAAACTTCAAGGTGGCTCTTCATCCAAGTTTTATGCCACTGGCTACAGGAAAACCTGCTAAAATGGCCCAGCTGGTGGTAGAAAAGGTGTTTACACTTTTTCCTTTACAGCTGTGCTCCCCTGGATGTTTCAAGGTACTTTCCCTCCTGTCACAATCTAAAATAGTACTCTGGATAACTCTAGACCCGTGGTGGCGAACCTATGGCACGCATGCCACAGGCGGCATGCAGAGCCCTCTCTGTGGGCACACATGCCGTCGCCCCAGTCCTAGGCCTTCAGCTGGGTTTTATAAAACCTTTTCACTTTAGGCCTCCGCTGCCGTGTGAAGAAAAAAAAGGTTCACTCAATCAATCAAATCAATTTCAACTTCTCGCGGGAGAAAAAAAGATGTCACAAAGTTGGAATTGATTGATTGAACTTTTTAGTCCCACCCAATCTGCCGTTATCACTGCAGCCATGCCCACCCAATGGGCCACGCCCACCCAGCACCCCAACAATACATAAGTGGGTTTTGGATTGCAGTTTGGGCACTCAGTCTCTAAAAGGTTTGCCATCACTGCTCTAGACCGTGGAAAAATGTTAAACACAACGTAGGCCTTCAGTTGCATTTAGGCTGCATTTAAACTGACAATGAAGGGGGGGGGGAAGCTGTCCATTTTTACCTCAAGTGTACACACTTCAGCTTTTTGATATTGCTAATCCAGATTAAAAATACTGCATATCAGCCACTACATTTTGTGAATTTACATACATGGAATCCCATTTTCAGTATACAAAGCTCTGTCATCCTATCCCAAATGCCCAGGAAATAGCTATACAGGAATTGATCATTAGATAACCATTTGTTCAGTGAATGTTGAGCAGTGCAATGTTAATAAACCTTAACACCATTTCTTCTGTCACCTTATACTCTTATTTTTGAAAACCAAAGAAGATGAAATGAAGTCCAGACATCCCTGTAAAAGATTTTAATGGCTTTATATGAAAACAGAGGAAAGATATGAAGATTGCACAGCTACAACAGGATTACAGAGGACCAACTTGGCAATTATTTATATTGCTATGATTGTATAGATTTAAATCGTGGTTACTAATTAGCTCAGCTGCTATGATGTGGAATGTTCCCAAGTACCCAAGTGTTCAATGAATTAAACTAAAATCCTTCTATCCAAACAAATTGGGAGTAAAAGTATCAAACATGTTACAGTGGGATTAAAACCCCAGCCCTTTTTAGCATGTGTCACATGCAATACATGTTTAAAAAGGGATAGGATTTCATCATGTAGATGCAGCAGCTTTCTTGATTCTTTAATCCCCCACCTACTTATATTCAAGTATCAGTTACCATGACTAATATTAAAAGTATTCAGACTCTGGTTGAGAATAGTATTGTGGTGAGAGAAAAACTCAGAAGCAAAACTGACTGAACAAAAAGTTCAAAGTAAACAACTTAAGCATAGAAGCAATATATACATGTGTGAATTTTTTCATTCTTGATCACAGTTAATGCAAATTAATAGCAATTGAAAACAAGCTATTGGTAATTAAGGGTTACTTAGCCTGGGATGTACGAGAAAAAGAAATTAGGGGTAGTATTACACTCCCCGGTCCTGTCTAATGTTGTTGTTCTTGTTTTTTTGGTGTCTAGGATGTCTTGGTGTTTTTCTATTTGATGCACCTTTTAGTACTTTGTAATAATGTTCTTGTTTTTTATTTAAAATTTGTTTAATAAAATTTATATTAAAAAAAAGAAAACAAGCTATTAACGTGGAATGCTATAGTATATTCACATTTCCCTATGGTTCATACATTTTTATTTAGCTAGTAATGCTCTTGGCTTTAATTCAATGATCTTACAAAAGTTGTAACTCATTCAAACACGGATCACTACAGCATAGCAAACAGCACAGAGGAAAAAAGACAAAGAAAAATGAAGTGAATTCTTTGAAGAATCCTAATTTGAAGCTGATGCAGATTTTTTAAAAAAAAAAAGAATGGGAGAAAATCTACATATATAGGTAGCACTACCAATTTGTTGATGTGGGGGTCAAACAGATAATAGCTATCTTAATGTAAAAAAAGTCCAGAATTACAACTTATCCACTTATATGAAAACTCTGCTAATTCTTCCACTTCCTTTCTATATCCACCTACAGAGCTGTATCATACTGTAATCTGTTGCAGGTACCATTTGTCCTCAGTATCTGTAAATCCCAAATATATCTGGAAATGTTTCTCCTTCCTTTCCTCCTCTCCCAGGGAAGGGACACAACTCTATGGCTTTCCTGGTGGTGGTGGGGCAGGGCAGGGAATGGAATATAAAAATTATGAGCCTTATGGTCCCACTCTAGAGAAAAAAGGGACATTCAGCCAGTTAAAAGTAAGTTTAAAAAGAAAATCTTCAAAATCCTAACACTCTACAGAGGCCAGGCATACACAAAAAGAGAGATAGGGGTAATTTCTGTAATGAAAGTGAAAGGCAAGCGACAAGATAACTGTGATAGACAGAACGCAACAACCGAGAATTGAAGGCGAGGGAAAATATCCAAATCAGTTTGTCTAGATGTTGTCAGAATCCAGAATCCCTCCGCCCAGTACGCTCCCACAGAGAGGGCCTCCTCAGGGTGCCGCCGGTCAAAGAATGCCGACTGGTGGCCCCCAGGGGGAGAGCGTTCTCTGTGGGTGCACCGGACTTATGGAACCATCTTCCGGTAGAGCTCCGGATGGCGCCCGACCTCCGCTCCTTCCGGCGCGACCTTAAAACCCATCTCTTTAAGGAAGCGGGCCTGGCCTGATGGGATGGGGTGGGTTTGTTATTATGACTTTAATTTTAAATTTGTACTATTTGTACTATGGGCATTGTTTAATCATGTTTTAATAATTTTAACTTTTGTATTTGTCTTTTACGTATTGCCCTGTTAACTGCCCTGAGTCTCTTGAGAGAAGGGCGGTATATAAATTAAATAAATAAATAAATAAATAAATAAATAAATAAATAAATAAATAAATTATGTCACATATCCTGATATGTATGATGGTGTGGAGTGTGTCCAGCCAGAAATGTGGATTATAATTTAAAATCACTAACAATTCCCTACAATTCACTTAAAGAGATAGAAAATTGCTTTTAATTCTTGCATGCAGAATGTGCACAAACATTTCTAGATCCCATTTTAGCCCTAACCTAATCCTAATCCATGTATACTCACTGCTTTCAGATCCTATTTTGTGTTTCCTCACTGCCCACAATTATTGAAATCAGGAAATAAGTTTCCCCTCCATTCTGAGATGGAAAATAACAGAAAAAGCACACATTATGACAGGAGGGAGGAGTTTCCCTTCCCAAGGCATTTTATTTGAGCACATTGGTATATATATATTTTTACTCTGATTCTTTCTCCTTGCTTTTTCTCTTGGGCAAAAAGCCATGCAGTGAGAGTTAAAACCCTTTGGCAAGAAAGCAGCCTATGCTAATATTTAAGTAATCCTGGTGAGAAAGGCATATCCTCCTCTTCTTCCCTGTCTCCCAAATGGCCCAGCATCTGGACTTCGACCTGGTTATCAAGGGCTGCAACCTAGGAGGTGCCACACCATGATTTAAGACCTGGACAATGACCTCTGGTAACAAGCATAGCATGAAATGCATTTCTAGGCTACCATCCCAGGCTATTCTTTCTTGGTCCCAGGTGAAGAATTTCCTGATCTGCTTGTCCTGCTGTTGTATGATAGGACTGGAGTTGCTCACTGAATCAGAACAGGGGTCTGAATTCAGGAGAGCTGAGCCCAGATTTTCTTCCTCCATGAATGGGATGAAATCATTTCACTGCATTTAGCCTTTATAATATGTCAGTTTGTTCACAGTCTGGAATAAATCTCCAGTAACAACAGTAAATATGAGTCAGGTTGAACTGGCCTCTTGAAAGTTCTTCAGTTATTCTGCACGATCAGCTGATGAAGACAAGGACAAAGAGTGCACATCATATTTGACTAAATCATTCAAATAATACTTTCATATAAATCTTGATTAAAAACAATTAGCATGCTTCCTATGACTCTCCCCGTAGGTTGAATGTTATATATAATGCTTTCATCAGGGTTACTTTCAGGGTAAGGTTAAAAAAAAATAAAGATGGTAGCCAGAATGATGTGATGAAAACTGCACCCATTTGTATGCTTCGATTCTACCATTGTGCACGCTGGTTTAGCAGTCTGCCAGGCACTTTGTAAGCAAGCCCAGTTCTCGAGAAAGACTTCGCATCAGATCCCACTCCTTCAGTCTCACCATATAGCAGAATAAGGCAGCTACCAAGGATAGCTCAGAGCAGGTCCCATATTTTTTGCTGCTTTGGCGGAAGAAGATACTCCTCTATTTACTTGTCCTCTGCTATTTAGCTGTTTAGAACAAAAGAGAGAAGCCCAGTAGAGATGCTTCTCATGTACTATGCCATGTTTATTTACTCACAGAGACAAATGACACCCAGGATCAGATAGAAACAAGAAAGAAAGAGAAAAAAGGCCAGGAATTGGAAGGGAGGCTCTAGCAAAACTATCCTTGATGATCTCACCTCTGAACATATAAATTGAGCCGCTTCACTTTTTAGGGCGACATATCAAAAGTCTACAGGTGTCATTTGAAAACAACTTATAGAGCAGCACTTAGCAGATGCTGTTTTTATTTCCCATTTTGTCTTGGAATAAAAATACAATAAAAAAATAAATTGATGGGTAGAGCCCAATATCCGATATTATTCTAAATCCCAATAAAGATGTTTTTTTTTTAAATAACAGCTGCCATTCTATCCAGAGCAATGAGTTTACAGAAACCTATCCAGGTATTGGCACGAATCTTTGCTCCATTGGTGGAAAAGAAAATGAACCCCAGCAATTCAACCTGTCATGTTAGCCTCAAGAGAAGCAAAATATTATCTCCCTTTTATAGATGAAGTAAGCCAATTTTAACCTGATATAAGACGATGGTCTATATATGGCCGTCTTTTAAACTGCAATACTATTAAAGGCACTATGTTAAACATGTAGTGAACCCACTTATGTGGCATTTGAACAGATTTTAACATTCCTGGCAGAGTAGATCATTAAGGATTTGTTTTGATTCTTCAGGATACCAAACAGAGGGTGTCCCCCAAAAAAATCTTAGCACAATTTTAAACTTGAAAATCTTAAAACTGCACTGTGGACTCCAGCAGAGCTCCAGAGCTGCAGTGATAAGCAGGCAGCTTTATGTCCCTATTTGAGTTTTTCCTCCTTTTTTAGGCACTTCTCAGATACAGCTTTGCTTGCCATAGATAATATGCACTGTCTTTTCCTTATCAAAAGCATTAAGAATAGCAGTTTGGAAAGAAACAGCTTTGCAAACCCCGACCCCAAGAGGGCTCTTGGGGATTTGAGTTTTCTGATTATTTAAGCCAAATAGATAAGAAAACAGATATGGAAGGAGAATGCACGCATTTTTACTGCATATGTAAATAGGAACCACATCACCCTCATCAACAAACCACAGGGATGAATTCCCAATAGAATTTATAGTTTTAAATGGGAGCACTTTGAAATGTTTAAACTTTAAGCATTTGTAGAAATGTGTCCAAGAAATCTGCTTTTTCTTTAGAATAACTTGTCCAGACAGGGAATGAATGATTCTTATGGCTATAAGCTACAAACAGAATTGCAATTAACTTTGCATATTTTTTTCTATCTGTTCATCTCAGTTGTTATTGCCACATCAACTGGCTTGGTGTTGCTCAAGGGTAGGACTGTGGTAACCCTGAGCAGCACTATTCAAATACATCTCCACTTGTACACATACATGTTTGGGGCAGGGCAGGATGGAGTGAGGGCAGGAATGCAAGGGAAATGAATAATTTTTTATAAGGGAGCATATCACAAATAACAACAGTAGTGGTAGCTTGAGATTGATTGAAGTTTTATACAAACTCAAAATAAAATAATGAATGAAATAATATATTACAATTAATCATCATGTTATAATATGAAAAACAATCCTTTAATGATAAGATCTATAACATATAATAAAACGTTCTGTACTTAAAACAGGAAGATAGCAAAAAATTGGAAGAGGTGTGGTATTTTTTTGACATATATTCTGTAATGTATTGGGATTTTTACTTGAACTGATTCAAGTGTCTGTTTGAATGCTGCTTAAGGTTGCTCAATGGTGTGTCTCTGTAATGGTCACTGACTAAGCCAGACTTCTTGTCTCCAAGAAGATCATTGGTTGATTTGTGGCAGGAATGGGTTCCTTTAAACCTATTGGCCACTGCCTAGTGGCCAACCATATAAGTAGCTGTGCAGCAGCCTGTTTCAATTCTGTTCCTGTTTGCCTCAATAAAACGTGTTCCTGTTTGCAACCTTCCATCCCGCTTATTGCCTGCAAAGAACCAGCTACACAACATATTCTATGAAAAGGCATAAGCTTTTAAGAGCTGAAGTTCACTTCATTAGACTCATCATGTGACTAGACTAGGACTTAAATTGAGATGAGGCAGTAGGGGGAGGAGAGGAAGACAGGTTGGTTATGTAAATGCAGGTTGTGTGTGTGTGTGTGAGAGAGAGAGATATATATATATATATTTTATAACTATCTTACAAATTATCACTATTAACGTACCATTGTGTTTGCTGAGACTTTCTGAGATTGCCTGAAACCTTCTTTTCTTTGTGAGTTCAGCAACCTCTGACTTAGTCATACTGTTAAAGTCTCATTTTTCCAAGAAGGTTACTGAAGTCTGCAATAGAGGAACCTAAGAGGTTGAAATTGTTTGGTATTACTTTGCCCTTTGTGACATGTAAACATTGGTATGTTTGTTTATCAACTTCATTGTGACCCATGAAAAATAAGCCTTTTTAGTGTCAAGTTTAACTTCAGGAATCTTGATCCAAGCCTAAGCCTAGCAAGAGTTTTCATAGAAAAATTTCATAGAACCAGTCTAGATCATAAAATGCTCTTAAACTTGATTTGTCTATTCTGATAGAATCAAATGACCCTGACTGATTATCATTTCAAGTAGACAGAGACCTGAACCAACAGCAGATCTTTCAAATGCAGGCAATCCTCAGCTTATGACCCCAGTTGGGACTAGAATTTCTGTTGCTAAGGCAGTTGTTTAATGACTCGTGCTGGATTTTATAACCTTTTGTGGCTTTTAAGTGTTTGATATACATTTACTTGTCACTCACCTTGTCTCCCAGCCCCCTCGTTCCTTTGGAGGTATCTGAGAAGAATCTTCATCTCCAGATCATTAAGTGACGATTCAAGTGAGCACCATGTCCAACTTTCTTTTTATATATATATTTTTTATTAATTTTCTGTTATTACAATTCCTTAGTGCTTAATGAACGTGTTGTCTGAGTTAATTTATGTTTAGTAATAGCAATTAAGTTCTTACTCTCCATCGTGTTTTTCCAGCCATTGATAGAATAGGTTCCATGATTGAAAATATTCTGTATCTTCTTTTTCTTTAATTCTCGGTGTAAGTCTATCCATTTCCACACAGTCCAGTATTTTCTTAATTATCTCTTCATCCAATGGTGTTTTTCATTTTTCAAGTACTGTGAAGATACAATCCTTGCTGCTGTTAATACATGTAATATTAAATATACACTTTGTTTATCATTTTTTCTGAAATTATACCAGGTCCGGGATATTTGAAGGAACACCTGCTGCCAGCATGAAGTTCCCTTCGTCCAGTGCGCTCGCAGAGGGAGGGTATTCTCAGGGTGCCGCCGGTAAAAGATTGCCAGCGGATAACACCCAGGGAGAGGGCTTTTTCTGTGGGTGTGCCTGCCCTCTGGAAGCAGCTGCCCGTAGAGCTCAGGACTGCCCCTGACCTTCGCTCATTCCTCCGGGACCTGAAGACTTGGCTCTTTGAGCTCTCTGACCCAGGCTGAGAATTTTAACTGGGGTTTTATTTTCAGGGATAATTTAATCTTTTAATTCTCTTTTAACTTTGTATTTTATATTGATGTGATTTTAAAATGCCCTGTAAACCGCCCTGAGTCCTTCGGGAAAGGGCGGTATATAAATCTAATAAAATCTAAAATCTAAATAAAAAGAGTTCAGGTTTAAAATCTATGTGTTTCCCTAACATTTTTTCTAACCAAGTATGTATTTTTGTCCAAACCTTTTTTGCTTTAACACACCTCCACCAC
Source organism: Vipera ursinii (assembly GCF_947247035.1). Taxonomy (NCBI): domain Eukaryota; kingdom Metazoa; phylum Chordata; class Lepidosauria; order Squamata; family Viperidae; genus Vipera; species Vipera ursinii. The sequence continues at coordinate 31,432,066 of NC_139517.1, forward strand.
AAGTGACCACGGTTTTGATTACATTTCCAACATTTGCTAGACATATTTTAAAACATTTTTGCTAACTTAATGGGTGGTAAATGCCATCTATACCATGTCCAACTTTCTATTGGATTCCCCCTTAACTTTGCTAGTGGGAAGCCAGAAAGAATGTCAAAAGTTGCAATCATATAACTGCAACTCACTGCAATGTCTTCCTAGGGTGGCTTTCATGCCTAAGGGAGGCCTAGAACTCACAGTTTTCTGGTTTTTAACTCAGCACTTTAACCACTACATCAAAGTGACTGTCAAAGTGTACTGACCATGTTCCAAAATTGCCACTGGTGAGAATAAAGCAAAAGAAATATACTACAGTATTTAGGCTGCATTTAAGGTTATTTGGATGTGCACAAATAATAGTATGACAACAGGCACCTCCATGGAGAGTGGAAAGGCAAGATGACAGCTGTTGTGACTCAACTGAACTCTCCCCTTTTTACATGTGCTTTATGACACAAGTAAAGAAAAATCTGGGGCTTAGGTTTCATGATGACAGCCATCATTTTGACTATTCTAACTTCCCCATCTGGATGCACCTTTCTGTAACCTTAATTCTCCCAACTTTCCAAGCTCACTATGTGACATCATTTTTCTACTTTTCAAATATTTTAGATGCTAACTAATCATGGTTGGCTTTATAAAAATTGGAAGTGTTAAAACAAAGCTTCTTGCAAGATCTTAGTTCTACTTCTGAGAAAGTGTAATTGTACCTGTGTAGCAGCTAGAGTAGAAAACAGGATGCAAGGGTATTCTTTGAAGGAGGCCAGAGAAGTCTTTACAGTTGTGAAATTATTCACAGAGACTACCCTGTTATTTCATCAGAGGAAGGATAGTACTAGTAAGAAGTGAATTAGTATCTCAAAACATAGTTTCATACTTTGTACATGAACTCTGAATGTCCTCTTCCTCTCTCGTGTTTGCTTCTTTGCTCTAAAATGGCAAACAAAGGTTATTTGTAAGTAGATCTGTCCAGTTGAAATGGTCAATAGGAAGATCTGCTCTAAATGAAGTACCCCTTCTCTTTTCCAACAGCAAACAGAATTATTTCTGCATTACAGAATCTTCCATTTTCAGTAAAGAAACACTTCTGTAAAAGGGCTCTGATGAATCTTTAAAAAGCTAAAGAAGAAATCTCCAGCATTACAGAAGTACATAAATACCAACCCTGGGGGAAATCTTTCATGGAAAACTTGGGGAGCTACAAATTGGTTAGAGCTACCACTGGACTGTAAAAGTATGTTAAATAATAAATTATGCTAAATTCTACCTGAAGAAGCCACCTTCTAAAGAAGGCAAAGTGAATCAGTCTTTGGTAGCTTAAAAAATAATTTTTGCAATCAATGATTTAAAGCTGACCTGAATTTACTGAATTTCCCTAATTGCCCAAACTCCCATGCCTGTCTTTGGAAAGAATAAAGGTAAAAGGTAAAGGTAAAGGTTCCCCCGCACATGCGTGCTAGTCGTTTCCGACTCTAGGGGCCGGTGCTCATCTCCGTTTCAAAGCCGAAGAGCCAGCGCTTGTCCGAGGACGTCTCTGTGGTCATGTGGCCGGCATGACTAGACGCCAAAGGCGCACGGAACGCTGTTACCTTCCCACCGTAGTGGTCCCTATTTTTCTACTTGCATTTTTACGTGCTTTCGAACTGCTAGGTTGGCAGAAGCTGGGACGAGTAACAGGTGCTCACGCTACTACGCGGCACTCGGGATTCAACCCGCCAAACTGCCGACCTTCTGATTGACAAGCTCAGCGTCCTAACCCACTGAGCCACCGCGTCCCCTTGGAAAGAATAGGAGACATCAATGGCAAATTGTAATTTTATTCAAAACCTATTTCAGTCTTATAAATAGAAATACTCCACATTGTCTATAAGCTAGAAGAGAGGAAAGAAAGAGGGGAAATTGGAGCATAAGCTATACAAGCATATAATCAAAATATTTATTAGCATCAATAAAATCATCATTCCTAAGCCCAGAACATCTATATACCAAAGCAGAACTTCTGCCATCAAATGTGAGGGTTATTGGAGGGGCTGTAGAATGGAGGATTTATTGTCTTTCAATACCAATTTGCTTTGTTTCTATGAAATCTTGTTTATTTCCCATTTTCTAATCCAGAGGCACAAAAATAAATTAAATTGCTTTAACATGAAACCACTTTAAGTAACTATATTGGTATTAAAATCTTGAAATGGATTTTAAGATCTCCAAGTATCCCATCCTATCCTCTTTCTTGCTTTGCACTTCAGCAACAACTAATCTATTGTGGAAAGTAATTCATTGCTGATATAACTGCTCTTACTCCCCCACACTGCTTTTCTTGAACACTACAGAAATCAGCTGCCATTTTAGGCCTCCTTTTCCTGCTTAAAAGACCAAGTCCAAGCAAGAAAAGTCCCGCTTGTCAGATATGTCAGCAGGAGGGCCCTTCCTCTTGCTTCTCCACCTCCCTTCTCAGTGTGAAAAGGTCAACACCGCGGGGTTCTGTCTGAGGCTGGAGGAGGTGGGAAGGAGACTTGGGAGCAATGGTTAAGCCAAGCCCATGTGGCTTACACACTAGAAAAAACTAAATTTTGCCTGCTGCTACCCTGTCTGGGCATACTTCTCATTTTGATTTAAAACCTGCCAAACTCAAGACAAACACGGCTGAACATCTGAAGGAATTAGTGTTTAAGCTTTCATAGATGAGAGAAGCACAATAGAACTGATTGGCTATTGTGAATCCATGTGAAATCTAGTCCTCCTCATCTCTTCACATTTTCCGATACAAAGTGAAGAGGTTTTGTCTTCTAGACCCTGAGATGACAAGTCATCCAACACAATTCTTTAGCTTTTCTTCTCTTTCCTTTTTTTAATTTTTTTTATTGAATATACAGTTTTTAAAAAAGTGGACATGGTACAACTTCTCTGGATTAAACAATAATATTAGTGTTACCTTGTGAAAAGGGAAAAAAAGTTTCTTTACATTATAACAAAATATGCGTATACAATCTGTGAACTTTCTAGTAAACATTCTTTTGATCATATACATTGTGGTTCAATAACTTTCAATTCTATCTTGTAGAGCAGACATGTCAAACACAAGGCCCGGGGGCCAGATCTGGCCCATGAAGTGGTTTCATGCGGCCCACGAAGCCATCCTGGAAACAGTGAGGGAACTGCCCCCACTGCCTTGGCCCTGGCCCAGAGACCCTCCTCCTGCCAGAGACCCTCAGATCTGTCCCACTCCTGCCCAGACCCCCATAAGCACCTTTGATGCGAATGATGTAGAGCTGGCCATGCCCACCCAGTACGCCATACGCACTCTAGCCACGCTCACCCAGGCCACACCCACCCGGCCCCCTGAGGGCAACCGCAATGCTGATGCGGCCCTCAATGAAATTGAGTTTGACACCCCTGTTGTAGAGAGTACCAGTATAAAAATTTCTAAACTGTCAACTTATCAGTCAACATTCCTCCCAGTATTCCTCATTGACTCTAGCCATTTATACATTTCATTCCAAATTTCGTAATAGTCTATTTCAGTTTTATTTTTAAGCTCTAGTGTTAACCTATCCATTTCAGCGCAGGATAGGATTTTATTTATTGCTTCTTCTTCGGTGGGGGTTTCTTATCTCTTCCATTTCTGAGCATAGGCTAATCTTGCTGCAGTTAGAATGTGCAGTACTAAATATAAAGATCCTTTGTTGAATTTATCCTTGGTAATCCCTAATTAAAATGTTTCTGGTTTTAATTCAGTTTTTTTGTGTTAGTATCTCTTCCAGCCAGTTTTTTATCAAATGGCAAAATCCTTGAGCTTTTGGACATTCCCACCACATGTGGTAGTAGGCCCCTGGTAATTTTCTACATTTCCAGCATGTTGTTGAGTGTTTTTTTGCCCATTTTTGCTAGTCTTGTGGGGGGAAGGTGCCATCTATAGAACATCTTATATAGATTTTCTTTATAGGTGGTGGCTAACGTTAGCCTCCTATTCCTGTCCCATAATAATTGCCAATTATCTAAATCGATACTATAACCAATTTTTTTTGCTCCAAATTAGCATTGTATCTTTTACTTGTTCTTCTAACATGTCTTGTTCTAGTAAATACTGATATATCTTTTTTATCGTTTTATCTTCTGTTCCTCATAGAATTTTATCTAATTCTGTGTGTTCTAATTTTATTCCGGGTTCTTTTTTATCTTTTCTATATGGTGATTTTATTTGCAGATATGCCCACCATTCCAGCTCTATCCCAACTTCTAACAATTCATTTCTTGTTTTCAACTCTCCATTCTCATCTAGAATGTCTTTATATGTAATTGCCTTCCTAAATTCATAAATTTTCTGTGTATATATATCTCCAATGTCGATATCCAATTGGGAATTTCTATGTAGTTAAGTTTTTTTAATTTTAATCTAATAGTGCCTGTCTAATATAGTGTTTCTGAAAATACTGCCTCTTTCTTATCTATGGCCTTATGATCAGGTCTCTCTATCCCCAACCAAATCTACTTTCTATCACACAGAGATTTTTCCAGGGTAACTATCTATTATTCAAAGCAAGGCTCCACAGAGTGCAGGTCAGCCTGCATGAAATGACATGTAGAATGCATTCAGCTACAATCCATCTCCACCCAATTGCTTGGACAATGTCCTGCTATGCAATCTGCCCATTAGCTAGTTCTTCAGATGATGCTTCATGGGAATGAATAAGGGCTGTAGAAATGAAAGGAACTTTGTAGAAATTTTCTAGTGGATCAGTGTATTATTGAGAGGGACAACATTTCTGAGACAAGAATCATATAGCTATCTGCCAACTATTGCCAACTTATTGCAAATTGTTGTCTGGGATTCAACCCATTTTGTCTTTATGAATAGGATGAAAATGAGAGAAAATGTGCTTAGAATTCTCAGAATAACAGAATAGAACAACAGAGTTGGAAGGTATCTGGAGGTCTTCTAGTCCAACCCCCTGCTCAGGCAGGAAACCCTATATCATTTCACACAAATTGTTGTCCAATCTCTTCTTAAAAACTTCCAGTGTTGGAGCATCCACAACTTCTGGAGGTTGTTCCACTGATTAATTGTTCTAACTGTCAGGAAGTTTCTCCTTAGTTCTAGGTTGCTTCTCTCCTTGATTAGTTTCCATCCGTTGCTTCTTGTCCTGCCTTCAGGTGCTTTGGAGAATAGCTTGAGTCCCTCTTGTGGTAACCCCTGAGATATTGGAACACTGCTATCATGTCACCCATAATCCTTCTTTTCATTAAACTAGACATACCCAGTCCCAGCAACTGTTCTTAATATGTTTCTCAACAACATAAGGTTTCCCAAGCATTTGGATCCATTAGTTGAACTACAACCTGCATTGCAATTTTCAGAAGAGTTTAACATGCAAAGAACTATCCAGCTTTCTCTTATTCAGGCATTGAGCAAATCATTCATTCACCGCAAAACAGAGGATCATGAAATACATTATAGCTAGTGAGGGATAGGCTAATCTGTTTTAGTTCATGCCACTTTCACATTTATCCACATCATTTGCAACTGTTGAATCACAATAAACATGTATATATCCATTAGAATTTAGGACATCAATCATTTTCTTAATTCATACCAATATTACATAGAATTACTTATTCTCTTCTATTCTCCTGCCAAATTATACACTTGTACAGTTGTATATATTTTCTTTTAAAAGAATATTTGTATGTTCCTGGTATGTAAAATATTGTCTTATGTCAATTACAGTACTTTTCAAATCCCCTAAAAGGTGAAAATGAACTAATATTTGCATTCTAATATAATTTAAATTGTGACAGTTTGAATCATCAATTCTAGTTGTAGACTAAAATAAATTCTCAGCTATGCCTAAATTAAATACTTATTTTAAAATGTATTTTCTTTCAAGGAAGACCAAATACACATCTCTATACATTCACCGCAAAATGCATGTTCTCAGATGTCTTATACTTATTTTCTTATGAAATAGAAATATAATTTTTAAAATTCAATATAGTAATTGTTAAACATTTCTTGAAATTTTATTTGACCCAAAAACTGCATTTCAACAGTTAGCTAATGCAAACATTAACAATTAATATAAAGGCTCAGATCAGTTCAGCTTGAATCAGAATTTTCAAAGCTTTATCTCCAAATATGCACTTTTAAATACAGGTCAATACATTATGAAAATTTCACAGGCAGTATGGCTTGCAATTTGCACACTCATTTGAGAGACACAGATTAAAATAGTTGTATTAGATTCTTCAAAAACTGGATCCATCTACTGTCCTTTCCTAGAGGACTTGATTCCAATGGAGATGTAGAAAATATGACATCTTGTTTCTCCAGCTCCTCTATCATGAAAAATGATAGGAGATCTGGGTGCTTGTATCCATAAGCTTCAAAAGTTTTCTTCTTCTAGTTAATTTCTATTAGAATGCATTCTTCTGTTTTGTGCTGTTGTACCACAGCCCCAAATGCCATAATGAACATCTACCTCCATCCTGCAGCTGATATACAATCTCATCATGCCAACAGAGATGAAAGCTTATGCTTTGTGCTGGGTCACTGGAGGAGCGTAAAATGAAATGAGCATGAAAATAAGAAAAATATGACGGAAACACCTGACTGACAAGAGGTAACATTTATAGCATGGAGAAAGGAGACATTTCACTCATGAAAAACTTCCTCCGTGCTGCTCAGGCACTAAATACTTCCATGAGGCCTTTCTAAAATTGCTTCAGGTAAAGAAAGGCCAATTGCAATTTGCAGTTCAAACTACTGGTCGGTCTTCCAAGAGACCAGTGATATTTTTACAATTTAACTCAGTAATCCCAATAGAGAGAATGATAGAATGAATAAGAAAGTTCAGCCAAGGGCCATATATTCTACTCCTGTCCTTCTTATCCCTCTCCCCCTCTCCTGGACTTTTCTCATTTCGGAGATTTTCCTTGCTACATGCCTGATCAGGTTTTTTTTCATGGAAAGCACTGTTAGTTTTAAACTATTTTGCTATGCTATTTTGGAGATAGCGAAATCTCAGGCCTTGCTCAAACTAATTTGTGTTCATTGTAAAAAGATGTAGATCCACCAGCTGGAGTCTGCTACAAAAGACATATACTTAAAACTAAAGCATTTATTTTGAATCTGAATTTGTTGAGCAAGCTGGATGGCATTCCGAAGCATTATCCACAATAATTCATACTGTCTTCATTTTAGCAATATAATTTAGGGTGGCATTTTATGGATATTATAAGCATCTATCAGTAGATCCAAATTTAGAGGCCTCACATATTTTGAAAGTGATCGGTGATCCTCTCTACTGCTGCCACACAAACAAGTCATGAACTAAAACGCTCATCTAATTTTCTTCCAGTTGACCAATCAAAAATGCAAAGAATGTTTCATTCATTGACTTATTACTAATGGTGCAGTAACAAAAAAAATTCACACTTACTTTCTATAGAAAAAGAAATGAAATGAAAATGCTAGTATTTCTTATTGATATTTATGCACATTTGCAACCCCAAAAACCCCCAAATGGTTCCAAAGTGGGACAGCAGTCTATGTTCAATATATTTATTCAGTCAGTGACCAGCAGCAAAGCAGTATATGGAAAGATATAAAACATGTAAATAACAACAGTGAAATCCCTCCCCCAACCAAATCTCGGTCATCAAGTTAGCATTCCTCTATTCTATTAAAAGGGGCATGTCTGACAATGATAAGGTGGGCGAAAAACTTTGGTTATAATATAGAATTAGAAAAATGGCAAAAATTATGGGAGAGAAATTATAAATTGACAATGTCAACTGCGTATAAAGAAAATCTGTATAAAATGTTTTATAGATGGCACTTGCCTCCAGCAAGATTAGCAAAAATGTTTAAAAATGTTTCAGGTAAATGTTGGAAATGTAAACATAATTTAAGTACATATTATCATATCTGGTGGACATGTGACAAAGTAAAGGCCTATTGGAAAAAAATGCATGCTTGGCTAGAAAAAATATTAGGAGAACATGTAGTATTTAATCCTGAATTTTTTTTATTAGGTATAGTATCAGAAAAGATTAATAAGCAAAACCTATATTTGGTTTTACATATTATAACCGCAGCAAGAATAACTTATGTGCAATGCTGGAAGAATGAACGAATACCTTCAGAAGAAGTAGTAATAAAAAAGATACTGGAATGCACGGAGATGGACAGATTAACTATGAGGCTGAAAGATAAAGAAGAAACAAAATACTACCAAAGCTGGAATTTATTCTACAAATGGCTAGAAGAGAGAACCAAAGAGTAGGACTTGATTATGTATTAGCGTTTTATGAACCCAGATCACACGCTGTTTGAAAAACTAACATATGTATGTAGACAGGAAAAAAAACAATAAAAAGCTTATAAATAAAATAAAAATAAAAAGGGCATGTCTGGTAAAAGTGCATAATAATACGTTGGTAATTTTCTAGCCAGGTGCTACAGCTTTTATAATAATTGCATACTGATATGGCAGCTGGATTGGGAGAAGATGTGTGGTCTACCCAATGAATTCAGAAAGAGACTAGCTTCAGGATACAGGGCCCTTCCCTATTTGCACACAAATACAGCACAGACGTGTCCTGGCAGCTTCTCTTTTTTTACCTTTTGCTTCTGACATTGTCTTCATTGCACCTCCAGTCCATTTCTGAGGCATCTTACAGTCATCTTCAGCTATTTCTGGAATGCTTTCTCTTTAAGCAGGCACCACATTGTGGCAGTTTTGCTATGAGTGCAGTTTAGCATGTTTCCTCAACTCTTTGGCTGATGTTGCAGTTAGATGACTTCTACAGTTTAGGATTATCCTGCCGCATTTGGCTTCTGGCCTCTGGGTAGAATATTCTGAGGCAGCAGCTGGCCAACTATGGTGATGAAAGGTGGGGCAGATATCTTGATGAAGTAGAAGAAAGAAGAAAGTTAATTATTTGAAGAGGAAGGAAATGAAACCCAGAAAATCTATGAAACTCTGTGTAAATGTGTCCCGAACACTAGAAATAAGAGCAAGGCCATTTGTTGATATTGCGTCATGGCAGGAAAAGGAATACTAGTCAGGATAGCAAATTTTATGCCAATATAGTTTGCTTTTGGCTCAAGGATTAGTGGATAGCTTCAACTTGACAAAGGAGGAAAAGTCCTGTATCTAATTTGTTACAGAGGATCCTAGGGCCTAAAAGGAGCCATGAAGTGAAACATTCATACCAATAATAATAAACCTTTATTGTCAAAGTACAACATGTGTACATTGAGATTAACCCATGCTCTCTCCCCCCAACACACAGTGACAACAAACCCTCCATCCTACCACACCATGTGAACCAACTACACCACACACCGACCTCCCAAGTCAATTCTGCATAAGATTATGTCTCATTTAAAAGCCTAACAGCCCACGGATAAAAGCTATTTTTCAGCCTGTTGGTAGGGCTGGCTATATTCCTGTATCTCGTAAACAGATACCGTCCAGGGTGTGAGTCATCCCTGAGAATCTTCCTCACTCTTCCAAGAGGAAAACAGGCCATTCATAAAGTCAGCAGACCTGCAGCAATTTTTAAAAATGTATTGTTATCCTTATATTGGGTTCCTTGTACTGTACTGTCTTATACCGAAATCATCCTACGGAAGCTAGAACCATGTTCCAGTGTTCTGTGCAACTAACTCTAAACCTAACTAACTCTAAACCTAATCTTAAATCAACTGGTAAATAAGACAAGACATTTGCCCATAATAATAACATGAGCGGTGGGAACCTGCCTACAGAACTAAGGAGCCCATTCGATGTATTCACTGCTTTTCTTTGCTTGTTCTTGTTTTGCTTTGTTTCAAATGCTGCTTGACTTCAAAGACCTATTCTTAGTTTTAGTTTATTGTATTTTAAGTATTTAATAGCTACAGTATTTGAAAAGACATTTAAAAAGTAAATTAAATCTATCTTCTTTTAGAGGAAGTGTACTCAGAACAATGACTCACTCCAGCAGATAAGCGCACTGCTGGAAACATTTTCAGTTGCAAGACAAACTGTGCCTCATACTTTAATTCAGAGTTATAATGTTATTTGGAAAACCCTTACACATGCTGGGGCATTTGCAATGGTCCTGGAAAAATACTTCCTTTTTTAAAAAAAAATCTAAATTCTGCCTTAGAAGAGTGGGAGATCAAAGGTCTCGCCATCTGTCAGTTTTCTTGGCAGAAACCACAGTGCCCAATTGAATTAAATTATGTAAGGACTTGTTCATTGCCCAAGGGAGGACAAGTGAGAAAACAAGCAAGAAGAAGCTGGGAAGGAGATTTCCAAAAAAGATCAGTCACAATTTGCTTGATGTGTTGAGACTGTGGAACATCCCATTTACAATCCCATGTGGTCATTTTGGAGGGGAGACCAGGATACATTCCAGCTGTTTTTCAACCACATAGTCTAGAAACTTTCAACTAGAGCAGAAATTTCTTCTCTGGTCCATTTCCCAAAGGAGAATGACTATGCAGGAATTTACTGCAGCTTACATAGACTTACTTTACCATATTTAATGAGCATTGGGACTTTATGATCTGTAAATTGCACATTTCTCTTCAAACTCCTATGAGATTAGCTATTGGTTATGATCATTCTGAACATGGGGAGATCTGCTGGATTACACGTCCATGCAAATTAAACTGCAATAGGAACTAGTAGAGAGATGGACCCAGAAACCCAACAAAAATCTGATCTATCCAAACAATTTGTGCTGGGGGGGAGGGCGGGGGGACATGCTGAGATGGAAGGCCTACATGGTAACCCAAAAACACAAATCTCGACCCACTAAAACTCACTCAAGAAGGATTCCCTTAGCTCGTGCTTTAAAAATCAAATTTACTTGTATCCTATTTTGTTTTGCCCTTAAACACAATTTCCTCTATTTCCCTATTCAGGTTGTGAGCACTATTGTTTTTACACTCAAAACCCTGCACCATGTGGACAATAGAGAGTACAACAAGTGCTAAAGAAGCTCAACATTTACTGAAGTACCAGGAACAAGAATAAAACTGAGCATGTCCTGTGAGTATGGAAAGCTCAGTGAATTTTACTTGGAAGGGAAGGAAGAGAAAATGAAATAATAGAAAATTGCAGTAGAGGACATAACTATTTGAACAGCATACTAAACAAAGAGATTCTTTCATACAAAGAATCTAAAACCTGTGTACAAGAATGAGATACTTTCAGGCTTAGCTTTACAGAAAAGTATTTAGAATTAAAAAGAATTCCCCAGAAGCTAAACTTCAAAAACTTAACACATGCTCAGTAGACTCAAAATGCTGAATGTATGGTAGAAGAGTATAAAAAGACTGGGCAGGAAATGGAGTCACTATAAATTTTAAACAGAAGTAGATTGCACCACAACGTGTTCAGATTCCGGTGAAACTGCCACCTCATTTGCCTTAATCAAGTTTATTTCTACCCCTTGGCATTTCGGTTCAAAACCAGACATTTATTTTCCAACTTACCATTTCCATTTTTTCTGACAGAACAAACTTTCTCAAAGGGTTTAATTTGGGCAAGGATTCACTCCTGAAATGTATATTAAAAGTAGAATTATCTAGGAGAGTGACTCAGATCTTACAGTGTGTATGTTTTTCCCCATCAAGTAACCACAGTATTTCTCTCCCTGTGCTCTAGCATCTGGAATTAGGTAGAAGGCACAAAGTCACACTTTCCCTTTCTTTGTCTCTGGTTTTTAAAGAAATCAATTCCGTAGCCACAATTCCACCTCCTATCCATAATTGTTCAGCTGATTTGCATAATAGATATTTGCCACATCCTGCTTTTTCAGAGGGGGGGAGGGAAGGGGTATCTTGTGGAGCAGTTACACAGACCAACGTGAGTAATGAACACATGTTGGATCTCGGTTACTTTAGTCTAGCCTGCTAGAGCTCAGGCCCACCACCCCTTAATGAAAAACATCTTGTGCGCCTTGTGGTTTGGGGCCTTCCAGGCCAGTCCTTCTCTCTGCCTCCAAAATTAATCCCACACGCTCTCTAAAGGTGATCCACATCCCTAGGGTTGTGGTGTCTAAAGGTTACGGCAGGAAAATTGATAGTGCTGCTGCTGATTCCTGAAAGGCCCATAGACAACTGCCCTTGTGGCCTCCTTTCAGCCTGCACAGGAAGGAGGCCCTCCTGCCCCAGAACAGTTCCCCCTCATTAGCTCTCCCATTAGTGTGGCAGATTGCTCAATTAGCAGCTGCTTGAAAATTTGAGTCTCTCTCACTAATGCACAGCCCCTGAGGAAGGACCCAGGCATAGGAGGTTATAAATAAATCCCAGGCAGGCAGCTGGTCTCTCACCAGACTACTTCTGTTTGCTCCTTCTCTTCCTCCACCCTTTGGAAAGAAGTCAGTGGACACCAAGAGTAAAAAGTTGATTTTGAGATGGACAGCCCTCTGCCAGAGATCCACAAACCTATTACTTTCTCAAGTTTGCAGTGTAAAATAGAGAAAAGTAATTTTGCAAGCCTGCTTGTGACTTCCTTCCCAGACAGAATCTTTTATGGAAAGCTGAACATTCGGCCTAAAACTAAATTCCTTCACATAATCAAAATTATTAACATGGATTAGTTGTTTATGTAAACTTCTTGATAGACTACATGTTTAAATGGACTACATGTTTAAATTGCATTATTTCTCTATTCACATTGAACTGCTCTACAAGGTTTGCAAACATTTTATTTGGAAATGACTTTTTCCTAAAGACCATGGGTGGGGTTATATTTTCACACTGCATTAAATAACTTAATTTTAAATGTGGCTTATTGAATAAGCAATTCCTTCATATTGCTAAGTCACAAACCATGTTTTACAGGCTATAATGGTTGTGGTCACAAAACATTAAATTAAATAAACTATCTTAACACTGTTTTGCAGCCCATGTCACACTGTTAGGAGAAAAATGTGCTATTTTAAAAGATGTATTTTGAATGTATTATCTTTTAATGATCATAAGCAACTTTAGAGGACCACAGTATGTAAAAAGCAGAATGAAATTTATTGGGGGGGCAGTGGGAATAAATAAGCAATCAATAGAAATATATGCATCCTTAATTCCAATAACTAAATATTCTCCAGTACTTCATTTATGTAAATATAGGCTGGTTTGAATATTTTTGTTATCTTGGTCACCTTAATATTATTCAAAGACTTCCATATGTAAGTAGGAACTTCATTTTAAAATGGCCTGATACCCGTAAATGTACAAATATGTAGATGAATAGGCATATTCTTCAGATCCCTCACTTTTTTTAATTTTATGATACAAATCTTGGCTCATAAATTGTATTGACAATATGGGTATAAATGCATAATATGGAATAATTATAAATGCATTCTGATAACAAATCTAACTTTGGAACTGCATACTTTATGATGGTAAGGTTTTAAAATGTGAATTTAATATGGATTTACCTTTACAAAAAACATGCAAAATTCATATGGACATCAAAGGCGGGGAGAGGAAAAAAAGAAAGAGAAGATTTGGAGTCATTTTTAAATTGTGATCTTCTGTCACAAACTTTGAGAAATTAATCAGCAACTGCAGCTATGACTCTGTCTCACAATACTGTAGACTTATTATACATTTCAATGGGGCCAGGCAGGAAAATGTTCCTTTCTTTCAGGCAAGTGGCATGGAACTACTGGTCAATGTGGGCCACAGTAAGCTTGGTTAATGTGCAATTAAAGTTTATAGAAAAGCTTTTTTTCCAATCAGGAGAAAGTCACACTCATGTTAGAAGAAGTGAGGGATTATGGCAACAAGCACTCTGTTGTTAAAATTCTAAAGAGTTGAAATGTAGCCTCAGATATTCAACTATCCTAGAAGGAGCTAATGGTCAGAACCCTTGGTCATTCTCTAGTTACTTCCTTGCTTCTCACAGCAAAAAATAAAAATGATAATATTGTGACTGGACTTGTCTCTGTAGTCTTTAGGATATTCCTGGAGTTTTAAAGCTAAAATGTAAAGTAAACTAGAACATGCTTGGTCCTGGTAGTCTATTCTTTTTTCTTTCATCTCTTTCAGTGCCCTGCAGGAATCATTAAATCAAAACTTCACATCCAGCAGAAGTACAACCTTAACTTCTCAGGAAGCAGTACCATTCAGGAGGTGAATTCTGTCTCACAGCTGAAGACTAAATATGCTCATCATGGATAACAGTTTTCAGGAAGAAATTTGAAAGAAAACCCTGGGATTTTCTAAAGCAATTGGAGAAAGAATCAAGCACTCCTGAGAAGCACTGTTGTATCTTGGCAATACCTACTGAACCTAAATATTTCATTTCTTCTAATATTTTAGGAATATTTAGCAGAAGGAAAGAGGGATCCACTTGTACCTTCATCTTCATGGCCACTCTATCATAATTATTAAACAGTACTATACAATAGAGTCATTATTTACTCTGCAATAGCCAAATTCTCCACTGTCCTGGAATGAGGGAGCAGCTGAAGTCCTGGACAGGATTGCACCTATGTGTCTTCTCCTGGCCCAAGAGCTCCAACCATCTCCATAGTTCATGGAGAAGCTGAGGAGGGTGAAAAGGGTTAAAATACAGCCAGGGAACCATTGGAGGAAAATAAAGTATGAATCTGATCAAACACAGGTTAAAGCAGTAATTAAAGCCCATCTTGTGCTCCTAGGAGCTGTAATATATCACTATTTCTCCGCAATTATTGCAACTGCAGATTGTCGCCCAATGTCCCTGTTCAAAGTCACCACCTTGGGAAGGATGGCTCAGCAATCATATTCAGGGCTAGGCAGAAGAATTTGTATAACACCTGACAGATAAAAATGGTCAGATTTGTTCTTGGTTGGAGTCCAAGCATGGTGCATCTCCATTAAAGATGGCCAGGGAATGAATTTACCCTATCATCTGGAAGCAGTTTGGCCCTGTTAGATCTGAGCAAGGGGACAGGGTCCTTGGCTTGTCAGATAACCACTTGTTTATTAGAATCTTGTCGGTTGAGAGATTCCAGGACAATGACTTCTGGAAAGGTGCAAGCAGTGATTAATGCATCACTGCAGGAGGGATGTTCCTGACACCCTTTAAGGAGGCTATGGTCTTCCTCTCTAAAAAGGCATCATTAGACCCAACCCAATTTTCATCCAGTTTCCCAAAGGGAAGGTAGTAGCAAAAGTAGTTGTGTTACAGCTTCAGAATATCCTGGATGGAATGAATTACCCAGAACCCTTTCAGACAGCTTTCAGGCCCAGTCATAGGACAGAAGAGCATTGCTTGTGATTGTTGATTTCAGGTGAGAATGGAATGCAGATAGTGCATTCACCCTTATTTTCCTTGACCTCTCAGTGGCTTTTTATACCATCAACCATGGTAGCCTTTTGGGCTGGCTGCGGGACTTGGATTGGATGCTGCAGTACTGCACTAGTTCAATTCCTCTTTCTATTGTCAGTTCCAAACACTGTTAATAGGGGGCAAGAGGTGCAGCTCGTTAGTTGCGAAGTCGTGTCGGACCCATCACGACCCTATGGACAAGGTTCCTCCAGCCTTCCTGTCCTCTACCATCTTCTGGAGTCCATTTAAGCTCACGCCTACTGCTTCAGTGACTCCATCCAGCCACCTCATTCTCTGTCGTCCCCTTCTTCTATTGCCCTCAATCTTTCCCAGCATTAGGCTCTTCTCCAGTGAGTCCTTCCTTCTCATTAGGTGGCCAAAGTATTTGAGTTTTAGCGTTAGGATCTGGCCTTCTAAAGAGCAGTCAGGGTTGAACTCCTCTAGGACTGACCCGTTTGATCGCCTTGCAGTCCAAGGGACTCACAGGAGTCTTCTCCAGCACCATAGCTCAAAGGCCTCAATTCTTTGGCGCTCAGCCTTTCTTATGGTCCAGCTTTCACTGCCATACATTGCAACTGGGAAGACCATAGCCTTGACTATACGCACTTTTGTTGACAGGGTGATGTCTCTGCTTTTTAGTGTGCTGTCTAGATTTGCCATGGCTTTCCTCCCCAGGAGCAAGCGTCTTTTAATTTCTTGGCTACAGTCCCCATGTGCAATGATCTTGGAGCCCAAGAAAATTAAATCTGTCACTACCTCCATTTCTTCCCCATCTATTTGCCAGGAATTGAGAGGGCTGGATGCCATGATCTTGGTTTTCTTAATGTTTAGTTTCAACCCAACTCACAGCGACTCTTTTGTAGGGTGCTGCAGGGCTTGGTAGTCTCTCTGCTCTTTTTTAATATCTACATGAAACTGCTGGGTGAGATCGTCCAACATCACACTGTGATATCAACATACTGATGATATTCAGCTTTATATCTCCATCCCTGGTGACGCAAGTGATGCTGTGGCTGCCCTTTTGCAGTGCCTGGAGGCCATCGGGGCCTGGATAGAGGGACCAGAAGCTTCAACTGAACTCTAATTCAATGGAGTTGTTCTGAATCTGTGGAGCCTCATCATCTTTAGTTTTGGATTGGGTGGCACTACCTCAGACAGACCCAGTGAGCAATTGGGAGATTCTCTGAGACTCATGACCCCTTGAAGAGCAGGTGGCAGTCACAACTAGGAGGGCCTTCGCACAACTTCACTTGGTGCACCAATTGCATCCTTTTTTAGATTGTGTGGCTCTGCAATCACTCACATCCTGGTCATCTCCCACTTGGTTTATTGCAATACACTCTGCAAGGAGCTATCCTTGAAGAGTATTTGGAAATAACAATTGGCCCAGAACACTGCAGCACAGATAGTTTTGGAGGCCCCTAGGGTGGCACATGTAGTACTAGTGTTACTTGAGCTGCACTGGCTACTGATCTGCTTCTGCTTGCAAGGAATTTTAGCTGGTGAAATATAGAAAAGCTTTTTCTGTCACAATTCCTGCCCTTTGGAGCATCTTGCCACAAGAGGCAAAATCTTCTCCCCCCCCCCACCCTTTAGCCTTCAGAAAAGTCCTTAAATAGAGTCCTGAAGAAGCTGCTCACTGGAGGTGTTTGGTTTACTACCCTGCAAACTGTTGTTTTTTAGTTTAGTTTTTTTTAAATTTTAATCCAGTTTATATGTATAATTGTTCTTATATGTTGTTTTATCTTGATGTAAGCTGCTCAGTCACCTGAACCACAAGATGGGTGGTCCATAAATATGATAAATAAATATTTTTTAAAATTCAAGAGAGTGTATATTCCTTAAGTGTTAGTTTTATGCCTTATGTTGTAAAGCAGGGGTATCCAATCTCAGCAACTCTACAACTTGTGGACTTCAACTCCCAGCATGGCTGGCTGAGGAATTCTTGGAGACCCTTGTTGTAGAGGATACTTTCCTATTTGAAAAACTAGTCTCAGTCTGGTTTAAATACTGCATATAAAAGAGTATAGAAACAGAAAACAGACACCTTGAATTTGTCCATCAACAATGAGCCACTAGACAGCAGACTGAGCCAACAGGCACACATGTCACTACAGCACACACTTCTCCACTATGATAATATGTAGTGACATTCCATTTAATTTATGGTTAATTTAAATTATCATTGAATTTCATGCCTAAATCTGTGATGGACTAACACCTGCATTTCTTTGCTTTTCTGCCTTGATTATGTGCTCTCACATCTTTCACCAATGGATAGAGAGATATTTGCTTGATTAATCCAAGATTTGTGTTAATTGGAGTTGCTACAGAAGGAAAATGAGTAACTATGAGCCTTGATGGTGACTGTAACAAAATGCCTAATCATATATTTTTCACAATACACTAATACATTTTGGATTACTGGTGCAAAAAAAATTTTTTTTATTGTTTCAGTCATACTGGACCGTAAATTAATTTATTATTTTTCTATCTATATCCTGTAATTGACTATTCTATAACATGAATAGAAACAAAAGATTCCAAGCAATTTGAATTGCTGCAGAAAAACAAGCACACAAAGCTATACAGATGGTCTCATTGAGCATCCACAATTTAGACCAGACATGTCAAACACAAGGCCCGGGGGCCGGATCCGGCCCGCGAAGTAGTTTCATGCGGCCCGTGAAGCCATCCTGGAAACAGTGAGGGAACGGCCCCCACTGCCTTGGCCCTGGCCCAGAGACCCTCCTCCTGCCAGAGACCCTCAGATTTGTCCCACTCCTGCCCAGGCCCCTATAGGCACCCTTGTTGTGAACGATGTAGAGCTGGTCATGCCCACCCAGCAGGCCATTTGCACTTTAGCCACACCCACCCAGTAGGCCATGCCCACCCAGGCCACACCCACCTGGCTCCCTGAGGGCAACCGCAATGCTGATGCGGCCCTCAATGAAATTGAGTTTGACACCCCTGATTTAGACCAAAAACGTGGTTGTTAAGCAAAGTGATTGCTAAGTGAAACTGCAACTTTGCTTATGACCTTCATTTCAGCTTTCCTTTGCTTTACAGACCTGCAAAGGCTGTAAATGCAAGGATTGGTCTTAAAGTTACTTTTTCTTCACTAAACAGTTCCTAAACAAGGCCCTCACAAAGCAAGAATCCCTCTGCACCCACTTAACTTCTACAGATTAAGAATTTGTTTTTAATACTCTACAAATCACTATCCTATTTCTGGAAATCCAGCCCATCTTTGATTCAAACAGTTAAACACTTTTTTCTTAATAAGTTTGATAATTGGAATTTAACATTTGGAGAATGATTTAAAGAGAAACATTAATGAAGAGAGACATTGTAGTATGCAAAGCTCCCATATAGTTGGATCAGACACACTGGAACAAAACTCACATTGAAAGGTTATGCTGAATGCATCCCAAAGTAAATGCATTTGTTAAGATGGAGCTCGACAGGTCTGGTTATAATAAAACTTCAAAGCCCCTCCCTGCCACCTTGGTGCTTAGTTACCAGCCTGCCAATTCTCCCCACCCCATCCTTCATTCATTATTTTAGATTCTCAGGATTGACATTTACCCTAATCAGTTGCTGGAAAGGGACCAGCTCAAAAAGGAAACAAGAGTTCTCCTTGCCTTTGGTTGCTGGTCTTGCTTTCACAAGAAGGTTAAAGGCATGAACTCTGGAGTCTTCTGGAGAAGAATTGGAAACATACCCTTGGCACACAATATACAGTCTGCCCAAATGATGTGGACAAAGTGAATAAGGACACTAAGACATAAGTTCTCCTGACCCTCTTGGAACTATGTGGCTGAGTTTACAAATGCCAGTTTTGAAGGAAATATCAGAGCTTGAAGACCATTTTTTGATCCAGAAATTGATCTTCAATGGAAAATATTCCAGAGACTAATCATCTTCTTTGTGTTTTCTAGAGATCTGAACATTTGAGTAATGACATTATTCAAAATGCATAGAACTAATATTAGTCATAAGAAGATAAAATTCTCCTTGTCAAAACAATTCAAAGACCTATTTAGTGCAATATTTTCTTTCAAACTAGATGTGTGTATCTCTGTTGTAGACACATATTCAAATATAAAATAATAAAGTGATATAAAGGGAAAAGGCCAGAAAATTAAAATATGGATAAAAAATTGCTTTGCCAAAATAGAATATTCAGATTAATTATCCTAAAGATTATAAGAATTAAAATTGGTTTCATTTACTCCTTTCAATTCCTAAAAAATTAAAATGCTAGTTTTAAAATATAAAACTTCAGAAGCAGCAATAGTATTAGGAGAAAAAAGCTGAATATGGAAAGAAGTTCATATTATTCACACACACACACACACACACACACACACACACACACCAAAGAAAAAAAGAAAAAAGAACTTTGCATCACTTTTTAAAGCAAGAGTATTCTTCACTATAAGCTTTTCAGTGATAAAGAATTTGTATCCATTGCTTAACATAGTATAAAGTAAAGGAATAAATGCAAGAAGACAACTTAAAACATGAATCAACGTTGGATTTAAATATTTGTTATATCTTGAAACCTATCCATTCCATCCAAAATCCTGCTGTGCTGTCTCATCATGGTGGGAAGGTGTTCCTGAAAGGGATGAGTGAAGAACAACAGGAGTGTATGCCAAGAATATATAATTCTAGCCGTGTCACTTCAGAAGTTCCAGAACTTCCCATTGTTTTCCTGAAAAACCTATGTACACATCAGGAAGCCTCAGTCCAGATATAAGATTGTGAAACAGAATGATTCAGGTAGGTAAAGGAGTAAAAGAAAGCTGCATACTCTCCCCTTACTTGTTCAAGTAATATATTGAATACATATTGAAGGAAGCTGGTTTGCAAGAATATGAGCATGGTTTTAAAACTGAAGGGAGAAACATCGATAACTGCATGCTGCTTTTGTCATCATGGTAGCTGAATGTGTAATGTGGAATGATCTACAAGCTCTAATAATGGAAGTCAGGGAGCATGGTGAAAAAGTGGAAGTAAAATTATATAGATCTTTTGGGGTTTTTTTTAAAATTAGAAAAATCAATTAATTTGATTAGTCAGTTAAAGCTTACACATCTAAGTTTGCTATTCAACTTGAGCCAAACAAGACTATTTATTTTTGCCAGGTGGAAAGAAGATCAGAAAATTGGTTTTTCAATGACTGATGAAAATTTGGTAAAGCAAATTAGAGATCAAGGTCAAGCACATATCAAACGGATATATCTTGCACTGATAGAAATTGATTCAGAGGCAGAACTTGTTAAAGACTCTATGATAAAGTGGGCTCAGAATTTTCAAGAAGTCATTACAATGGATACTTGGGAAAAGATTTGGGTGAGAAATGTAAAATTTACGCAAGCTCAAAATTTAAGAGAGAACTTTTATAAAATGTTTTATAGGTGGCATTTAGATCCTAAAAAACTAGCAAGTATGTATCCGAACTGCCAGCCTAAATGTTGGAGGTGTGGTGGTGAAGATGCAACGTATTTTCATATATGGTGGACCTGTAAAAAGGTTAAAGCATTTTGGATTAAAATTTGGTGGAATATGCAGAAGATATTTAAGAAAAGGATAAAGTTTTGTCCGCAATTGTTTTTACTGGGCATTACTACTGACACTACTGTTGTGGACACTAAGTTGATGTTGAATTTAATTACGGCAGCAAGACTTTTAGTAGGGCAATATTGGAAGAAGGAAGAACTGCCGACTATAGAAGAATGGACTTTAAAAGTTTCCAACCTGGCGGAAATGGCAAAGATCTCAGCGTGTTTGAAAGACCATTCGCAACAGAGATATATTGTGGAGTGGAAAAAATGGATTGATTATATCCAGAATAAATATGGGACTAAAAAGTTCCACTTAGCATTTGAATAAGTATTGATGTGATATTTATATTGCTTGTAGTTTATAAGAGTTAAAGAGCGATAGATTTAATAGTTTATTGTTGTTTGCATATGGTAGATTATGATTGTTTCTACTTTTATACCTTGTATTTACCTCTGGGAAGTCGGGGAGGGGGGAGGGGGAGGGAGGGAGGTGTTGGGGAGGGTTGGGAAGAGGGGAGGGGGTTGGGAGGGGTTTTGTTTTGTTTTGTTAAAAATAAAATGTACTGTAAAACTTTTCAATAAAAAAGACTATTTTTAAGAGATAGAAACATGGATACTAGAGATTGTAATTGACAGTCATTGTAATTGTAAGTAAAGTAATATCCAATTTTATGTTTCATGAATTGATAATTCTTGATCAACATGTTGGCCCACGCCACTTTTTGGTACTGGAAGTTTTGAGCAAAGACAACCTAATCCTAGGAGGAAATGCCTAATCCTAGGAGAAAATGCCAGACTTAAGCCACCTTTATTTTAGCTTTAGATATTTGGCCTAGAGATCGAAGACATCAAGAACACATGCCATCCAACGGGCCCATTCATAATAATCTAAGAAGAATATTTAATGTCAGGGTCCTGTGTTCATCTGGTTGCTCTTTGACTGGTGGCTATTCTGCTGATCACATAAAGCAGAACATTGGGAAGAGTAGAGTATCAGAGAGCTAGGTGATAGTGCCCCAAGTTGGAGAGAAGAGTGGCAGAGTTCCTACCATTGATGTGTGGGGTATGTGCCTGGATACCTGCAAATATTCTAATGTATACTGATCTACATACAAATAGCTCTTTCACGTCAGAAAGAATCACACTTGGGGCAAGAATGGGAAACTGATGGACTTATGTGTGTGATAAACAAAACAAACTTATGTGTGTGATAAACAAAATGAACAGATAGATGGTTTTTTGTGTTATGGTGTGTGTGATTTAATAGTTTATGTGTGAGACACAGTCAGAAGGGGGGGAATGGTTACAGTGTGTGTGTGTGTGTGTGTGTGTGTGATTTAATAGTTTATGTAAGAGACAGTCACGAGAAAAAAGGATGAATGAATGGGTGGGTAGGTGAATGGGTGGATTTGGTACAGCTTTCTGTAGTGCTTATACAGATGGCTAGATATTGTGAGAATTAATAGGAGGAGACTGGGTTGGCTCCATTTTTGGTTTTGCACTGTCTATCACCAGGTTTCATTCCACGTTACCAGAAGGGAAACAGCCACTTTTGCCAAGGAGTGCCCATCACCAACACACTTTTTCCATTTAAATAAACTAATTTAACATGTTTTCAAGAAACTAAGAACAAAGCCAGATATCACTTTGATATTAGTAGGAACAATAGATGAGAGTCATTTTCCAATTTCTCATTGGCCTGCCTGGAGTCTTATTCACTCATCTGTAGACTGTATCACATTGAAAGTTGTTGATGGATTAGAAAAGAAAATAAATGCCTGGATGGACGGCTACTATCAGCACTTTCTAAGCAGATGCTATCTGCATGATCAGGAAGGTCTTGGAATGTTTAACTTAGTTCACTGGCAATCGCTGAAGAAGATGTAGAAGTGAACTTGCCCAAAATACTGTACTGAAAGAAGTAACTGTAATTAGTAAAGTAGTATCATAAGAAGCGCTGCTGAGAATGGGGCTGCTACTGCCATATTCTGAGAGATATTTGTTTAAAATATTTAAATAGGCAAACTGAAAAGGGAAAACACTCAGGGACAAACAAGAAAATGAAAGGTTTCATACTATATATAAACCAATATTAAATAGAAAAATCACTTGTACGGTACTTGTTGGGAGGGAGGGAGGGAGGGAGGGAGGGAGGAAGGAAGGAAGGAAGGAAGGAAGGAAGGAAGGAAGGAAGGAAGGAAGGAAGGAAGTGAACATCTCTACAATAAGTAACATCATGGGTTATTTGGCTAACCATCCAGATTTTACTAGGACTTGCAAAATCAAAATATGGACATGTATCCAACTCTAAATAAACTAATTCTTTGCAGCAGGAAGCTAAAGGATAAATTTCCACCAAACAATTTAGAGAAATTCGGGTTAATGAAGTTGAAATTCAGGGCTGCAGAGGCTAGGCCACCTCCTACAGTTGCAGGCCAAAGCCTCCTGTTGCTATCACCAGAGGAGGCAGAAATACTGCCTTGCTATCTGCACATTCAGTCAAGAAAAATATTCTAATGTATACTGACCTACATACAAATAATTCTTTCATGTCAAAAAGAAACGCATTTAAGGAAGTTCTGCATTGTTCATCTCTTGTGTTGTTCCTGGCTGTTTCTGAAGCCAACTTAACAAATTCAAGATCTAGTCCAGCAGTTTAGCCATAGGGCTGGGTTGATGCTCAAACTATAAATCTTGATTGGAAATTTCCTTTCTTCTTACCTTTCTCATCTCTTTGGTGAAGACAAGGCTAGCTAGCTGGCCTTTATATATGTGGGTCCACCAGTGGCAGCCCTTTTAGGGATTGTTCCCTTCTCACTACTCCATTCTTTTTCCTTGCTTTCTTGTAAAATTAGACATGTGCATGCCTTTACATTTACTTCCCATATTCCAGGCATGTCAAACACAAGCCCCGCAGGCTGGATAAAGCCTGAAAGGGGCCCAGATTTGACCCGCATGGCTGCCCGGGAGATGGCAAGGGACCAGCCCACCCCACCCCAGCCTGGCGCACCCCCTGGTGTCCACAGGAGGTGGTGACCAGACAGGGGTTGACGGTGTCCAGCAGCAGCTACAATCCTTGGCTTGCACTCTGGGGCTCCGCAGCCCACTACGAACACCTGGTCAGCTCTCCAAGCAGCAGGCGCAGTGGCTGCACCAGAAGCAGTTGGAGACCGTGCTCTGGAGTGGGGTGGGAGGCAGGTGGCCCATCTGGCAGGCTGGATCATGTGCCTCTCCCTGACCCTCTGCCTCCACCTGCTGCCAGTGCCACCACCACACCTGCTGCTTGGAGGGCCAGAGGCAAAGGCACTAGGGTGAGGCACACAATCCACCACCACCCAGATGCGCCTGCTCCATCCCACCTTCTGACTTTGCACAGCTGCTGTGGCTGGGATGAGCCAGGTGGCCGCATGGGCACTGGCATATCCGGCAGGCCAGATCATGTGCCTCCTCCCTACATGCCTCTGGCCCTCCAAGCAGCAGGTGCGGCGGCGGCACCAGCAGCTGGAGGAGGCAAAGGCGTGAAGCAGAGCCGGGCAGCTGCCTACCCCATCCCAGGAGCCCCCAATGCAAGCAAATTGAGCTGGCCACACCCACTGTGGCCACACCCAGCCAGTCAGCGGCAACCACCCTGACCATGGCCACTCAAGCCTCTGAAGGCAACCACAATGCTGATGTGGTCCTCAATGAAATCCAATTTGACACCCCTGCCATATTCTCTTTTGACATTATCATGAACCCTTTCTTTTCCTTTATTCCTCTCTTGCACCATGCTTGCTCAGATATTACAATGATTGAAATAACTGGCACTGATGATGTTACCTGGTTTGGGTAATGAAATATTTTTTTAAAAGAAAATCAACTAAGCTGAGAGAGCACCAAGGACCCCTCATTTCAACCCTGAGCTAAAAATATTCTCCTTTATTGATCAAAACAAAGATAAAAAAATATATTTTCATTCCTGTATACCATGTGAAATTTGAGTGGGCCACGAACAAGGAGTATGCTGTATATCGGAGGTGGTGACCCTTTGAGAGCTGTATGCAACAAAATTTCATTTCGATGTATGCCGATTGGTGTACATTCAAAGTGACAATAAAGTTATCATCATCATTGTAGGCTCATAGAAAACAATAAGAAGGGGGCTCCTCCCAAAGATGGGTGCTGACCTATTGGAATTTTTCTTTTTCCTCTGACAAGCTGATTTTGCTGCCAAAGCTGGTTCTCTAGCAGTGCTGCTGCCTGGATTTGAATGGGAACACTTAAGAATGAGGATGGCAGTTTTCAAATGGCCGCAGACCCACCTGGGAAGTGGAGTCTTGTTTCACTTTGCTTTTTCTCATTGAAGTTGACCAGCTGAATGCTGATTTAACTCCTGCTGTACTTTATCTGTTCTTTTTTTCCCCCTTTCCCCTTTGATTTATGTTGTTTTGAATAAGTTTTGCTTTTTCATAAGGAAACACGGCATGTGATAGTGAAAGTGCTTTTATTTGATATTGGACTCTCACCGTACGGTTTTTGCATTCTATTAATTTCAAAATATTTGGAGCTTATTTTTTAAAATTTTCTCTTAATTTTGCATTGAAATTTCCAGAAAATATTTTCCCTTCTTCTTCATTTCTTCAGTTCACTTCAGCACTCTTTATTCCTTGTGTCCTTTTATTTATCGTTGTTAAGTTACACGTAGCAACAAAGTATTAGACTGCAGTCAAGTAAAAGTGGTTGATATCTGAAAAAAAGACCATTTGATAACATGCTATCCTTAGCTGGATTTTTTTTTTAAAAAAAAAGTTCAATGAAAAGATAATAGTTGTGGAAAATATTCAGATGCATATAGTTTTGGATACATTAGATTCATATCAGGAATGTGATTTATAAGTAGCAGATCCGTTGGAAAGAAATATGGACTCTACAAACTTAGAGTTGATTGCATATGCCTCCCAGAGGTTCAAGCCCGTATGCTTTTACAACAGCAGCAACCTGATTGAGTGGAGAAGTGAAAAAGTTGGCTTTCCCTATTAGTATTGAAAGACATTGGGGAATGGATTTATCACACTTAACTGAAAAGCAATTTCACCTAGACATTTTTGGAAAATAAGCCAACTTTGGAGATTGTATTTATTATATTTAACCAGACAACTATTGATAAGAGATGGTATTTAGAAACAAATATCGATATTTGATCCAAGACAAATTACTGTTAACTCTTCGGACAAATTGGGATAGATAAGATGCCATGATAAATTTTCTATGAGTTAATTACAATAAAACAGTTTATTAATAAAGGGTTTTGAAACTTTAATCTTGCTTTTTTGTTATTCTTGTTAACTATTTTGTCATTAATATAGTACATAGATGACAGGTTAATAGTCATCTATGGGAACTTTTTCATAAGGCAGGGCTTTTCAACTTTTTCACCCATTGTACCACTTTTAGGATATGGCAACATCCGAGTACCACCAGTCGCCTAGCAAAGTGTCAAAAACTTGATGACAAAAAAAAGGGGAAAAAGTGATGAAGTACAGGTAGTCCTCAACTTACAACAGTTTGCTTATTGACTGCTCAAAATTACAATGGCACTGAAAAAAGTGCCCCCCCCAAGCCACAGGCGAGCAAGACACTTGCCTGCCCGCCCGGCGGTGCTCTTCCTCCTGCCCAAGGTTTTCATTGTTGTGAGCATTTCTGTTGAGGATTGGCAGTGGGGGTGGGGTGGGGTGGTGTTTGGTTTTTATTCCTCCCCTCTGCTGGGTGGTTGCAGCAGGTTTTGGTCACTTCACATGACCTTGGGACACTCTCATCATCATAAATATGAATCAGTTGCCAAGCATCTGAATGTAAACTACAAGACCCTGGAGATGCTGCAACATTCCAGCTGATTGGCGCTTCTTCTGGGCTCAGAAGCACCAGGATCAGTGCCAAGCTCCAGCTGGAGCCTGGTGCTGATCCTGGCACTTCCACTGAGCCCTGGCAGCCCCAAAGAAGCGCTCATCCTGGTGCTTCCGCTGAGCCCTGACAGCCCTGCAGCTCCAGCCGTCTCTCGCTCAGGCTTGTGTGGTGCTGCCACCAGTTCAGCTCATTCCCCTCCCCCGCTACCACTTTTCTAGGATGGTCGCGTACCACCTGCCAGGTGCCAACGTATCACAGGTGGTACCCTTACCACTGGTTGAAAAGCCCTGTCATAAGGGGTGAGAAACTAATATTGTAGTAATTATTAATTGGTATTTGACTGGGGGGATAATATGCATACATGTGTTAGTTTTTTTATTTTTAATGCACTTTTAATGTCTTGTTTTTCTTCATTTTGTTTTAATTTTGGAGTTTTGTATTTTAACTTTTTTTGAACAAAATAAAAATAGAACCAAAAAGAAAATTGTAGGAACAACTGATAATTCAGATCCTTATAAACAAAGGAATTACCATTGAAACTTTGTTCCACTGTGTGTATATCACACTTCAATTTTTTAATTTAAAAATGTGGGTGCTGTCCTTAATTAATGAAGAAAACGTGATAGCTAAAAGACTTTATTAGAATTTGTGCTCTTTAAGATCATCATCAAGTCAATAAGAATATGTTCTTAAAGGAAGTTATGGATTAATTGAAAGCGTAGCTGCTTAACAGCTCAGGATGAAATAATAGTGATCAGCTCCTTGAGGGGATATGTTATGCCAGGTACTATAGAGTTGAGATGTTGCTAGAATGCCATGAAGTATAGGAGATCCACTATTTAAACAGGCTTAAAATAGCTCATGATGGAAAACAGTGAAGACCCAATTAAAGCATGACCAGAGAATACATTTGCTGGAAAGAGATGGAGGACAGTATTGAAGAAATAGTATCTTATACTAGAAATTGAACAAGCAGAAAGTGTGAATTAGCCTTAATTAGAATAATTCCATGGTGGATAAGTTTTGGTTCAATAGATCAGTGATATTTAGGATCCAGATTTAGATTATATCTCCTCCAGAGACTTAAAATATCTTCATAGTATTACACAAACACTGTTGAAATGATATAAAGACTGTCATCACTACTGTTATTCTGGCACAACAGTGGTGGAATGCCAGTTGCTAGTTGGGAAAATGACCAGTATTATTGCTACTTAATTTCCATTAAAATCAAGAATATCATTATTTATTGATCTCATTAAGTGGGTCTTAGTTAAATTAAATGGGACCCAAACATAATCGGTGTTAGCAATGGGTGAATCATTCTCATTTTATTTTTCAATGTGTGCAAAATTCGGCTGTTAAAAAATAAATATGTATAAATCAAGTGTACTTAGCTTTACTTCTGGCATTATTGTACCCATGCAGGGCATCATTCTGGTTCAAGATACAGGAACTGTAGCCATAAATTGGACTCTAACTTTTATTTACAGGGACTTATGTGTCAGTTTCTCATAAAGATTAAATCCAGTTTTTTACTAGCAACTGAAAATGTTTCTATTGCAATACAACAGAAAGCAGCAACCATTCATGGCTTACTGATACTTAAAGTCCGGGATATTGCATTAATGAAAAAGCTGATGTAATAAGACTCTAGATTTCCTTTTATTTCAAGCATAACTGTAGAAAGATGTTAAGACTCAATAGGCTCTGTAGCAACTCCTCTAGCTTATCTTTAAAAGAGGCATAAAATATGGACAGTATTTCTTAACATTTTGTACACTATTGTGCTCCATTTAAAGATGATATATTTATTTATTAATGGACAAGACTGCTCAATTCAATAACACCTCTGGGTGGCATATAATAAAAATGCTCATAAATACAATTTTAAAAAATACGTATTATGTAAGAAAGAGAATCAATACAAAACAATCAACTATATTGCCACCCATATTTTCCAACCTCTCCAAATATACTTTTTAGGGGACAGGGCAGAAAATATTCCAGATGGCAAGTACTATGACAGAAAAAATATACTTCCTAGATCCTCTGTCCAAATATATAGGCAGTAAGAGAAGTCCTGTGAACCTTGATAAGAGTTTGGATTTTAATTCCTATCATCTGAGCATTAACATGCTGGCAGAATCTGATGTGGAATACAGTATTAAATGAAGGGCCTTGGTTTTTTTCTTCTATTCTCCAGGGAGCCCATTTCTTTCTGAAACCTTACTCTCGTGCCTCTTAAAAGTCATCATATTCCCAATATCTTTAGCTTAAGTATTAAATGCAACTCTAAGGGGATTTTGAATGCATGGGGAGGAGAAGAGAACAATTAAAGCTTGCTAACATGGGGAAGAGATACATAGAAAAAGGTTTAATCTGCCAAGATATATGGGGGTTTTCTTAGTTATACCAGAGATGGGAAAGATAAAGATGGATGAATAATGAGGAAGCGGTTGAGAAAGAGGTGAATATTATCTGGGGAATGATACTGATGCATTTGGCAGACAGACTCTTCTGTATTAGAAGGCTTCAGGATAAACACAATCAGAGCTATAAAATCATATCATGTATTTTAATTTAACATTTTGCCTCTATGGTCCAATCCTGCTGTTCTTTGGGGTGTGTGGCTAAGCTCTCTTCTCCATCACCAACAAATTACAAAGAAAAGCACCTGCCGGGATTTCAGAATAAGAAACCAAGATGGAGAGAAGTGGCATATGGTGAAATCCCAGCCAAGCAAAAGCAGGTTTACAGCATGTGCCATAGCTCCACCTCTTTGGAATTTTTTTTTAATTTTAATTCCATTTATATCCCGCCCTTCTTCGAAGACTCAGGGCGGCTTACAAGCTTAGCAGTAGCCTTCATTCTATGTATATGCCTGCTTATTAGGGCTTTCACACACACCCCAAGCGGCATTATTACAAAGTCAGCTTAATTGCCCCCAACAATCTGGGTCCTCATTTTACCTACCTCGGAAGGATGGAAGGCTGAGTCAACCTTGAGCCTGGTGGGATGCGAACCTGCACTAATTGCAGGCAGCTGGTGTTACTTAAGGAGGCATTAGCCCACTGCTCCACCAATGCACATAAAGAAGAGGATTGGTTTCTGTTGCAGCACTGCTTTATTAAGTCTAACAACTCTCATTGCTGCTCCTGATGGACTTGATGAAACAGTTGTGGCATGAACCAAAATGAGATTGTTACTGAACAGTGGGAGAAGACAGGAAGATCCGATCCTTGGTATGTTTCCCCTTGACTCTCTCCACAGAACTTCTGTTTAAACCTTATAGCCCCAGAATAAAAGTGCATTGAATGAAATTACTTTATGTAAGGAGTAGTGGTATGAATGCTCCTGGCCCTTCTATTGCAGCATGGATCTCCAAGTAAATTTGCCTGAGATTACATTCAGGGCAGACAAAAGAAAGTAGTTCTTGAAACATCACATAATTAATGTATGAAATCCCATGTCACAAGATGGTGTGATGGGAACTGGGCTAGGCTTTAAAAGGGTTTCAAAGACGCATTAAGGAAGAAGAGATCTATCAATGGTTACTAATCATGACAGCTGAATGTATGTATCCTCCATCTTCAGAGGCATAATATACCACTGCATACCCAGCTACTAGGAGGATGGAAGAATAGGGGATAGACAGCTCCTGCTTTTATGCACTGCTCAGATTACTCTTAGAAGCCTCTGATTAGTTACTTTAGAATGAGATGGGATTCCGGCCTGTTTCAGCAGGACTTCCTTATTTTCATTTCAGCTAATCTCAAATGTTCCTCCAGTTGTACCTTTTTAACGGAAAAGAATGTCAAAAGTAGTTTAAAGATCGTATCTATAATGTTAACTTAGTGTGCAGGACTCCACTGTCATATTTTACTACTACTTACTGAACAAGCCACTTCTATCCTGGTTCATACATGTTAAACTTTCAAGCCACAATATATGGATTTCTACAAAATGCCAAGCCCAAACAAAACAAGCTGCATTATGGCTTAATAAGACTGTGTGAACGCAGCCTTAGTGTTTGAAAGTAACAGTTCTAGTTACAGTTCTGGGTTGTTGTTGTTTTTACTCTAATCTAATATTGTTAATGAGATGCGACTTATATTAATGATTATGGGTGTAGAATGGGAAAAATGAATTTAAAAGAAGCCAAAGTTTTTCAATACAACCCAGAAGGGAGACTTTCCAGGCTCTTAAAAGAAATATTTTGGTCCTACTATCATGAGAGATAAAAACCTTGGGAAGCAGCAGTTGGAGGGAGCAGCAGTTGCATTTTCCAAATGTTATTCCTTAAGTCTTTCCTTGGTTGCAGAGATGTCTGCAGGGGGTCAGGAAGGTCTAGATGACAGCCACAACTACACAAATGAAGTCCTGTCCTTTTTTTTTTTACATGTGGTGACTTATATATTGCAACATGGGGCAAGGTTTCAATTGCATGCATTGCAGCTACCATCTTGATTTTTTATATATATTTTCCCCTTGGATGCTACTGTTGCTTGGTTGGGTGGTGATTGCTTCATCCTGATTGTAGTCCTCCTGTATGTAACTCACTCACCATTTGAGTTTACTGTTAATATGAGATTTTAGAAAGAGAAAAAAAGTGTTTAAATTAGATGACCTCCTAGTCCCTTCCAACTTTATTATTGTTGTTGTTGTTGCTGTTGTTTTCTTCATTTACATGCTGAAATTTCCATCTGGTGAATTTATATTTGCAAACCCGAAATACACAAACAGTCTATAATGTCAGTTCCAGTAAATAATATATTTTGCAATATAATCAAAAGCTAGTTGGAGCCTGTGCAATAGCACCAAATTGGCAAACACAAGTTCCATGAACTGCTTTGAACAATACTCTGTGTAATCTGGTTCATGTGGGCACTGAGTGGCATTTAAAACTTCATGGTCTGAAAACCAGATGTTAAAAACTGCCCTCCTTTGCCTTGCAATATTCTCAGTGCTCAGTTTATCATGGAATCTTGGGGTATTTTACTTCAGTCTATTTACGTTAGGTCTTTGCATGAGTGGCCATCTATACATTTTTCTATTTCCTTTTATTATTTTTTTTTAAAAAAACCTCCTTAAAGTCTTTAAAATTAAAAAAAAACCTGTATGTGTGTTTTTTTTCCAGTGCCAAAGGAATGAAAACAAAATCTAAAAGGGAGAAGAAAATCAGGAGCCCCTGTATGTATTTGTCTCACCTTAGATGTTTGTCATCTCATTTAAAGCAAATAACACACACATTGAGAATCTTTACAAGAATCTTTCTAGATACTAAAAATAAAAGGTCTGGGATCACTTTAGCAGCCTGAAAGGGGAAGGGAAATAACCTTTAAATAAGGCTTAGAGTCCTAATTGTCTTTATTGCTCTTCTCTGAACTCTTTTCAAAATCTCAACATCTTTTTTATATTAGGGTGACCAAAACTGGATTCAGTATCCTAAGTGTGGTCTTACTAGGGCTTTATAAAGTGGTACTAGTACTTCACGTGATCTTGATTCTATCCATTTGTTAATTCAACCTAGCATTGCATTAGTTTTTTGGCTGCTGCCGCATACTATTGGCTCATGTTTAGATGGTTGTCCCCTAGGATTCCAAGATCCCTCTCGCATTTACTATTATTAAGTCAGGTTTCACCTAGTCGGTACCTGTACTTCTGGTTTTTCTTGCCTAAGTGTAAGACTTTGTTTTTCTCTACGTTAAACTTCATTTTGTTAGATATGGCCCAGTGAACAAGTCTATCGAGATCCATCTTGATAGATTTGTTAATCTAATCTAATCCAACAATAACTAACGTCCCATCTTCTCATCATGCTTTGTCACATACAGAAGTAAAGAAAGAGACCCTGCAGTAGCCAGAGGAACATAATCTTCTCTGGAGGACAGAGTAGAACTTAGCTGGATCAGATCAAATAGCAACTAAATATAATTTACTGGCAAATGCATTCCATAAACTCGCAACACCAGAAAACGGGCCAATAGATGTTCTAGCTGTTGTTCCCCAAAATATTCAGAGCAGACAGTCTTTTGTTCAGTACCATCTTAAGTATTGTCAATCACTGATCAACTATCTCATCGGGCTTGTTTCCTTGTGCTGATCAATACCAGTTTGAAAGAATCTCCAAGTTGGAGAGAAACTGTGCAATAGATTTTGTATTGTTCATTTCAATGATTTTGCCCTTTAGTGTGTTGTTTGTTGCACTGTTTAAAAATGCTCAAACTGCGTATCTAATAACTGAGTTCTCTCTTTCTCTCCTTTCACTGAAGACCATTGTGTGGTTGAGAAGAGCTTTTAACCAACAAGAACTGGTGGGGGGGGGGCGGAGGGAGTAAGGATGCCTCTATGTACTCCAGACGTGATAAATAAATAAAAGAAATGAGCCAAAATGATGACATCATTGGCCAAATGAAAGAGACTTTCTTTTTTAATTTCATGTTTCCCCCTCATTCATAAAGACTGCCATTGTTCTTTTTGTGGCCCATCAGTCGCATAACCTTCAGAGAAAAACAAACCATAACAAATATGATATTTACTCCTACTAGCTTGAAGCTCCCATTAGAAGATTGTTGCCTTTGGAGTATCACACTGGAGGGTTCTGATGACCTTCATAAATCTGTTTATTTACAGCTTGGGAAAGAAAAGATAATGGTCCAAACAACAGATAATTTCAAAAGAACAGATAATGGTCCAAAGTCAGAATGAGTGTGAGCTTCCAAACCAATCCAGTTCAAAGCACAAATCTATATAAAGACAAAAGCTGGCAATACTACACAAAATGTGGTAGCATAGGTCTTCTATTTTTCTCTCCCTCTATTTGCTAACTCTTGCTAAATCAACTTTACAATTTCTGTTACTGCCTTACTATGAATATTAGCTATGATCCCTATATTGAGAAATTGATTCTTCCAGCTGTGTAGCTGTACATATGTGGTTTTGTATATAATAACAGCTAAAATACTCCATGTTTCTCATTGGAAGTTGAGATCAATTACTTCTGTAA
The DNA here is from genome assembly GCF_947247035.1 of Vipera ursinii. NCBI lineage: Eukaryota > Metazoa > Chordata > Lepidosauria > Squamata > Viperidae > Vipera > Vipera ursinii. Next base: position 31,465,893 of record NC_139517.1, read on the forward strand.
AAGAATATCAAACTAAGTTTCGGTAATATATCTCAATGTTAAAATAAACTTCATATATGAAAAAAAAACAATTTGATACAGAATTTAATGTGGAATTTAATTGTTTTTTGGATGATAATCTTAGAATTCATTCATACCATATCCAAAGTTTAGGTTTTATCTAACATAATATTATAATATTCTATTTTTATTGTTTGTTAAATTGTTAAATTTCCTCAGTTAGGTAGAAATTATTGTAATGTCTTTATCTTAGTTTATAACATCATTTAGATTATTTATTTATTTAGAAAATTTATATTGCAGATTACTTGCACATGGTGACTCAAGGCAGCTTAGACTATAAAAATAATAAAAAATGAAAATAATAAAACTAATAAAATAATCTCCCCACCCCAGTGACAACACACACTCATACCAGCCATTTAATGGGCTCAATCCTGCTCTGGGTTCCCCAGGCCCGCTAGCAGAACCAGATCTTCAGGGCCTTCTGAAAGAGTGTCAGAGTGGGGGGCAGTCTAATTTCTGGAGGGATGATGTTTCAGAGGGAGGGAGCCACCATGGAGAAGGCCCTTCTTCTGTATCTCCTTAGGGGATGGGACCCGCGACATTCCTTGCTCTAGTGAGTCGGGTAGATGTGACCGGCAAGAGACGGTTCTGCAGTTAACCTGGTCCCAAGCCATGAAGATCTTTAAAGGTGACAACCAGTACCTTGAGTGCACCTGAAACAGATCAGCAAATAATGGAGCTCCCACAGGAGAGCTGAAGATAGAAGCATCTGGGGTGTTGCTTCTGCAAGAAAATCAAGACTATTAAAAATATTTTAAATCTCTTTTTTCAAATATGTTTGATTAATCATTCTAGCTATGATATGAAATGATATGAAATGCTTCAAGCTTGATAGAATAAAACAATTCATCACTGCAATTTGAGGCCTGTATTATCACTCACTCAGCTGCCATCTTCAAGGATCAAAAGAAACCCTTCCCTCATATATCTTGGACTTGTCCAGCAAAGTTGCAAATGGGCTTCACCAGTGCTTTTTTTTTTAAAAAAAAAAGTACCAGAACTCTCATCTTGGTGGGCACAGGAGGCGGGGGCAGTGGCACTGCTGCTGTCATGGGCGTGAGGGGTGTTGATGGTGGGCTGCCCCACCCAGGGCCGAAGCCGCTGGTGCTGTGGGAGCCGTGGGGCCCGCTCTGCATGGCGGGGCTGCACGGAGCCAGCGGCAGAAGCAGCATGGGCCAGGCGCTGCAGGGCGGCCATGTAGGCGCACAGGGCAAGTCGATGGTGGTGCAGGTCCAGCACTGGGTAGACCACCAGCTGGCCCGGTCTGTGGAAGGTCAGCCGCCCGCCGTGTGCACCACCTTTGCACCCAGCGCATGGAGCCGCCCCACCAGCGCCGCCCTTCCCGCATAGCCCCGCCATGTAGAGGGCCCCATGGCTCCTACAGCACCAGCCACTCTGGCACTGACTCCAGCCTCAGGGGCAGCCTGCCACCGCCACCCCCCGCATGCAACCGCCCCACCAGAAACGATGCCCACCCTGCGAAAAGTGGGCCCTGCAGCTCCCACAGCACCAGCTGCAATGTGCACCGATGGCGCATACCTTGTAGTTGCTGCCGAGCCAGATGCCTGTGCAGAGTGGCGGGAGGGTGCGGGTGGCGGGCAGGCTGAGATGGCAGCAGGCATTGAGGGCCAGGCACTCCAGGGCGACCACGTAGGTGCGCAGGATGAGGCAGCAGTGGCAGCGCAGGTCCAGCACCTGGTTGACACGGGTGAGCACAAGGAAGGAGTGCATATGGACTCCGCAGAACCCACCACCCACTCCTTGTCCTCTCTTACTTACCTAGTTGCAATGATGTAGTTAGGCAGCAGGGAGGGGTGCAAAGTTCCTGCCAACTCGCCTTCGCTGCAGACAACTTGCCTGTGCAACGTTTTCCAGCTGGGTCTTTTGGCGCGCTCAGCAGCAATTCCTTTTCCCCTCTATTTCGAAAGCCAATAGAGGGAGTATCACAGCTTGTGCAAAAGCATTTATTTGGGTGCAAAAAAGGTGCCAGAACGCCGTTCTGAGCATTCTATGACAAAAAAGCCCTGGGCTTCACATGGGGGGATATGCATGACAGCAAACACCTGGGACTAATTGTAGTAAATGAAGAGCAATTAAGGATATTACAGGAAGACTAAAACATCCACAGACCTCTCTCTAACCCTCTTTGCCTATTTCCATGGCAACTGGCTACCCATCCAGATGTCTTTATGTCTGCCAACCAAGCTACAGGTATGGAAAGATTATTCTGATTTATAAAGAAACAAGGAGAAATCTGCGGTTGTGTGAACAAAACTTTATGCAGAAAGTCATACATTTTAAAGAATTTCTTCATTTTCTGTGAAGTAGCTAACACAGCAAACATGGCATTGATAGTTTGTAAGTAGGAGATGAATGTAGATTTTCACTTAGGTCACACAATATGTAATAACCCACCAGTCCTTGAGCCAGGCAAAGTATACCAGCCTTTGCTGCCCTGATGTCTAAACCCCATTTTTTCTCTACAATGAGGGTAGTAAGGGATACTGTTTGCATAGTTTTTATTTATTTATTCACCATATTTATATATATGGCTGCCCATCTCACAAGTAACTTTGGCTGATATCCCAAAGATGCTTTTTCAGGAGCAACTGGACTTTCTGTTTTTCTTTGAAGGAGTTTCACTTCTCATCTAAGAAGCTTCTTCAGCTCTGACTGGATGGCGGGCAATGGAAGGATTTATATTCCTTGCAGACAGCTGGTCATTTGCATTCTTTTAGAGAGTCGTTGAGACCACTTGGAGGTTTATCTGTGTCCTCAGAGTCACCTGAATAGTGCAAACGTATGTGGAGCCTTCTTGGCTGTAGGATGTTTTCTGCCCTGTGTCCCTTACTGTTGAAGACAGGCGCAAGCTGTTGGGGATGAGTCTGTGTTATCTGTTGTCTGCATCTCAAACTGAAGCACAATATAAACCTTCCATTCCCCATCATCCAGTCAGAGCTGAAGAAACTTCTTGGATGAGAAATGAAATATCTTCAAAGAAAAACAAAAGTCCTGTTGCCTCCTGAAAAAACACCTTTGGGACAACCTGGATGACTGAGAATCTTCATAGACACTTTGGCTGGTATACAACAAAGCTAAAATTAAGATGCATAAACAAGTATTAATATTATTAAAAGCTTTAAAGTTATAGAAGGTGCAATTTTTAAAAAAAAAAATATGCAAAGAACAGGTGTTAATTAAACTGGAGCCATCTGAATATTTCACCAGTCCTCTGGGGTCCCCACGTCTGACCACACAGATCTTGAGAGACTTCCAGAAAGCTAAAAGGGATGAAGCCAGCCTCTCTTCAAGAGGAAGGATGCTCCACAAATTGGGCACTGCAGCACAAAAAAACCCATCACCAAGGAATCACCAAGTGAAACTCCCTAATCAGCAATGTGGAATGTGGTAGATCAAGAGTGGTGGAGAGGTTATGGCCAAAGAAGAGCAGAGGAGAAAAGAAAAAGGCAATAAGGGAAAAATCTCTGCCGCTGGTACTACCTTCTAAAATTCATCATGCACTGAAAGTAAAATCCTTGGAGGCCTTGTGGTTTTCTTGGTGTTCATTTCTGGCCATTCTCTTCCTCTTCTTGCTTTCCTCTTCCTCCTCCTCCATAATTACAGCTAATCCTTGATTTACAACTACAACTGGGGCCAGAAATCCCATCAGAAATCATTGCAGTCATAACAAGTTGGATCCAATTTTATAACAATTTTACAGTGCTTGTTAAGCAAATTACTGCAGCCATTAAGCAAATCCAGGTTCCCCAATGGACGTTCAGATGCTGCAACCAGTCATAAATGCAAGCCAGTTGCCAAGCACCTGAATACAACCACATGGCTGCAGGGTTGGTGCGACAATTGAAAATCCAAGTAAAAATCAAAGGTCACTTTTTCTGTGGCCATTGTAACTTTAACAGAATAACAGAGTTGGAAGTATTTAATATTTAGCATTTATTATTTTCTTGTTATGTATATGTAGGGGCCCCCTTCATGGATTACTGTCTTCTCGTGGCGAAGGGGCTTATGTAATTCAATGAAGCTATGAGCTATGCCATGCAGGGCCACCCAAGATGGACAGGTCACAGCAGAGAGTTCTGACAAAACGTGATCTACTGGAGAAGGAAATGGCAACCCACTCCAGTATCTTTGCCATGAAAACCCCATGGACAGTACCAAAAGGAAAAAAGATATGACGCTGGAAGATGAGCCCCCTCAGGTCGGAAGGTGTCCAATATGCTACTGGGGAAGAGCAGAGGGCTAGTACTAGTAGCGCCGGAAAGAATGAAGCGACTGGGCCAAAGCCAAAAGGACGCTCAGATGTGGATGTATCTGGTGGTGAAAGGAAAGTCGATGCTGTAAAGATTTTTTCCTTATAGGAATCTGGAATGTAAGATCCATGAATCAAGGAAAGCTGGACATGGTCAAACAAGAGATGACAAGACTGAACATCGACATCTTAGGAATCAGCGGACTAAAATGAACAGGAATGGGTGAATTTAATTCAGATGACCATCAGGTATACTACTGTGGGCAAGAATCGCTCAGAAGAAATGGAGTAGACTTCATAATAAGAGTAGGAAAAGCAATACTGGGATACGATCCCCAAAATGACAGAATGATCTCAGTTCGAATCCAAGGCAAACCATTCAATAACACAGTAGACCAAGTCTATGCCCCAACCACCGGTGCTGGAATGGATGAAATTGACTGGTTCTATGAAGCCATACAGCACCTTATAGAACTAACATCAAAAAATGATGTCCTTATCATCATTTATTTATTTATTTATTTTTGGGACTTATATGCTGCCCTATCTCCCGAAGGACTCAGGGTGGCTAACAACAATAGAAACAACAATACAAAAGTTAAAAGAAATTAAATAAACAGCCCCAATAAATAAGTTAAACTAAACAATTAAAAATTTTAAAAACATTTTAAAAAACCCTGTTGTCAGTCCAGGTCAGCCTGATGAAAAAGGAAAGTTTTAAGGCCGCGGTGAAAGGACCGAAGATCCGGGGCCATCCGGAGCTCAAGGGGGAGTTGGTTCCACAGGGCTGGCGCTCCCACAGAGAAGGCCCTCCCCCTGGGGGTCGCCAGCCAACACTGTCTAGCCGACGGCACCCTGAAGAGGCCCTCTCTGTGTGAGTGCACTGGGCGATGGGAAGTCGTTCCCGGCAGCAGACGGTCCTGCAAATATCCCGGGCCTAGGCCATGTAGGGCTTTAAAGGTAAGTACCAGCACCTTAAATCTCACCCGGAAGACAACTGGTAACCAATGCAGCTCATGCAGGAGGGGTGTAATATGGGAGTATCGGGATGCTCCCATCACTACCCGCGCAGCCGCATTCTGCACCAGCTGGAGCCTCCGGGTGGTCTTCAAGGGCAGCCCCATGTAGAGAGCATTGCAGTAATCTATCCGGGAGGTAACGAGTGCATGAGTGACCGTACGTAGGGCATCTCGGTCCAGATAGGGGCGCAACTGGTGCATCACGCGAACCTGGGCAAATGCCCCCCTGGCCATGACCCCAATATGATCTTCCAAACTGAGTCGTGAGTCCAGGAGGACACCTAAATTGCGTGCCCTATCAACGGGAGGTAACACTTCTCCTCCTATAACCAAAGATGGAACCTCTTGGACAAGTCGAGATGCCGGTACGTAAAGCCACTCAGTCTTGGCCGGGTTGAGCTGGAGCCTGTTCTTCCCCATCCAAATCCGTACCGCTTCCAGGCAACGGGACATCACATCGAGGGCATCGCTGGGTTGGTTCGGGGTGGAGATGAAAAGCTGGGTATCATCAGCATATTGATGATACCTCACCCCGAAACCACGGATGATCTCACCCAGCGGCTTCATATAGATGTTGAACAGGAGGGGCGAGAGTACCAACCCCTGAAGCACCCCACAACTAAGGGGCCTCGGGGTTGACCTCTGTCCTCCTGCCAACACCGTCTGTGAACGGCCCAAGAGGTAGGAGGAGAACCACCGTAAAACGGTGCCTCCCACTCCCAACCCCTCAAGATGTTGCAGCAAGATACCATGGTCGATGGTATCAAAAGCCGCTGAGAGGTCTAATAGGACCAGGACAGAGGAATAACCCCTGTCTCGGGCCCGCCAGAGATCATCCACCAGCGCAACCAATGCCGTCTCCGTGCTGTACCCGGGCCTGAAACCCGATTGGTATGGATCCAGATACTCATTCCTCTAGGACCAAAGGGAGCTGCCGTGCCACCGCGCTCTCAACAACCTTTGCAAGGAAGCGAAGGTTGGAGACAGGACGAAAGTTATTTAAAATAGCTGGATGCAAGGCAGGTTTCTTGAGGAGGGGCCTTACCACCGCCTCTTTCAAGGCGGCAGGGAAGCACCCCTCACTCAAGGCAGCATTAATAACTGCCAGGAGCCACCCTCATGTAACCTCCCGAGCCACATAAACCAGCCACGAGGGACACGGGTCCAACAAACACGTGGCGGCACAATCATGGGGGATTGGAATGCTAAAGTAGGAAGCCAAAAGATAACCGGAATAACAGGCAAGTTTGGCCTTGGAGTACAAAATGAAGCAGGACACAGGCTGACAGAATTTTGTCAAGAGAATACGATGGTCATAGCAAACACTCTTTTCCAACAACCCAAGAGATGGCTCTACACATGGGCATCTCCAGACAGTCAACACAGAAATCAGACTGACTATGTGCTCTGCAGCCAAAGATGGAGAAGCTCTATACAGTCAGTAAAAACAAGACCAAGAGCTGACTGTGGCTCAGACCATGAGCTTCTCGTTGCAAAATTTAGGCTTAAACTGAAGAAAGTAGGGAAAAGCACTAGGCCGCTCAGGTATGAACTAAATCATATCCCTGATGAATATACAGTAGAGGTGACAAATAGATTTAAGGAATTAGATCTGATAGACAGAGTGCCTGAAGAACTATGGATGGAGGTTTGCAACTAAAACCATCCCAAAGAAAAAGAAATGCAAGAAAGAAAAATGGCTGTCTTAGGAAGCTTTGCAAATAGCTGAGGACAGGAGGGAAGCGAAAGGCAAGGGAGAAAAAGAAAGATACACCCAATTGAATGCAGAATTCCAGAGAATAGCTAGAAGAGATAAGGATGCCTTCTTAAATGAACACTGCAAAAAAATAGAAGAAAACAATAGAATAGGGAGAACCAGACATCTCTTCAAGAAAATTGGAGAGATGAAGGCAATGTTTCATGCAAAGATGGGCATGATAAAGGACCAAAATGGCAGGGACTTAACAGAGGCAGAAGAGATTAAGAAGAGGTGGCAAAATTACACAGAAGAACTATACAAGAACGAGCTTAACATCCCTGATAACCACGATGAGGTGGTCACTGACCTCGAGCCAGACATCCTAGAATGTGAAGTGAAGTGGGCCTTAGGAAAACTGAGCAACAACAAAGCTAGTGGAGTTGACAGTATTCCAGCTGAGCTATTCAAAATCTTAAAATCACACTGTATAGTGTCACCCTGCCTGTTTAACTTATATGCAGAGCACATCATGAGAAAGGCAGGGTTAGATGAATCAAAAATTGGAATTAAAATTGCCGGGAGAAATATCAACAACCTAAGATATGCAGATGATACCTCTCTAATGGCAGAAAGTGAAGAGGAACTAAAGAGCCTCTTGTTACGAGTGAAGATGAAGAGTGCAAAAGTTGGGTTGAAACTAAACATTAAGAAAACCAAGATCATGGCATCTGGCCCTCTCAATTCCTGGCAAATAAGGTAGTGACAGATTTTATTTTCCTGGGCTCCAAGATCACCGCAGACGGGGACTGCAGCCAAGAAATTAAAAAACGCTTGCTCCTCGGGAGGAAAGCCATGGCAAATCTAGACAGCACACTAAAAAGCAGAGACATCACCCTGCCAACAAAAGTGCATATAGTCAAGGCTATGGTCTTCCCAGCTGCAATGTATGGCAGTGAAAGTTGGACCATAAGAAAGGCTGAGCGCCAAAGAATTGAGGCCTTTGAACTATGGTGCTGGAGAAGACTCCTGCGAGTCCCTTGGACTGCAAGCCGATCAAAGCGGTCAGTCCTAGAGGAGATCAACCCTGACTGCTCTTTAGAAGGCCAGATCCTGAAGTTGAAACTCAAATACTTTGGCCACCTAATGAGAAGGACTCACTGGAGAAGAGCCTAATGCTGGGAAAGGTTGAGGGCAAGAGAAGAAGGGGACGACAGAGAATGAGGTGGCTGGATGGAGTCACTGAAGCAGTAGGCATGAGCCTAAATGGACTCCAGAAGATGGTGGAGGACAGGAAGGCCTGGAAGAATGTTGTCCATGGTGTCGCAATGGGTTGGACACGACTGCGCAACTAACAACATGTAGGGGCGTGGGTCTATACATATGTTGTATATAGTATGTTTTAGGTTTGTGTCATGTATATGTTTCACTTTGAGAGAGGGCAACTAAATTTCATTTTTGATGTGTGCCATTGTGCCCACAGTAAAAAATGACAATAGAGACCCTCTTTTACCAGTCTACTATAGAGAGCGTCCTCTTGTACTGTATTGTGGTTTGGTATGCTGCTCTGACAGCCACGGATAGGAAAGCATTACAGAGGGTGGTGAGCACAGCACAAGACATTGTGGGCTGTCCCCTGACACCACTGGATGACATTGCCAGGGCCTGCTGCCTTGGAAGAGTGAGGAAAATTCTCAGGGATGACTCACACCCTGGACGGTATCTCTTTACTCTCCTACCATCAGGTAGGAGATATAGGAGTATAGCCAGCCGTACCAATAGGCTGAAGAACAGCTTTTATCCATGGGCTGTTAGGCTTTTGAATGAGATATAATTTTATAAACTTTATGCATGATTGACTTGCAAGGCTGGTGTGTTGTGCAATTAGCTCACATGGTGTGATAAGATGGAGGGTTTGTGTCACTGTAAGTTGGGGGTGGGGGCACGAAGGGAGGCTCAGCCAATCTCAATGTATACATGGTTGTACTTTGACAATAAAGGTTCATTCATTCATTCATTATCTTCTATTCCAATTTCTTGCTCAAACAAACAAATGGGTGTCCAAACTCTTCTTAAAAACCCACAATGGAGGAGAGCCATTGCAATTGTTTAATAACTTTGAACAGTAGTTAAAGGAAAGTCATAAACTAAGGACTATCTGTAGGGAAAAAAACCACAGAAAAAGAATGCTTTGTTTCAGCTAAAAAAAGACACCCTTTAGAGGGCAGCAAAGAGATATTGAAAACTCCATGCTACCCTCTAGTGATCCAAGTCCTGCAACCCAGATATGAAATGACAAAGAGAGAAAAGCATTCAGGCTGCTGAGGAGGGTGATCTTTTGAAGAAAAAAGGCACGACTGCAGGACATTTGAGCACGATAGAGAGGGGGTACTTTGAATCAGATGGGAGTGAAACTGTTGTATGGAGCAGATTCACTGCTGTCTTGGGCTTTCTGACTGGGGAATTTTGGAGCTGAGGTCCACACACGTTGCTGAGAGAGAGAAATACTGACTTAAATCATTATATTCATGTTCGGCGCTCTGGTTTGGAGAAGGCGTTCTCCTATGTGGCCCCAAGCTACAGGAAATGGCAAGAATGTAATCTCTCCAGCTAACTGGCTAACTAGTTCTTCATTTTAATTTAGACTGTCTTGATTTCACTGTTACGTTTTATATTTGTACCATTAACTGTAATTGTATGTTTAAAGTCACCTTAAAGGTTTGAACAAATAAGAAGAATAACTTATACATTTAATCTTAATTTGAGAAAGTGCTTTTCATACAGGAGCTGGCTTGGTTAGTGCTTAAAGAAACCAGGCGTGAAACTAGGAGACTATGATTTCTAGTCCCATTTTAGGCATAAAAGAAGCTGGGTGGCCTTGACCCAGTCATTCTTACTCAATCCTAGGAAGAAGGTAAAGGCAAACCATCTCTGAAAACTATAGGAACTTGTCCAGGAGATAACACTGATTCAAAGACATTCACACAAAAAAGTTTATGCTGAGGATATCATTTACTCCATTATATTTTAATAATCCCAGAGTTGGATGCTAAATGTTGATGCTCCAAAACAGGATTCATATCAAAGCTCTATAAAGCAAAGCCTAATGAAGAATAATGTAAACTGAAGCTTCTTTGGGTACATTGTCTCAACAGAAGTAACTGAATTAAACAGAGAATCCCGTTTTGGTGTGATTTTTTTAAGGGTTCCTGGAAGTGGCTTTGTTCACTGCCATGAACTCAGCATCTAAATGCCATTTAGCACTGACCTGTCCTGTATCCTTCCTATCTCTATTGTGTTGCAATGTCATGTGCTAGTCACCCATGGGAACTATTTGCCCAATATGCGCATTTGCTAAGTAAACAACAACTTGATTGCTCAACTACATTTCTCTATGAATAGCAGTACATTCTTGAAGCCAATTATTTAAAAAGCCTCTCATTCTGAGAGCTCAGACAGCTGTGATGGCCCACAAGAAGAAGAGGCGATCCATTAAAAAATACAAATGAACTTGGCAACCAAGGATGATTTTAGATCAATGGTGTTTGTGCTGCTGTTCATGTTATATTTATTATTCACTCCACTCAACATGCTGGCTGGCTTTCTACTAGAAGGGACTCTTATCTAATGCAATCCCACCTACACAATGCACATTATAGTAAGTTAAGATATGACCAAGAGCTGAGTTTCTTATCTGAAGGCCCACCAGCAAATAAATAAATTGAAAAGCCTTTCTAATGCAAAATAAATTATTATTATGCATGTTAGTGCATGTATATTTGTATCTACTGGCCTTCTAGCATGTACAAAACATAAGAGAACTGCCAAAAGAGCACAAATACCTATCTGACTTGGCAATATGTTCCCATAATTGTCAAGTAGGGACCTGTAGAAAGCCAAAACCAAAAACTGAGTGCATTAATACCATTCTTTCTTCACACTTTCCCATGGATGGTATTCACAGGATACTATTCTAATATTAGAGTGCGGACTTTAAAATAATTTAGAACAGCTATTTTAAAACTTGCAGGAGGATGGACTTAGCATTGACTGCAACTCTTTAAAGTACCTGCATCTTATTCCAGGCTCACCAAATGTCCATTGCAGCTGTCACAAGAACCCAAGACATGGTTTAAGAATTGCAGACATTTGCCATATTTCTGTCTCTTGCATTCTGAAGCACCTTTACTGTAATCACATCCTAAGCATTGCACAGCTCCAGTCATAAGTACTAACTATTCAGTAGATATAAGTGCTGTGTACTAAACCAGCCACTGTGATGCAGCATTGTGTATTAGGCAAATCCAAGTAATACTGATTTATTCAATAAGGCATGTTTAAATGAACTTAGTTGAGCTGTTGTTGTTGTTAGCTGCGAAGTCGTGTCCGACCCATCGCGACCCTATGGACAACATTCCTCCAGGCCTTCCTGTCCTCTACCATCTTCTGGAGTCCATTTAAGCTCACGCCTACTGCTTCAGTGACTCCATCCAGCCACCTCATTCTCTGTCGTCCCCTTCTTCTATTGCCCTCAATCTTTCCCAGCATTAGGCTCTTCTCCAGTGAGTCCTTCCTTCTCATTAGGTGGCCAAAGTACTTGAGTTTTAGCTTCAGGATCTGGCCTTCTAAAGAGCAGTCAGGATTGATCTCCTCTAGGACTGACCGGTTTGATCGCCTTGCAGTCCAAGGGACTCGCAGGAGTCTTCTCCAGCACCACAGTTCAAAGGCCTCAATTCTTTGGCGCTCAGCCTTTCTTATGGTCCAACTTTCACTGCCATACATTGCAACTGGGAAGACCATAGCCTTGACTATACGCACTTTTGTTGAGCTATACAGTATTTTTTCCTGAATTCCCCATTAATGGGGAATTAATTAATACTCAAGTTAGAGGTTGATTCTAAATTCAGTACTTAATCCAATCAATAAATACTTCTTGATGTATGTCCTGAATTTTCCACCATATTTTACTCATCATCATCATATTCATGTTAGAAGCATCGAAGCGCTTCCAAGTTGAAAGGATTAACCCGGTGGCATCACAATTGCCTGGGGGATGGCCAGTTGGGGGGGTCCTTTCATGTCCCCATTTATGAGTCCACAGAAGTATCTATTTATCTACTCGCATTTGCACATTTTTGAAGTGCTAGGTCAGCAGGAGCTGAGGTGAAGGATGGAAAGCTCACCCCACCATACTGAAGCACTCAGGTCTCAGATATGAGGTTGCAAATTGTGAACTCAGCATTCTAACCACATGAGCCGCTGCACCTTCAACCATATTTTACTGAAGAAACCAGTCTATGTGAGAGGAAAAACCCTGCCCTATCCGTTTTCTCTTAAATCATGTGTACTGTTCCCTACTAACTTTCCCTCCAACTCACCTCTCTGTTATTGATTCCAACTGCATCTATCCCATTTTGGATAATTCTATGCTCCTGTGCAGCTTTCCCATTTTTTTCCATTCCAACAGTTAGACAATAATAGCTAGACATTGAATTGCATCTGAAACCGGTTATCAACTAAGAAACATTATTATCTGGCAAGATATATTCCAAATTGTCAGTTCCTGTTGATAGAATAGTCAGTATGGACAGAGTGATGTTTTAAACTGATTCTACTGAAAAGCAAACAGGGAAGTTTTCTCAGAAATGTGTGATCTCTGCTGGCTCAGTCATGCCTGAAGCCAGTCTACCGGAGAAACAGTGTATAATAAATGCTTTAAAGAAAACACCATTCTTCACCAGTGCATACGATAAGTTAGCCATCAAGAAATAAACTAACATATGTAAACTAGTTTTTTTAACTGCAGCAAAAATAACAGACCTAAATATCTGATGTGTCAACAAAGCAAAATCTTTTACTATGAATTAGTCTTAGAGATGCTTCAGAATTGTTTGGCCTTGATTCAGAAATCTAGAGCCACTATCAGAAATCCACAAGCATCTTTTAAATTCTGGGGACAAATAATATCCACAAATTTCCTACAAAGCCCACAAGGTAACAGTACTTCAGGGGATTGCAGGAAAATTCAAGAGTAACTCCCAGCAGCCTGAGATCTTTTGGTTATAGTCATTCCAGATGGCTTTAATCATGTAGGTGGGAATTATTGGGAAAACAGTTTTTTTTTTAAAAAAAATCATGTATACTGTATTAAATTATATACTATCTACTGAAAGTTTAAATGTTCTGAATAAAGAGGTATTTATCATGCCCTAGGAATTGGTAAAAAAATAATTCTTAGGAACTGGTGAAGTACTATTATTGCAAATATAAAATATTTATATTAGGGTTTTTTTTGTGGGGGGAATGTATATTTTGTTAATTAGAAAATGACACATTTTTCCTCTCTTTGGGGAAAAAAAACTTGGACAGGCTCAGCAAACACTGAAAATTTGGTTTCAAATATTTTAAACAAGTTAAACGTAAAATATATTTGTAATTACAGAACTTTTGTGTTGCTTATATTATTATGTTGTTGTTTCATTTGTCCTTAATGTGGGGTGAGATCTTTATTTTATGAATGTTCCCTTGAAAATGGGCTAATACAAATGTAAAAAAAGTTTTTTGTTTTTTTAAAAGGCTATGCTTCACAAAGTAGTAGTTGGAATTCACTTCTAATTTTGCAGATCTCCATCATTAAGACTTAGGTCCACACTGTTTTTATTGTAGAAGGATATTTCAGAATATGCTTGACATAAAACAAGGCACTTAAAAATGATAAAAGCCCAATTTATTTACTTAGCTCTGTTTTAAAGAATCAAAAGCATAACACTGGAACAAAAATCAAGACATAAAAGGGGAAAAATTGCTTTGGTTAGAGCTTATTGATTCATATCTAGATTTTTTTTACCTAATTACAATTCACTTAAAAGGTTGCTTTGGATTTTTTTACTATTTTGCTTCCACATTTCAAAGTCAAAATGGCAATACTATTAGCTTTTTTTAAAAAAAGCTTGCATCTGTAGCCAAAGTTCATAACCAGACCTTGATTCTTAAAGAAAGAACCAGAAATCCTAATTTATCTATAATATATAGGGTGGGTTTGCACAGCACCTTGACATTGCATCCATGTAAAGAGGGTTGCCTGTTTTGAGCCTCCCTAAACCATGAATAGCCTCTGATAAAGCTCTAAATTCGTCAAATTGAACAGTAGAAAGCTTCTATTGGGAAAAAAGCAACCATATCTGGACTGTCAAAATCCAGCAACCATTAGATAAGACAGAGCAATATAGAAAACTCATCCCTTGCTGGCACCTAAGGGTCGTTCAGATGCTTATAGCTTTTAGCTAGGAGAGAATTTTTAATTATTTCTCTCTGTATAATTCTCATATTAAACATTTGCCCAACAAACTTCTGAAAAGATCAAAAGTAGAGCTTATATTCATTCTAAGAAAAAGAGCTCCCAAGGTTGTGAGATTCTAGAAGCTGGGCTCATGGGATCAGTTGCGATTGTTGCTAATGTACCAGGCTCCCTGCTGCATGGCACCACCTTGCCTGGGCTACTAAGGCCATCTCAGGATTGGCAGTGGAGTTCCCCAAGCTTATGGTCCTGGGGGATTTCAACCTGCCATCCCTAGGTTTGGCCTCAGAAGCAGCTCAAGAGTTCTTGGCCATCATGATGGCCATAGGCCCATCCTAGATCATTTGGACAGTGGCCACACAAACCAGATATCTTGTCAGAACAATAGAAAGGTAATGTGGGGAATCTCTTGTTGTTCCCCCATTCCCTTCATGATCAGATTATGCCATGGGGTTCTGGAGAGTCTCATATGCTGCCCCCCTTCTGCAGGGAGGCTTGGTCCATTTGAGCAGCTGCCCCTGGAAACTGATGGACCAGAATGGCTTCCAGAGAGAATATCCTGGGGCTTTGAGGCACATTCCTGCTGGAGATGTACCTACTTCCTGTAACCAAAGGGAAACCAAGGCTTTGGACACAATTGTGCCTGTGGGGCTCTCTTGAATCATTGCTCCCAACCATGATTCCTAGAAAAGCTGCAGGTTCTGAAAAGGGCTAAGAGATGCTTAGAGCACCACTGGAAGAAAACAAGGGATGAATTACACTAGATACAACTTAGAGCTGCTATTAAGACCTACTTTGTGGTAATAAGAGAAGTGAAACACCATTACTTTCCATCCTTATTGCCTCCACAATGTCATCCAATGCCTCTGTTCAGGATCACTCGGTCCCTCTTGGGACAGGAGGGCTCAGGTAATCATCTTCAGGGCCATGCAGAGAAATTGGTGGAATATGTCGCTTGGATTCATCCCTAACTGGAATCCATGCATGGTGCAGGTCCATTAGAGATGTCTAGGTAAAGGTTTTACCTGACTATCTATAAACAATTCAAGCCTGTTGGATCTGACAAAGAGGACAGGGTCCTCGATGCTGTCAGTACAACCATCTGTCAGTTAGAACTGGGACTTTAACATCTTTAGTCCTGGATGGAGTTGCACTACTTCAGATGTAGCTGGAGCACAACTTGGAGATTCTCTCTAGACTCAAAACTCTTGCTCAATGAGCAGGTGGTAGTCATAACAAGGAGAGCCTTTGAGCAATTTGTTTTGTGCACCAGTTGCCCCTTTCCTGGATCTGCCCCTTCCCTGCACCCAGTCACTCAAGCTCTAGTCATCTCATGGTTGAACTATTGCAATGTGCTCTACATGGGGCTTCCCTGGAAGAGTATATAGAAGTTTCAGTTAGTACAGAACACAGCCACACCGGCAGTTCTTATACCACTGTTCTGCAAACTGCACTAATTGCCAGTTTGCTTGCAATCCAATTCAAGGTATTGGTTATCATCTTTAAAGTCCTTCATGGCATGGATCCAGGTTATCTGAGGAACCGTCTCACCTTGATGGTATTAGCCCATCTCACCTGCACCAGCAGAAGGGGCATACTGCAGATCTGTTGGTGAAATAATTTTGGCTGGTGGGACCCCGGAGATGAGCCTTTTTTACCATAGCACCCACCCTCTGGAACATCATACCCCCTGGAGGTGAGATTTGTACCCACCCTTTTGTTCTTCTAATAGACCTGGTTCTGCCAACTGGACTAGGCCATGAATCTAAAAGTTGCCAAGGTGGGAAATACTGAATTAGAGCTTCCACTACTTCTAGTTCTTCTTAACTGGGAAAAGTTCAAGTCTATGACTATGAGTATAACGCTCACAGAATAATACTTATAAGAACGGGACCAAAGTATTTTTTACTGCTCCAAAGATAGCAATGACAATATAAGACTTGAAATGCTATTTAAAAGTATCAGTGTCTGTCCCTATGGTTTTGTTTACTCCTATGAACTTACCAACATTAAATATTATCAACAGCAGAGTGTTATGGCAACTAAGTCCTGTCAGTTCTTTCCAGGATAGTCCAAGCTTGCACCCAGAAATCTAAATTCACCAAAGCTTATGCCCTATACCAGACTACAAGAATAACCAGTGATCATTCTTCCAAGACTCCTAATCAGCAGATGTCACATTTTGTTATGACCAAAGTAAGATTTTCAGGACCCTTACCCCTGACTATGCATACATGTCAAATAAAAGATTCAGTTGCCCATTATCACATTCAAAGGAACTATTCTTCCTCCTAAACTGGGAAAGTCCTCTTCTCTCCTTTCCTTGCAGATAAGAAAGAAATATTGTTCACCATTATCAAAGGCACAATGAAATTGACTAGAGCAGGGGTGTCAAACTCAATTTCACTGAGGGCCGCATCAGCATTGCGGTTGCCCTCAGGGGGCCGGGTGGGTATGGCCAGGGTGGGCGTGGCCTACTGGGTGGGCGTGGCCAGAGTGCGTATGGCCTACTGGGTGGGCGTGGCCAACTCTACATCGTTCGCATCAAGGGTGCCTATGGGGGCCTGGGCAGGAGTGGGACAGATCTGAGGGTCTCTGGCAGGAGGAGGGTCTCTGGGCCAGGGCCAAGGCAGTGGGGGCCGTTCCCTCACTGTTTCCAGGATGGCTTCGCGGGCTGCATGAAACCACTTCGCGGGCCGCATCCGGCCCCAGGGCCTTGTGTTTGACATGTCTGGACTAGAGGCAGCTAAGATTCACCTCCATGGGGTTGACTAAGGAAATTGGTTTAGGTATTGTATAAGTAGTTCAGTAAGAAAATTACTCTGCTCACTAATAAGGGGCAGTGGGTTCTTCTAGCCTCCTAAAATGCATGATGTTTCTTAACAATAAAATGCCTCTCCTTACACAATCAGACATATCCAGTTTTCCATCTAAATTCTTAAGATCTTGACAGCAAATCAGAACCCAACAATCTCTAAATTCACAATTCAATCACAAAATATCTTCCTTTCTTTTGTTCTCTGCTCCTCTTCTTTTTTAATATGCAATCCCAGTAAACCCTTGTTTTACTGGAGTGATCTTCCTTCTCAGAGTTGCACTTCATTTTCTGTATTCACAACATTGTCAGCCTGGCATCATATCAAGGTCAATCATGTGGATGTAATAGATTGAGAGAATAAGCTTGAGGAACAGGAGGAAGAGTTACTGCCAAGGTAAGGATCAGATAGGAGAAATCTGAGTCTATAGCAGAAATGAAATTTGAGAAAAATGTCTCAAATCTGACTCTTCTTAGTCCTTTTTAGGATGAAGGCGGGAGGCGGGAGGCTTATTCAGAGTTGCAAGATTCTATTACTGCAATCATACAATTAAAATAGTTTTATTTGTCATGACTTTGATGTTCAAGTCTGCTCTGCCTTAAAGGACTGACAGGGGGATCTTTTCCAGCAGGAGGTAAAATTGCCAGTGAGCTATGCCAATCTTCCTGGTGTCCTGGAAACCCAGTGATCAGAGGCAGCAAAGCACTCCACACCAAAAGTCATTTGTCATTCTTTAATGTCATGCCAAGTCTGGTGCCCAGGAAAGCAAGTAAAAAGATTGCCATTGGCCTTTAATATGGGTTTTGGAAATCTGTATTTGAAATGGGAGTTGGACATTTTGTGTAACGACTCAACCAACCTCTCTACAGACTATTGCAAGAGAAGTGGGAAGATATTATTCTGTCCCTTATTCATCCCTGCTATTCTTCTCCTAAAAGATATAGGGCAGATATTTTAAAAATTAAATGGGGCAAACTTACCAGAATTAACATATACTAAGAAGCGCACCATGCCTGCTATTTTTATTCAAAAGAAGGAGAAGGAGAAGGAATTGTTTCAAGCATTATGAAGTTTCCCCATTTTAGTTTATGGATGAATATTCTTTCTAATCAAATCTTGAAGTGGCTCAATTGGATTAAGTCTACCCTTGAATTTCAGATCACAAACTAAAATTGAATCATACCATCTTTGAATGTCAGAACTCTTATTTGAATTGAATCAGAACTAATTTGCAGAGACCTCCTGTGATATGTCTTAAAAATATATAATGTTTGGCTGCTCTTCCTCTCCAGAGTGAATAACCTGCACCCATGCAACTACAGAAGCACTTTTCCTACCTCCTGAGTTCTCTCAGATTATGGTTGCTCAGTGGAGATAGCACGTTACTTCCCAGCAATCTGAAATGGGAAACACATTAAAATCCTAAAATAAACATGGTACAAAAGAGAATAGATTTATCAAATTCAGGAAAAAATGGACATCCCACTATTCCCTATGTTATGTTTCTTAAAGTTGCTAAAGTTTGTCTATTATGATACATTCTTCATTATATATATATATTTTTGGGTGCAAATCTTTTCGAGTTGCAAAATTGCAAAAATAATATCTTTTTGCAGAGCCAGTCTTGCCCTGCAGCAGGATAAAGCAATCTTGATGTGTAGAATCAAGAAAAGCATTAAGATCTTTCGTACAGAACTAGATTCAAATGCCTCAAATTTCAGATTACAGACCATGTCTATGAAGAAGGAATGTTGTTAAAAGTTCATAGGGATCTGGCAAAGGAAATGGAAAAGGGGAAAAAAAACAAGACACACATTTCAGAACCGGCTAAAACACAAAGTGGCTGCCAAAGACAACACATAGTAAGGGCTCAATTGCCCTTATGATTCCCATCCCCAGAAAAGCAGCTAGATCATGGGTGTTAAACTTGCCATGTCACGTGACGTGTTGTGACATATCGTGACTCTTTTTGCATTGCTGGCAATGGGGTGGGCGCAGCTTCAGTATGATGAAACCGGCCCACGGGCCAGCAGTTTGAAACCCCTGAGCTAGATCTTCAAGACTCTTTGAAAGGTGAACAAAATCAGGAAACTTAATTTATTCCAAAAGGCAGTACAGCTATAGATATGGCAGACTTTCTGGATCCCACCAGATGATAATCCCTATTCAACTGGATTCTGAATGCGCCCCTCTTCTTCAAATGATTGGTGCATTTTGTATATACTAGCTGAGGACAATGGAATTTAAAATAAGCCTATCTTGATGGCCTGAAATTGTAAAAAGCCAAAGTAATGAGCAATGTTTCCAATGAATTGAAACAACACAAATAATGCCTATCCTTGCACCTCTTATCATGATTTCTTTAGACTGCAATTCTGAGGGTAAAGCCAATTATTTGGCTTTGTAATTTATAGATTATTCTGGGAAATTTGCAAGCATCATAAAAAGGTTTTTAATTCTTTATAACGCAACAGAATATTGGAAAGAAATCATACAAACTGTATCAGGACCCCAATTGTTTATCAGCTAGATGCCTCCGAAAACCCAACAAACAAGACCAAATTTGGTATGGATGAAGAAATGACAATTTAAAAATGGGTTGGATAAGGATGTGGCAGAAAAATTTCCCATAAAGCATCTCTAAGGGGAAGCAGTGGGGCCAGTGGCTTGGAATGTTGGGTATTTTTTTCATTCTAAGTGCACTATTTCCTTTTATTCATGTGACCCAGAGTAAAGCTAGAAAGCATTCAGAAATCATTCTGAGCCTGCTTTCTGTAATGGGTTTTCCTTCAAACCCAACATTCTAAAAAGGAATCATACAAATGGAATTAGGACTCATCCAACTGTCAGCATAATAATAACCCTTCAAAAATCAGGAAAATAAAGATTTGAGTTTCAAAATGAACTAGATCAGGCCAAAGAATATGGAGAAAAACATTCAATATCTTGGTCTCTTGTCAACTCCTTCATTCTAAGCTCTATGTTCGATCTCCTTTCTGATCACATGACCTAGAACATATCTATTCTGGGGCTCAAAATATTCCATAATTCCAGAAACCATTCTCTGCTTGTTTTCCTTAATTTGTTTAAAAGTCAGTCGCTTCGCATAATTTGCAAAATTACCTGTTCACTCATTAACTAAAAATCTGCAATCTAAAAGTGAATACATGATTTTATGCAAAACAACAGCTTTTGTGAATGATATCCCTATATACCTTTTTCACTGAAATACCAGCAGGAAGAATTGAGAATATAACATAAACATTATAGTCCAAACTGAACAAATTTTGTTTCTTTCTGGAAAAAG
Organism: Vipera ursinii; assembly: GCF_947247035.1. Lineage (NCBI taxonomy): Eukaryota > Metazoa > Chordata > Lepidosauria > Squamata > Viperidae > Vipera > Vipera ursinii. The sequence goes on from NC_139517.1 coordinate 31,486,364, forward strand.
AAACTAGGATCAAATTACCATAGAATGCAAGTTGGACATTTAAAACTCAGTTAACAAAGTCTGTGACAGGTATATAAATTAAGTCATCTTAAAGCAGCTCCAGATAGGAAAAAAAAAACCTCCAAGAACTAGCTAGGAGGGGTTCCAATTCCACACTACCGCGACCCACAACCTCAGATTCAGATTCACAATGGCCTAGTTATCCTAACTGGGATCACTGTCAACACTTTTCATAGCTATTCCTCCAATGGACTTATAATCTGCCTTCTACTTTTGTCCTGTCCTCTGTCCCCAATCTTTCTTTGCTTGTTTTGCAGCATTACAAAAGGTTTTTTTTAAAAAAAAAATAAAACTCCATTTCCAGCTAAATGTCTATCCAAAAACCTTAGCATCTGTAGAAACCCTGGCACAAATTCCATTCAACAGAAAATCAGCCAAGCCCCAAAAAGCTCCAGCATCCTCAGTGGATCCTATAATGGATTTGAGATCTGGAAAAGTTTAAGAGGAACAGATTTGATTGCTACTCTGAGAATGTCAACAGAGATTTTAGTGTGGGAGTCCTAGGGTACAGTGCCAAAGCCCTGGATAGAGAGAGGTGCCTTAAGCTAAACATACTTGCCCTAATGATATATTCGAATGCTCTCCAGCCAGGCCACCAGAGAGCATTCTCCACTTAATGAGGTCCCTCTGTAAACTCAGATCTTTTGCACCAAGGAACAAAGAGCTAACAACTAACTAAACAATAATATAATTACTCCATACACAATTATATCACTTGAATAAATAAAAACAATGATAAAAAAATAATGGCTTTAAAATGTTTTATAGCCACCTTGGGAAAATTCCTGTTTTGAAAGGCAGCATGCATATTCCTAAAGAAAAGAAATTATCCATCAGGAAGCAATTAAAGTTTCTAATGTCAGGCCTGTTCGCTACAATAGATCTTGGGACATTTCCAGGTGGCTATTAGTGTTTTATTTCTCAGAAGAGGGGAAGGGGAAGGAGAAAGGAAAGAAGAGGCAGAAGAAGAAACTCAACTATTGCCTAATTGCTCTACTTGTTCTCTAGATAGTCCCTGGAGAGAGGGGGGAAAAAATCTGAAAAATAGTGAAAAAAATTAGAGGGGGGGGGGAACCTGACAGCTATGCTTATTCTTTTCCTCTTTCAACTTCCATGAATGAGGTGGAGTGGTTGCACAATAAAAAGCTTAAGCCAGCTGTAGATATAAATATTTGCTTCTATGAGCTATCAGATAAAGGCTGAGAAAATAAGACTGACCTTTCTTCTGGGCTGTGCCTCTTTATTTACCTTTTCCTTCCCTTGGCCCTTTACTTTCTCATCTGTCTCTTCCCCTTCCCCCAAATAGCTTCATCAGATCATAAGAACTTTGCTAGAGAGGATCAAAGGGCCTCCCTTTGTGTTTCCTGATCCCTACAGTCAATGCACAGACTGACAGTGAAAATATGATCATCCTTCTACTTAGCACTCAGAGGCATACAGCATGCATTGCAACCTTTTCCTCTTCTGTGTTGTTCTATCTTCAAATCAGTCTCAACTTCTGGTGGGTGTCTGAATTAGTCCCTCAAGTTTTCTTGGCAAGAATTTTAGAACTGGGTTGCACTTGCCTCCTTCCTAGGGCTGAAAGATAGTCCAAGGTTATGCACTTGAACTCATGGTCTCCCAATCTTTAACCTGGGAGTCAAACTGGATCTCTTCTCCTTTAGGAGATAGTTCCATACTTTTGAAAAATGAAGTGGGCAACTCTTATTACAACATGTGCTGGTGAAATCTCTGGTGCTGCTTTCTTGCAACTGTTCCTGATGTAATATTATAGTCAATGAGCCTTAGGATTATTAGAAACACAAAATGTCCTCAGATTTTCTATGGAACCAGCTCAAGGATAGGTACAAGCATCCTGCAGGAAAATATAGTGAAAACTCCTAATTGTTTACAAATATTCTATATGCTGAAATAATAAACCAAGACATTGGACTGTATAGGACAATGGTTGTCCTCCCTCTCCTTTTAGTATCTAGCAGACATGGACCCTCTTGGCAAGAGGTTTGGTTACCGTGCTGTTCTGTCTTCTGATTGTTTGGGAATGCCTCAGGAGGTATTGTGCCTATTTAGCAAAATACACATGTAGGATTCCACTTCTCTAGTAGAGACCTTCCTTGATTGTGCGAGAGTCAATTCTTGCATGCAGGAATTCCATATTGTACATTACTTGAACACAGAACTTTTTCTAATTTGCTCTAAATATGAAGGAGGGTCATCAGATTTCCAGATGTTTAGTTCTTTCAACACACACCTCTGTTGTGAAAAAGCATTCAACTGTTGAGAAAACTTTACATTCATTCATTCAATATGCATACAGCTGAATCTAGGAGACATTCCAGACATCTAGTCTCAAGTTTTAATGACACCAAAGCCTTCCGAAATTGACCAGATGGCTTTTTTTCTTCCCTTAGAACATTGCAAAACCAGAATTTCTTCTAAAATTTGCAACATTATAGGCATTATTATATCAGTAACCTCAAACACAGGTAACCTGTGTACAATCTTTTCTTTATGGTAATTATGGGAGGGGACAGGAGAATGCTAACAAGTTATTGCTTTCCCTTTACTGTGCAGGGAAGTAAAGAGATTTTTGTTAATAGGCACAAAGAACACAACAGCTATTGATGAGTTTGGAGACAGGAAACTACAGATTATTTGTCATCTAAACTCACAAAATATAAACATGGCAACAATTATAAGTCTATAAATATCAGACAGAGATGAAAAGGTAAAGCAACTCACAAGTATTTTGATTTAAACAAGTATTATAAAAGTTTGGAAAATGGATGGGCTGGTGGTCTACCATTCAGGCCTCAATACTCAACACATTCTTTCAACCATTAAGTAGGTGAAAACATGTTCAGTGTAGCATACAGCATACTTTGCAGCAAACTGTTAGTATATTATTCTAGTCACATTATTGGCTGGAATATTTCTATTACATTCCAGAGGGAGAGAGAGAAATTGAGAGACTAAAACACTAGCACAATTTTGTGCACCTAGCAAAGACAATTTTTAAGCAGGACATATTTCAGGAGGGAAATTCAATAATACTTTAATATACAGATAGTCCTCAACTTATGATCACAATTGGGATCAGAACTTCTGTTGCACAGCAAGGCAGTTATTAAGTGAGCCATACCTGATTTTACAACCTTTTTGCCACAGTTATTAAACAAATCACTGCAGTTGTTAAGTGATTCATGCAGTTGTTAAAGAAATCCAGCTTCCCCCATTGACTTTATTTGTAAAAGCCAGTTAGCAAGAGCACAAATGAAAAACACATAACCCACATAACTCACAAATACTTGCTGATTTCCGGCTGCCTGTGGGGATGCTACAACAATCATAGGTGTGAGGACCAGTTGTAAGTTGCTTTTTTTCCAGTGCCATTATAACTTTGAACAGTCACTAAATGAATGTTTGTAAACCTACTGTTCCATCTCACTGTGGAGAATCAAAATGAGGAAAATGCACATGTAAGACAAAAGAAAGGATTTAAAATATATTTAAAATACATAAATATTAAACTCATCTTTCAACAGTTCAAAAGGCCTACTTGAAGATATGGGCTTTATCCCTTCCTAAATGCTTGAAAAGTGATAGTCAAATGCAGTCCTGACTTAGCTTGGAGGCAAAGTCGCTCCTTTGAAATTAGGGACTATTACAGATTGCACTATGAAGCAGCAGAGTCCGTAACTCCTGTTTTCCAAGAAGCAGAACAACTAAGAAATAACCCTTATCCCTTCTATAGTCAATGTTCTATGTATCCAAACTCATAAAGGTTCCACACCTTCATCTGAGCTCTTGAAATGTTCATGTTTCATGTTTCAAAGATCTGATGCTAACACACCTTTTTCTGAGGGGCCTTCTTTGCTTCAAATTAGTTATCTGAGTTCTTTCCATTAATATTTATTCATTCCATGATCGCTTGATGAGAATAGAACTGTGGAGACAGTGAAAGTTTTAATTGCTAGCCATTTGCTGCCAAAAAGCCATTTCTCTTGTGCCCAGGGGATATGAAGATAAACAATTTAAGAAGTCCTTTTAGTTCAAAGAACAGAGCTCAAAGATTATGGATCAGTGAGCAATACATATAATCCGGAATTGGCATGACTCTCCGGATACATTCCCTTCTATAGTTATTGGCTTTATTATATTTCCAACTTACTCTCTCTCTCTCAAGGGAAAAAGGTAAATAATAATAAGCAACAACTAGTAGTATAGTGGTAAACTTTAAAGGACAGATGCTCATTATGGTCCCCAAACCAGATGCTGGTTTACAAATGGGTGGATTTGGCAGCAACAACTGAGCCAAATTCTCACCAAACCAAGTTCAGCATCTCAGTGAGGCAAATGAGGGAAGGGAAGAGACGGGGCAGAGCCATTTACCAATCCAGTAATTCAGGACAAAAGTGGAGCACATTACGTCCCATACTAGCCAGTTGAAGTAGAGACATTGCCTATAATGAAGTGAAGCACAGCATAGCGAGCGTGCATAACGCTACATGTGCTGGCATAAATTAAAAAAACACTACTTTTGATGCAGGAAAAGGAAACATAGGGTTAGGGTTAGGCTATCTTCACAATGGGCTAGGGCAGGCTGAAGGCAGTATTGTGATTTCTTGCCATTCAGTTTCAGAAAATGGGCAATTGGAATGAGCTTTTCCTTGTGCCAGAGCACCTGAAAGGTATGCCTCTGATGTGATTCCTTGTGCTAATAGAGTTTTTTAAAAATGGTTCCACTTAGAACCCTAGAGCAATTTCTTTAGAAGCAGCCATTCTCACAGATTCTAAGTTTCTGCTCATCATTATCGAAAAGAAAATTGTAAATACTGTATATGATAGGTTGTTGTAGTTGTAAATTAAGACTTCTGAGTCTGGAAATAATTACTGCAGTTCTCTGTGGGCTTTACTCATTCATTTCTTTGCATGCAATTGTAAAAAAGCACAAACACTTTTGACTGTAACTTAAAACAGCAGGCTACAAACAAACAAACAAACAAACAAACAAATAAATGTCAATCAAGAAGGTTAATTACAAGTATTTCAGACTTCTATGCTCCCTGAAGTACAAGGTGAGTGCAAAAAGATCTATCTAATGAGGCCAATATCTGTCTGCTTAACTACTGTATGTAAAAAGAATACATAGATGCACATTGACAAGACTTTCTATGATATTCCTAGAAAAATATCCCTACAGCAGATTTGAAAAGAGATAGTTACAATTTTTTTTACCTTTAAAAATTGGGTTTACGTGGCTCGAGCAAGTTTTTTGTTTTTCTTGTTATTATTTTTCCTCTTATGTTTTCATTTTGCTTTATTTTGCTTTTTAATCAGAAGAGAGGATCAGGAAATCTAAAGAGATTGCTTCCAAGATGGATGGTTCCTAATATGGCCAATAAAATAAGCTTTGGATGTATTCTGCTTTTTTATTACTGCTTTATGTGTGTGTCCTAAGAATAATGATAGCAGAAATACCAAGGAAAAGAACAAGGTAGTTACAAATGAAAGATGACAATATCTCAAATCCCAATAAAATCCCACTTTTTAAGGAAAAAAAAACCTTGCCATATAAAAATCCCACCTGGAAACAACAATCAGAGCAGGGAAGAACCAAGAAGTGTGAGGCAAGTGCTCAGGCATATGAATGTTCCTTAAAATGGTCTTTTAGCCTTTATTACTAAGCCCCCCTCATAGAGATTAGCTATGGATAATTAGCTATGGATAATTGTAATGAATTTCTGTACAGGAAGTCCTCTACTTATGACAATTGAGACCAGGTTTCCATTGTTAAGCAAAGCAATTGTTAAGTGAGTCATGTCCAATTTTACAACTTTTTCTGCCACCATTATGCGAATCACTGCAGTTAAGAGAATCATGAAGTTGTTAAGCAAATCCAGCTTCCCTCCATTGACTTTGCTTGTCAGAAACTAGCTGAGAAGGTTGTGAATGGTGATCACATGACCCTAGGACTCTGCAACCATTGTAAAAAGATGCCAGTGGCCAAGCACCTGAATTTTGAGCATGTGACCATAGGGTTGTGATGGCTGTGTGAGAACTAGTAAGTGACTTTTTTCAGTGTTGTCGTAACTTTCATCTGTCACTAAACGAATGGTTTAGTTTAGTGGACTACCTGTATAGATATATGCATGTCTGTAAAGATATGGTTCTTATGTGTTTTTTACCAGCTTTTTTCTTTCTTTTATAATTTTGTTTTCTTTTGTTAACTTTAAGAAGGGAGGCTGAATAGAGTTCTGGTTCCAAGTGGTTTGTGCTGCTTAAATTGAGAGAATTTTTCTAGCTTGCCATAATCACACCACTACCGTGCTGTAAGAACTATTTTTTTTCTGCCACATGTTTGTAACATATCCTATCTCCAGCTTATACCTGAAGTAGCTCTTAAGATTAATTTTCACTACAAGAGGCAAATACAATACCTATAAAGTAGAAGGGCATAATAAGGTCAATATATTTAAATATCCCTGGGTGTTTTTTCACTTGAAAAGTGAACATAAGAACTAAGTGGTACAATCATTCCTTAAGTTGATAATCGTCATTAAACATTTCTTTTATACTAATGGAGGACAGTTAGTCCCTGTGGCTTTAAAACTTTTTGAAGCTAAATCATTGACTCAAATCTTTTATGGTGCACAAGCTGGAATCTATCTGAAGAAACAACCACAGGAAATAGTGCAAACAAAATTCCTGTGATCAATTCTGGATGCACCCAATGGAACTTCAGATGCTCTGTTAAGGCTTAAGATAGGAATGCTGTTCATATTAGGGCCTGGAAAATGATGATAATTTACTGGCTCAAAATATTATTTTTTCCAGTTGATCTGACCCTTTACTTCTAACAGATAACTTTTCACCTCACCCTGGAAATAGCTGGTAGAGAATAACTGGCTTCATATGGGCTCTCTCCATTCTTAAAATCACCAGATTACAATCAACCTAAGCAATTAATTATCAAAGAATAAGGGATGTGGAATTCCACATTGGACTAAATAAGCAACATGATAGAATTTGGATTAACAGGGGTACGTGGGACATGCAAGGTATTTGCTAAATCTAATTTTCCCTAAGCTGAGAATTGCATTCTCTAAAGCTAGATTTAACTTTCTTCCATCTGCACTTCTTCAAGGCAGATATAGAAAAATCCTTGTAGCTGAGCGTATTGGCTCATGTGGTGATGGGGAAATTGAAACCATATTATTACGCTGTAAATTTTACAGAGACATTAAGTCAATCTACACTGTACCCCTAACAAATTCCCTGGGAAGCCAGATAAATTTTACATGAACCTTTTCCTTCAGGATTTAAAACTATTCATTATATGTGAAGTAGCTAAATTTTGTGTTGATGAAAGGAAAGCAAGATGTAATTGGCTCATATTTACCTTAGTTTTAAACATTATTTTTTGTTTGATACATCTTAATTAATAAATTGTAGGTATTTTCATTTATACCTATTGCCATTTTAGATTTATCACCGACATAAGATCTGTATTAACATAGTAATAGAGGAGTGAATGTTATATTTTGTAATTTATTCTGCTGAATGTTAGTATATTGTTGTATTTATTTGCTTTACTCTGTTTCTGTTCTTTTAAATTTTGCAGATCAATGACTGAATAAATATTATTGATTCATTGGCTTAAAGATGTAGCTATTCCAATTTTAAACTATTTTCCCGTCCTCTTCTCACATAATTTTTGTCATAGATTCAACCTGATAGGCTTTGTAGATTATTGCGGCGTTTTTTCAACCTTGGCAAGTCTAAGATGTGTGGACCCCAATTCCCAGAATTCCACTCAGCAGGAGTTGAGCATATGGCAATATCAGAACAGCTCCCTCCTGTTTCCTCCCATCCATATTCACCTTAGTACCTGTTAAATCCACCATTTAAGCCCCTATCTAAATTGGCCACATCTCATGTTAGAAAATAATTGGTAGTTGTTTTCCCGCATGAGGGTTGCTATAAGGCAGACATGTCAAACACAAGGCCCGGGGGCCAGATCCGGCCCACAAAGTGGTTTCATGTGGCCCGCGAAGCCATCCTGGAAACAGTGAGGGAACGGCCCCCACTGCCTTGGCCCTGGCCCATAGACCCTCCTTCTGCCAGACACCCTCAGATCTGTCCCACTCCTACCCAGGCCCCCACAGGCACCCTTGATGCGAACGATGTAGAGCTGGCCACGCCCACCCAGTAGGCCATATGCACTCTAGCCATGCCCACCCAGTAGGCCACGCCCACCCTGGCCATACCCACCCGGCCCCTTGAGGGCAACCACAATGCTGATTCAGCCCTCAATGAAATTGAGTTTGACACCCCTGCTATAAGGGAAAATAGGAGAATCCACCAATCTTTTTTTCTTAACTAACCCACAATACAGCAAGTTGTCTTGGGAGTTTCCCGGTACTCCCATGTTACACCTTTGCTCCGCGAGCTGCATTGGTTACCAGTTGTCTTCCGGGTGAGGTTCAAGGTCTTAGTGATGGTTTTTAAGTCCTTACATGGCATGGGTCCGGAATACCTCGGGGACCACCTGCTGCCGGCGTCAACTCCCCTCCGCCCCGTGCGTTCCCACAGAGAGGGCCTCCTCAGGGTGCCTCCAGTCAGAGAATGTCGGCTGGTGGCCCCCAGGGGGAGGGCCTTCTCTGTGGGCGCTCCGGCTTTGTGGAACCAGCTGCCGGTTGAGCTCCGGATGGCACCGGATCTCCGCTCCTTCCGTCGCGGGTTAAAGACCCATTTATTTGAACAAGCTGGCCTGGCCTGATGGGGAATCACTTAGGGTTTTAATATTTATATATATTTTTATTGTTTTTATTGTGGGCAATAATTTAATTCTTTTTTAATTTTTGTATTTTTGTAGTTTTAAGATATGCCCTGTTCACCGCCCTGAGTCCTTCGGGAGAAGGGCGGTATAAAAATTTAATAAATAATAATAATAATAATAATAATAATTTGCCAGTCTTGTTACTGAGCCTGAAAAGGGAGCAGCAATGGGAACAGCAAATCTTATGCCAGGGCACGTTTTTATAATCACTGTATTGATAGTCTTAATTCAGATGAATTAATTCTACCCCAAGACAATTGTTTTCATATTTGAAAATTGAAATAATGAAAATAATTCTTATCCTCATATTTTAATTCTAGTATGTAGACCACCTAGAGATACTTCCATATAGAAAAGAAGGAAGAATGGATACAAGACTGATTTTATTTTACTTATTTTTTTAATGTGCAGTTAGCAAACTTTGTTATACCATGGATGCCCTAATTTTGTTTAAACTGCTATTCAATTGAATAGAGTTACAAATCCAATAAATAAACGATGAATGTTGCAGTAAGGTTCAGCCCCTATTCCAGTCACATTCTGCCTATGGAATGACAGAATGAACACTATCTTGTCTGTTATTTTAGGGGGGGGAATATCTTGATCTTGCTTAGTTTATAGCTAGAATAAAGGAATGGTGTATCAGGAAAGGTTAGCTTTTGCCTGATCCTCGGTCTCAAACTAATCTTGGGAACACTGTTATTTGTAGGTCAAATTAAAACATAGAAGGCAGCAGTGGATTCCAATAACTTTTCAACCACAAGGGTCATTGGATGACCTGTTTTAGTTTAACACATCCCAGAGTTATTGGTAAGAATGGAAGAAGTGGCTATAAAGCTGTGACCCAATAAAGCAGTAACATACCATCTGCCATTGCTAGATGAACCCATGACGTTCTTTTATTGCCTGCCTGGTATTTCACAAAAGCCACAGGATTTTCAAACAGCTGGCGGTCTCTAGTGTGTAACTGAAAATCTGTTTCTAGCACAGCCGAACACAAACTGTGCAGATTTTCACTTCATGCTGTGTGCCAACCTCACCAACCCTGATAGTTCAGGATGAGTTCCAACCAACATTTAAAATAAACAAGCATCAATACAGATGCCAACTGTTAGGCTTTTCTCTCCATGACGACTATCAGCTTCCCTGCTGCAAGGGCTCAGCTCCCATTCTTAAATTAACAGCTTCATGTAATTGCCTTGCAAGTGACAGCTTGAATCACAACAGGGCTTGCAGACAGGAACAATTCTAACCCCACACACCACTACAATGCCAGGAAGCTATTTTTAACTGCTGCCAACAAAAGTTGTTGGTGAAGCTATGCTGGAGACTGGAGATGGGAGAGGAAAATGGCTAGACTTAAATGCCATCTCTTTTTATTCCTGGGAAGAACTTGGACTGCAATTTTTTGGTGTCCCACCAAGAGATGAGGTCTTCTTGGGAAGCATAGTAATATTGTCTCAGAGGTCTGGGACCCCATCACGTTTAGCATGCTGAAGCGGGACAAGGAGAATAGATATCTTAAGTGGCATATTTAGGTACCAAGACATAGACAGATCGTTAATTTTCTGCAAAACTCATTTCTCTCAAATGCCACTGAAATGCATGGGAGACTTCTCAAGAAGTCTTAACTGCTGCACTCATACAACCACCTGTTCATTTTACTGGGGCTGGCAAAGAAGAATTACTAGTGGGAGTTGAGGCTCATGTTAATGGGTCAGCTGAAAGATTTGAGGTCCAGTGCAACATCAGGTTTGGATCCCCTTAACAGCCCCAGATTAACACTGCAGATGGTTTTCCTGTAAAATAAATGTTAAAACTATGTACTCAAAATGGACCACTCACAGAATCTGTATTAAAAACAGAAAATGTACAGGTAGTCCTCAACACGCGACTATAGTTTCTGTTGCTAAGACCATTTTATGATCTTTCTTGCCACTGTTGTTAAATGAACTACTGCAGTTGATAAATTAGCAACACAACTGTTAAATGAATCTGGCTTCCCCATTGACTCTGCTTGTCAGATCACAAAGGTGATCACATTATCTCAGGGCACTGAAACCATCATAAATATATGCCAGTTGCCAAGCGTCCATATTTTGATTAAATAACCACAGGGATGCTGCAATGGTCATAAGGGTGAAAATGGTCACAAGTCACTTTTTTCAATGCTGTTGTAACTTCAGTCATTAAACGAATGGTTGTACATCAAGGATTGCCTGTAATTATCAAAGCCATTTGAGAAAACAACAGCCTCTTGGTTTAATACTGCCAGCATCACCTTTCATCCTAAAAATATTTGTATTGAAAGGTTTATCCAGTTATGGAATTTAGAACAGAATGGAATAACACAGTTGGATGGGACCTTGGAGGTCTTCTAGTCCAACTGCCTGCTCAGGCAGGAAACTCTATATCAATTCACGCAAATGGTTTTCCAATCTCTTCTTAAAACTTACAGTGTTGGAGCATTCACAACTTCTGGAGGCAGGTTGTTCCACCGATTAATTACTCTGGCAAGAATTTTTTCCTTAGTTCTAGGTTGCTTCTCTCCTTAATGAGTTTCCATCCATTGCTTCTTGTCTTGCCTTCAGGTGCTTTGGAGAATAGCTTATTTGTGGCAGCCCCTTAGATACTGGAACACTGCTATCATGTCCCCCCTCGTCCTTCTTTTCATTAAGCTAGACATACCCAAATTCAGATCCATTCTTTCTTTCTCCAAATTTCCCTTGGGAGTTTTCCAAATCTGCAGGCAATCACAGTTCAAAGTCCAAAATCTGTCCTGGATCTTTGCTGCATATCAAAAAAATAAATAAATTTGATCAGCACAACAATAACTTCCATTTTATCCTGGCTTCTGAGATTTCTCCTTTCTAATGTTGAAGTACTACAGTGGTGTTGAAACTTGGATGCCATTCCCCTTCCTTTCTAGTTGACCCAAGAGGGATCTGCTGTTTTGTGCAGTGGCCATTTGTATGTTTCTCGCCAATGGTAAATAAGCAAAGTAGTAACAGCAGAAGAGAATGGTCAACAACTGGATTATTGATTTTTTTGTGGTACTCACTGGCCAACTAAAGGATGCACTGGTGAATTTGAAAGGATCCTTGGGAGTCATAAGCAAGGACACTTATGGGATGGTGCATGGGCAACGGTTTGGGCGATGAAAACAGCTACATAGAAGTGTCCTAGTTCAGTGCACCAAATTCCAAAAGGAGAGACAAGAATGGAAAGAATGCCAGTCTAAATGAGGATGAAGTATTATTCCTCTGTTAGAATAATAATATTTTAGGAGTCCATTCTTTGCCTCCCACTTTTGCAGGTAAGCATTGAAAGGAGAGGAAAGAATGCAGTAAATGCGATGAAATGTGTCTATGAGGTGCTTGATTCAAATTAAAAACAACCTGCTCTATAGAAAAAGGATCAAAGGGGAAAGACAAACCATATTGCTTATTTATAAGTAGAAACCTGACCAACTTTCAGTCATGATCAAGAGGGAATCTGTCTCATGTTACTGTTGTATAATCAAGGATAATCTGGTTTTATTGTCACTGTGAAATAGTATCTCTGTGTTTTATCGTGCACTATATCTTTTGGTCTCGACAGCAGTGTGTACATATGATAAAAATTTACCAGCTCAAGAAGTTAAAATTGTGTACCTATCTAAGATTAAAGTGATACAGAACAGTAGAGACTCACAACAATATTTTACTGAAATACACAATCACACTATATGCACATAAAGGGGCAAAATATATTCTAGACCAGACATGTCAAACACAAGGCCCGGGGGCCGGATCCGGCCCGCAAAGTGGTTTCATGTGGCCCGCAAAGCCTTCCTGGAAACAGTGAGGGAATGGCCCCCACTGCCTTGGCCCTGGCCCAGAAACCCTCCTTCTGCCATAGACCCTCAGATCTGTCCTACTCCTGCCCAGGCCCCCATAGGCACCCTTGATGCAAACGCCCTGCCCACCCAGTAGGCCCCGCCCACCCTGGCCACACCCACCCGGCCCCTTGAGGGCAACCGCAATGCTGATGCGGCCTTCAGTGAAATTGAGTTTGACACCCCTGTTCTAGACAGTGTTTTTCACACTTGGAAACTTAGAGGTGGGATGTCAGTTCCAAGAATTCCCTAGCCAATATAGCTTAAACAGTGGCCTAGACTGTAGTGGCAACCTAAAGTTCTGCAGGGGCTTCTATGACACCCTTCTATGGGATTGTTGAGTGCTACTGTCCCTTTGTGGTCTTTTGTTGGATCTTCCTTTGCTATTGATGGCATATTTTCCCAGCAGTTATTAACTGAATGGTAGTCCTCCCTGACAGCATGAGTAGGATGAGAAATAAAACTTCAGAAGAGCTAGCCAGACAAATGTTTGGTCCAGCTGAAGTAGACCACTATTCCCCAGTGTAATAAGCTTCAAAAGAGAACACCTCCTCTCTCTCTTATCCAGGAAGCTTGTTCAGGACAGTTACATTTCTCTGGGTCACCTTTCCCCTTCAATGTAGCCAGATCTATGCCCTGCCAAGTTAGTCTGCCAAGATACTTCTATCTTGTCAATATAATTTAACTTATATCTGCATTTGGAAAATGACAGGGTAAAAATGCTTTTTTTCATTCATGTGTTTCCCTGCAAAGAGGCATTGGCTGCCATAGAGCTAGAAATTCCAAGAAAAGGAATCAATTCATCACTAACAGCATAAGCTGGATTTTCAGTTATCTAGAAGTTCCTGAAACTTTCCTCCCCATGTGCTCTTCCCAGTTATCCTCTTGCCATTTTTCCAGCTTCTTCCCACTATTTCCTATTATCTTCCATGGCTTTATACAATGTTCCACATTTCCTAAAACATTCTGGTTCCCAGCTGCTCTCTCCATCCCAGCAAGCCACAGTTGAACAGTGAATCTATAGTGATAGCAAGGATTCCCTAAGCAAGATGAGATCAATGGCCGTCTTTATAGCTAGCAAGATCTCTGGGGTCACTCGGTGACAAGCATTTCAAATTCTCCAGCATTTGCAAATTTCATGCCATACATTTTCCTTGGGGTAGACTTTGGATGCCATTGTCTTTGGGCAATGGATTTGGAAAGAAGGGTCTCTCTTGTTCCCTTTGGCTTGCATGCTCTGTTCAGAACAAGACCTAGGCTCCCAGCAGAGAAATACAATGGGGCACTTCTTGGCTCAGAGGCCACGACTTTATCCACTTGAGGTTCTGCCCCCATCCTGCAATGGATCTTCTAAAATATACCAAATTCCCACACAGAGCTCTGATTCAGACCTTATCCTTGCTTCTGCAAGTCGTCATCTATTGGCAATCCCATTATTTGGACAGTCGGGAACAACTAAGAGATACATCCCTGTGAATTTCTGAAGATTTGTTGCCCTAGCTTTGTGTTAGAAATTTAAGAAGAGGGCAGGGAGTTGAAGATGATACTAGGACAAGAAATATGAACACAAACTGATCTAAAATGCTGCATAAGCACCCAACTCCCATTTTGCCCTTTTATTTCCCTCTCTTTCATGAAAAAAATGTTTCCCATTTAAAAGTAATACCTAATAGGGTGTTAGAATTAGTGCTGAAATTAATCCAAAACATTTTTCTTCCAGAAGCAGGATATCCATGATCAGCTCCAACCCACTTGTGCCTCAAATCAACAAGCATATAAATCAGAAGAACAAAAAATTATATACGCAGTTGAAAATTCATCAGGCATCTCATTCCTTCTACAAATAATCGTAACAATTTATGAAACACTATCCTTTTAGCTGCTTGAAAAGCAGAAAGCAGTAGCTAGATCACTACACTGGATGCCTCAAACACATTTCACATCTGTACAAAAAGATCTACACAGATTCAAGAAACTGATATTAGCATCCAAAGCTCTGAACAATGTAGTGACTGGGCTTACCACACAATTGTATTCTTCATTTGAGCTGGCTTCCAAATTCTCTGTTAGGTACTCTTTAGGATATGCCATGTGGATTTGCTACGTGATTTATTTATTTTATTTTATTTTATTTTATTTAATAATATTTATATACCGCCCTTCTCCCGAAGGACTCAAGGCGGTGAACAGGGCAAGAATAAAAATACAAAATTACAAAAATTAAAAAAGGATTAAATATATGCCCACTAAAAACAGTAAATACAATATTAAAACCCCAATAAAAAACCCCCCAATCCCCCATCAGGCCAGGCCGGCTTGTTCGAATAAGAATGTTTTTAGATCGCGACGAAAGGAGCGAAGATCGGGCGCCATCCGGAGCTCAACTGGTAACTGATTCCATAGCTCCGGGGCGCCCACAGAGAAGGATCTCCCCCTGGGGGCCACCAATCGACATTCTCTGATCGGTGGCACCCTGAGGAGGCCCTCTCTGTGGGAACGCACAGGGCGAAGGGAAGTCGATGCCGGCAGCAGGTGTTCCCTAAGGTACTCCGGACCCCTGCCATGTAGGGCCTTAAACACCATTACTAGTACCTTGAATCTCACCCGGAAGACAACTGGCAACCAATGCAGCTCACGGAGCAGAGGTGTAACATGGGAGTATCGGGAGACTCCCAACACAACTCTCGCGGCTGCATTCTGTACCAGTTGGAGCCTCCGGGTGGTCCTCAAGGGCAGCCCCATGTAGAGAGCGTTGCAGTAGTCCAGATGAGAGGTCACGAGCGCGTGAGTGACCGTGCATAAGTCATCCTGGCCTAGATAGGGCCGCAACTGGCGCACCAGGCGAACCTGGGCGAAAGCCCCCCTAGTCACAGCCACTATGTGATCTTCCAGAGTGAGCCGTGAATCTAGGAGGACTCCCAAGTTGCGAGCCCTATCTACGGGGGGTAATAATTCACCCCCCATAGAGAGAGGTGGAATATCCGAATTAACCCGGGATGCAGGTATGCAAAGTGATGGCAACAGGAAAGTGTACCTTCTCTGTGTTCGCACCTGTCCTTTGTAATGATCGTTTCCTGTGGTTTGTTAGATCTCAGCAGGAATACAGGTAAGCCTCATTTAATGAACAGTCACTTGGTGACTGTTTAAAATTACAGTGGATCTCTCCCCAGGGCTACTTACAACCCTTTCTCAAAGTTCTGACAGCTGGATCTCCCCCCACCCCAGACACACATATGGTCACTTGATCATACTTTGGGTGCTTGACAACCAGCTTGCACTGACAGCCAGTAGCAGCATCCTGTGGTTGTGTGACTGCAATTTTTGACATTTTTTGCTGTTTTTTTTTTTGGTGTTTACTTAGTTTACTTCTGTCAATTTTTCTCATTCCATTGCAAGAATGAAGTAAACATTCTTGTTCTGAAATGTTTTAAATTTATAAAAGTGTTTGATTTGGAAATCAAAATAGTTTATCTTGAACATCAAAGACAGGGAGGGTTGCTTCTGATTAGAATAAATAAAAATAAATGTATTGAAACAACATAAAATATCTCAAATCAGTGGATAAGCTAATCTCTGTGAAAACATTCTATATTAACCTCTGAATATTGATGTAATACAAACATAGCTATTTGCAATTTTGGGATCTTCTGATACATGTACTGTAAATCTTTCCCACAATATCTATTAAGCGGATTTAGAATAACAGTGTTGTTAGGCCTTCTTCCACTTATATTCCAACAGAGATAGAGAATTTGGACTGCCTAGATACTGCAAAATTACAATTCCATTAAAAATAAACAGCATGGGTAAGAGAAGAATGCTGGGAATTGTAGTTTAGGAACATTGGCAAGTAATAGATTTTCTCCCGCTAATGTAGTCTATTAATGGCCCAATATGATAGCCTGAAGTTCAAAACAGCTGTCACATGAACCTAGTTCTATACTTCTACCCGAAGTTGCTTATGTTTTCTGAAGTAGCCGAAGGACCACTCGGGACGACAGGCTAGTAACAACAGATTTATTTAAGAGCAAAGGCAAACATAGAATAACTTGTCCGGCTTTTATAGCCGGCAGCTGGTAGCGAGGACCAATCGGCGGTGTTCATTTTGGCGCCCTGTCAGGCAGGGACCAATCCGCGTCGTCTTTTGTTGACAGCTCCGGCTTCCGCGTGTCTTGGTGTTTTGACAGCCGCGAGCTGTCAGTGGTTGCGCCTGCGCTGTACGGTGGACGCTTTGACAGCTCAGGCTTCTTCGTAGTCCGGCGTTTGACAGCCGCGAGCTGTCGGTGGTGGCGCCTGCGCGGTGCGGGGAACTTTGACAGCTGTCAAAGTTCCCGCGTGTTTTCCTGTCAGGCTGCTTTTAGTTTATACGCTTTGCTGCTGCCGTATTATTTGAACAGTTAACATATATACATCTCTATCAGGGGATTGTTTACATATATAACACACCCCTTACCCCTCCCCTGGTGCGTTTCCGTCCTCTTGGATGTTTGAACCTGCCCACTGATAGTCTTTTAGGTAGGTGGGTGGTCTCCGATTCCTGGTTGAGCGGCGAAGGGGTGGAGGGTGGTCAGGTTCCGGGTCTTCGTTTTGGTGTTCTTCTTCCTGGTTTGGCATAGGCAGCATTTCCGGTGGGAGCTGTATGCTGGCATTGGTTGGTTGCCCAGAATTGTGTGGTGGTTGTCTGGGTCTGAGCTGATCAATATGGCGGCGTATGTTGCCCTGTGCTTGCGTAGCTATAAGGTATGAGATGGGCCCTGTTTGTTTTATTACTGTCCCTTGGACCCACTTGTTTTTATCTGTGTATGATCGTGCCCAAATTAATTGACCTGGGTTGAGTGTGCGGGCAGGGTGGGGGTGCGGTTCTTTTTCTGGATACGTGTCAGGGTGCAGTCTGTCCAGACGTGTTATTAGCCTTCTCCCCCATCTTAATTCTGCTGGTGATTTGCCGGTCGTGGAGCATGGTGTTGTGTGTTGTGCTAAGAGGAACTGGCTGAGGCGCCTCTGCCAGTTTCCTTTAACAAATTTTTTTAATGCTTCTTTTGTGGATCGTACCATAATTTCAGCCATTCCGTTTGACGATGGGTGGAACGGCGCCGACGTGACCAGCCTAATACAATTCTTCATAGCGAAGATCTGAAATTCACGAGAGGTGAATTGAGGTCCGTTGTCAGAAACTATGGTGTCAGGTAGGCCGTGCGTAGCGAATATTTTTCGTAAAGCTTGAATAGTGGCTTGGGACGTTATTTTTCTAAGGGGGGTGACTTCCAGCCATTTTGAGTGGCTGTCTACTACAATTAAGAAACTTTGGCCTTGGATGGGTCCCGCAAAATCTACATGTATACGTGACCAAGGGTTCCTTGTTGTCTCCCATTTATGGATTGGAGCCTGGGGTGGTTCATTCCTGGTCTCTTGACAGGTATAACACCCACCCACGTACTTTTCTATTTGTTTATCTATGCCTGGCCACCACACATAACTTCTAGCCATCGCCTTCATTTTTACAATTCCAGGGTGTCCTTCGTGTAAAATTTGTAATGTTTGGTCTATGTTTCTCTCTGGTATGATGACCCTATTTCCCCACAGCAGGCATCCTCTATGTGTTGAGATCTCGTTTTTTCTGTTATAATAAGGTTGGAATTGAGGTTGTGGATTTTGAGCTGGCCATCCTGTTGTGGCCCATTTGAGGATTCTGGCAAGTATTTTATCTTTGGCAGAATTATTAGCTATGATGTTTGCAGTCAGGGGGCATTCTGGAAGTTGGGAGATTGCTAAAATCTGGCTGGCTGGGGCTGGGTCTGGGTCCCTGGTTTGTATGGGCAGTCTGCTGAGGCAGTCAGCATGACCCAATTCTTTACCTGGTTTATGTATTAGTTGATAGGAATAGGCTGCTAAGAAGGTTGACCATCTTAGCATTCTCGGGGAGAGAATTTGTGGAGTAGTTTTGTTCCACGTGAATATGCCTAGGAGGGGTTTGTGATCTGTAATTATAGTAAATGGTCTTCCATACAGGTAATCATGAAATTTTTTGACCCCTGCTACTATTGCTAGGGCTTCCCTGTCGATTTGGGCGTAGTTTCTTTCAGCTTTGGTTAGAGTGCGTGAATAGAAGGCTATGGGTCTTTGTGTGCCGTCCTTGAATATGTGACTTAAGACAGCCCCGATTCCATAGGGAGAGGCATCGCAAGCGATGCATATTGGGGTGTCCTCCCTGAAAAGGGTGATAGTTGAACTGTGACAGATAATCTTTTTTAATGATTGGAAGCTATTCTCATGTTCTTTGGTCCAGGACCAAGTTGTACCCTTGTCTAGGAGTCTATGCAGAGGCTCCGCAATAGTGGCCTTATGGGGGATGAAGGCATGGTAAAAATTTAACAATCCTAAAAAGGATTGCAGCTCTTGCTTATTCCTAGGACTGGGTGCGGTTTGAATAGCCTGTAGTTTTTCTGAGGTGGGGTGAATGCCCTGGCTATCTATTTTGTACCCTAGGAATTCAGTGGATGTGACTCCAATAGAGCACTTTTCCCGCTTAAGTTTGAGGCCGGCTTCTCTGAGCCGGCTTAGCACAGCTGACAGCCTGTCAGCTAAGTTCGCTTCGTTTTCTCCGGCGATGAGAACATCGTCGAAGTAGGGGCAGACCCCGGGTATTCCTTTCAGGGTCTTTTCCATGATACCCTGAAATATACCCGGGGCCGCCGATATGCCAAATTGGAGCCTCTTTACCTTAAAGGCACCGCGGTGGGTGACAATTGTCTGGGCCTCCGCAGTGTCCTCAGTGACAGGTAGCTGTAAGTACGCCTGAGTGAGATCGAGCTTGGCGAAAAGGGTGCCCGAGCGGATGGAAGCAAATACGTCCCTTACCGCTGGCACCGGGTAGGCATGGGGGCTGAGGGCTAAGTTGACTGTCGCCTTATAATCAGCGCACAGTCTCACTTCCCCATTAGGTTTGATTGGGGTGACGATAGGGGTCTCCCAGGTTCCCCCTTCTGTGGGCTCAAGCACCCCTAGTCCTACGAGGCGATCAAGTTCGTTTTCGATTTTTTCTTTAAGGGCAAAAGGTACTCTCCTGGCTCTTATCTTAACTGGTTGGATTGCAGGGTCTAACTGTAAGGAGATGGGGGGACCCGTGTATTTCCCTAAAGTGCCATCGAAAACGTCGGCGAACTTATCGCAAACGGCTTCTAGGCTGGGTGTTAGGATGGTGTTAACCCCAGTTAAAGCGATACCTAGTGGACTGAACCAGTTTAGTCCTATCAAATTGGTGCGGTTCCCTGGTGTAACTAAAACCTCCAGGGGACCCTTGAACCCCTTGTACTGCACTACGACCTTGGCTTTTCCTTCCACCGGAATGGGGGTTTTCTGGAAGTCAGCTAGGTGTACCTGAGTTTGTTTCAGGGGAATTTGTCCTCGGCCTTTCTGACAGATCTCCTGATATGTTGTTAGAGAAATTAAGGAAACTGCCGACCCGGAATCTACTTCCATGTGGCAGGGCACCCCCTGAATTCTGACCCAGATCTTAACCTTGGAGCTTATGCTGTTTACCCTGTCCACAGTCTCTACCAGGGGCCCTGGGTGGGGTTCTCTGCTGGCCTGGGCAGCTGGCCTACCTGGGGGGTTTGCCTCCACCTCATTGATGTTGTCCCGGCCCTTGCTGCGGCACACCGGCTTGATGTGGCCAGTCTTCCCGCAATTGTGGCATTTCGCGTTCCTAAAACGGCAACTTCCTCGGGCATGATTGCCCCCGCAGCTGGCACAGGCGGCTCGTTGCTCGTAACGCGGTGGTGGCGGTGGAGGGTTCCTGGACCCCCGGCGGTCCGACGTCTTTCCCCTTCTCGGCTGTCGGTGCTCCATTCGGCGTTGTAGGGCTTCTCCGTCGGTGAAATCTACCGATTCTCCGCTGTCGCTGAAGGCTGCGCTTTCCTGGTAGACGGTCGCGGGGGTCTCTGGGGTCGTGTTGGTCGGCTTCTTCTTGTGGCTGTGTTCGTATGCCATGATCTCCCTGGTCAGCTCGGCCAGGTTCATGTCGGGTTTGGACGTCAGTTTTTTTTGTAGCTTCTCGTCCCTCAGACCGATCACCACCTGGTCTCTGATGCGGTCTTCCAGGTCGGGGAAGCAGCAGTTCCTTGCGGCATGTCTGACCCCGGCGATGAATTCGTTGGCGGGCTCGTCCTGCCGTTGTTTCTTTTGCGCGAATTGCACCCGCCAGTATAGTTCTGATCGAGCCGGCATGTAGTATTTGCTCAGCTGGTCCACCAAGTCCGCGTAGGAGACTTCAGTGATGGGCACTGGGCTGAACAACCCGACGGCTGCATCGTACACCGGGGGCCCGCTGATGTACAGCAGAGCGGCGGCCTTTGCTCGGTCGTCAGTGATCTTACTGACGAGGAGGAATCCCTCGACTTGGCCGAGGTGTGATTGCCATCTCTCGGGATGGCGGGTATCAAACTCCCTCACACGGCCGAAGTTTGCCATGTCGTCCGGTCCTGGGTTGCTCCGATGGAAGTTAAAACTTCCGTGACAGCTCTTGCCGGGAACTCCCTTCCTCGGCCGTGACTTCAGCTCCGGAGCGATCCCACCTTCGTCGCCAGTGAAGTAGCCGAAGGACCACTCGGGACGACAGGCTAGTAACAACAGATTTATTTAAGAGCAAAGGCAAACATAGAATAACTTGTCCGGCTTTTATAGCCGGCAGCTGGTAGCGAGGACCAATCGGCGGTGTTCATTTTGGCGCCCTGTCAGGCAGGGACCAATCCGCGTCGTCTTTTGTTGACAGCTCCGGCTTCCGCGTGTCTTGGTGTTTTGACAGCCGCGAGCTGTCAGTGGTTGCGCCTGCGCTGTACGGTGGACGCTTTGACAGCTCAGGCTTCTTCGTAGTCCGGCGTTTGACAGCCGCGAGCTGTCGGTGGTGGCGCCTGCGCGGTGCGGGGAACTTTGACAGCTGTCAAAGTTCCCGCGTGTTTTCCTGTCAGGCTGCTTTTAGTTTATACGCTTTGCTGCTGCCGTATTATTTGAACAGTTAACATATATACATCTCTATCAGGGGATTGTTTACATATATAACACATTTTCCATTCTGATGTAAAGGTTCTGTAAAGGTAAAGGTTCCCCCGCACATGCGTGCTAGTCATTTCCAACTCTAGGGGCCAGTGCTCATCTCTGTTTCAAAGCCAAAGACCCAGCGCTTGTCCGAGGACGTCTCCGTGGTCATGTGGCCGGCATGACTAGACGCCAAAGGCGCATGGAACGCTGTTACCTTCCCACCGTAGTGGTCCCTATTTTTCTACTTGCATTTTTACGTGCTTTCGAACTGCTAGGTTGGCAGAAGCTGGGACGAGTAACAGGCGCTCACTCTGTTACGCGGCACTCGGGATTCGACCTGCCAAACTGCCGACCTTCTGATTGACAAGCTCAGCGTCGATGTAACAGCAAGCTAAATCCATAGGAAAAAAAATAGCTGGTGGAGAATTAACTTCTTACCCCTGCCCCAGCCACACATTCTATTTTTCTATTTAGATTTGCAGTCTCCCATGAGTTGTTTTGTTTTTAGTAAATAAAAATATGCACAATTAATGTTCTTTTGCCCATCAATTCTAGTTTGGCTACATAATAGCTTTATTTATATTTTTCCTTCCCTGGAGTTGTAATTATATGAGCCCACAAGCTTTCCAAATTGCTTGCTACTACTCATCTCCCTTGCCCAATCCCAGAGGAAGGACTGAGCAAACTGGCATAATTCTAGTAATTAAGGAATCTTGCTGAAATCCTTAGGGATCGTCTTATGGTTCTGCACAGTTTGCTGAATATAAATAATAGTGAAGGAATCCATTAGAAAAGGACCAGATTTGGACCCTTTGACCAGGGAGTACCAGATTTGAGCCATAGAAAAGACAAACTCCCACTAGATGGCAGGAATGAATATTTCTTTGGTTGTCTGGATTTGTCCGGCCCAGATCTGGTAGTCCTTCTTTGACATCCTCTCCAGAAGTTCACATCAGTGTTCACTTATAATCTGGAGTGAACTCTCAAATCATGAAAGGTGACAATATAGTCCATGTTGTCCAGGCAGCTCAAAAATTTATTGATGTTTTAGAATGTTCTGCAGTGGCAGGGATTTCTAACAGGAATATACAAATACCTTTCTTGGATAAAGACCATGTTATTCACTAATACAGATGGTCAGAATTCTTTTTTTAAGTTCTATCTAATTTGATGCTGCACACAGGCACATTCCTGACCTGTCTTCTTCTCCCTCACATAACAGTTTCCTTGTTTTGCATTCACTTACAGTCTTTTTAGGAAAAGAAATATGACCAGAAAGCTGACAGTTTGAGAAACAATTTTTAAAAACAGATATGTGATAATTTGTTGATATTTGTCATGTTTTTTATTTCCTTTTTTCTCCAGAAGTCTACCTTGCTAAATAGTTTCAGTGATGTAGCTTGAAAAAAGAAATCTATCTGACACAAATCTCGTTCTAAGCAGTCCTTAAGACTATAAAACAGAATCAAAGCTCACCATAACACAACAGAGGAATCCAAACAATGAGCATTACAAACTGCTTTGGTTAGATATATATCTGCAGAAGCTGATAATAAGGAAGTTCTCTGCCCTGAACTAGCATCTCCATTGCCTTTCTAAATCCTAATTCAGCAGAGAAATACAATTCTCTGATCCTAGGCCACTATTACCAACTACAAGACCAGAAAATATGAAATAAAGGAAGGAGTGTTTGACCTAATATCCAGAAAACCTGAGTTTATAGTAAAATTAGCCAATTGTGGACGCGGTGGCTCAGTGGGTCATGGCCACATGACCATGGAGACGTCCTCAGACAAGCGCTGGGTCTTCGGCTTTGAAACGGAGATGAGCACTGGCCCCTAGAGTTGGAAACAACTAGCACGCATGTGCGGGGGAACCTTTACCTTTACCTTTACAGAACCTTGCTTCATTTCTTCTCGCTATAAAATTGGAATCCTCTTAGTTTGCCACACAAGATTGTCTAAGGGACAAATATTGTAAGTGTTTGGGTAATCACTCCAGCTATGAAAGTGAGAAATCCAAATAATTGGAAACACATACTACTAAGTAACAGAAAGTATAGGAAGTTAACAGAATAGGTAAAGCCGCCACTGCTAATTTTCATTAGTGTCTGGGAACCACTTTATATTCAGCTTTGAGTCACAGTATAAGAATTATTTGGTGGTGGCTTTCAAGCCATCTGCTCTTTCCTGTCAGATAAGCCATCTGCCTTTCTGGGTGGGTGGCCCAGAAGTTTGCATTTGCTAAGGACAGGAACAAATCACTTACTCCTTATGAGTAGCACGGTAGTATAATCAGCCAGTGATAGTTAAATGAACATGAAATTTTGCTTAATGGAGATGGCCAGATTCTTTGCATCTAGAACAAAAATGCTTTTCAGACAAATTCCAAATGAATGAATTTATGAATTTATATTCTTGGTATTCAATCCATTTGCACTACCATTTGAGTAACATATGTAGACTTATTGCATACCATGCCTACGCAAGGAAACATCTCTGTTAAAATCAATATAGTGGTTACAAATAGGTTTCCAGGCCCAATTTAAAGTAGAAGCCATTACCTACAACAGGGGTCCCCAAGCCCTGGGCCACGGCCTGATACCAGCCTTGAGCTGTTCAGAACCAGGTCATGGAAGTGATGGGCGAACACGTGCACACGTGCACATATCCCCACTAGCACAAGCAGCAAGTGTGTGTGCATATGCTAAATTTGTGTGTGGTGGGCACATGTGCCCACCAGTTGTGCAAATGGAGCTGTGCTCGCACATGCACATGCCGACCTCTCGCACGGACTCCTCCTCTCTACCACCACACCGGTCCACAAAGCTGGAAAGGTTGAGTAACTCTGACTTACAGCCATATGTGGAGCAACAAGGAGTATAACATCAGTAGGCTGGAAATGTAAGACTGAAATAGGAAGCTTTTATCACCTTTGGTGAACTTATTAAAGAGCTAAAACAATATCAGATGGAAATTATCGGATGTAATTCAAACAATTTTGAAAATCAATATACAAGTTATACCAAAATCTTTTTTGTTGGGGTTTATGAATAAAACATTGGGAAAATCACATGGTGTTTTATGGTTATATTATATATGATAATAGCAGCATGAATTTTATGTGCTCAGCACTGGAACGACCCTACAATACCTCAATGGAGGAATGGCTAATAAAGATGATAAAACTGGCAATGGTAGCCAAATTAACAGTCCTTATGAGAAAAAAAACACTGAAGAAATTCATCTACAATTGAAAGCCCTTTGTGGAACTTTTGCAGGAGATGGAGAAAAATCAAATATTGACATATGAATTGATGATTGTTATAATTTAAAGAAAAGAAACAATTTTTTTTTATTTACCTGCCTTTTTGGGAAAATGAGCATGTTATAAACTAAGAATCAAATGTAAGTGTTCTTTATATCCTTGGCAGTAACCAGGAATCAACACTGATTCAAAGGCAACTCTACCAGGGTCTAGAACAACTTGCCACAGCAGACTCGCTCTGGCCATCTTGCCATGGGACAACTCGCCGCAGGACAATTCAACAACACCAAGCTCTGGTTCACTCCAGCCTCAAGGACTTCTAACTTAAGAACATTCAAACATAAAGCAAGACAAGGCCTGCTGCAATTCACTTGTCCCTCTCTTCAGTTATTATGCATTGAATTGCCCTATGAGTTGTCCCCAGTGAGTCAGCCCAAACAAGTCGGTCGCAGTGAGTAGTCCTATTTGGCCACTACCATCACACCACTCTGGAAAAAAAACACCCTAAAGAAAGAATACCTAAAAGCATGCTCAGAAACCTCAGAAAAAAAATATGTGAAAATTTAATGGCACAGCCCTCTGCACAACCACAGAAATACCCTCTTTCCAGCATATCACAGTTTACACCATTGCCAAGCTTGACTACTGTATTTATGTCCCACTTAAATTCTGAAAGGTGGCTATCATAGAATTCTTTGGTGTTTTTTAGTTGGGGAAACATTCACCCCACAGGTCCTGTGTAGGTAGCAATATAAGCCATTTTGTTCTTGGTCCTGAGACTTTTGTTCTCTCTTTGTGATGACAAAATTAAAATCTGCAAGCACAGCAGCCTGAGAACTCATCCTATGGCATGGTATACTTCCTGTGCCCTTACAAAAAACATTGCAAAAAGCTTTCCACATTTTACCCAAAGTAGCAATTAGCAGCTCATCAATTGTTCAAGAGCAGCTAATTAGCAGTTTCCCTTGGAATCTGCTTTTGGTATCATCAAGCAAGCTCAGATTTGAGCACGCTAGAGATTTCTGACGTTTTGCCCAGAAGTAAATAGCCTGGATGGGTTTTGTGAAGAAAGCAAAGCAAGAAAAGAGGAGCTGAATTAAGGTGTCATTTGTGCTGTTTTCGAAGTCATCCAGAGGAAATAATAAATAATCTAATTTGAACATTATCCACATTTTCCTAGTCCCATCATTCAATAGTGTACCATGACTCACCAAGCTATAATAAGACTGTTTAAAGGAAGTCTTCATCGTGGTTTAATCCAAGCTGGGGATAAACAACATGGCGACTGCTTTAGAAAGAAGGTTGCAGTTTATTGAAGAGGAGAGCCAGACAGGAAGATGGCTCTGGAAGAAAGAGAGAAGGGCTGAGCAAATGTAGGGAGTGGGTTTTTATACCCTCTGGAGTCTTTTTTTTGGAGTTGTTTCCTGTTCCTGTTTTGAGGCTTTGTATTTCCTGTGTCATGTATTTTGACCTGTGTCCCTTTGACATCTGTGAGTTAATCCTATTATGTCCTTTCTTAAGACTTTGGGTGGGGTATGTAGATTTTAGGTGTCTTTTGTCATCTTAATCTTCTAGCATCTGCATTTCTACAGAGCTGATTTCTGTTTGAGGGAGGGAGACCTGGGGCTACTAAGAAAAACTGGGTATGCTTAAACCTTTGAGGAAATATATTTTTCTGCCTTTTTAATATTTCCTTCTCTGGGGGGCTGACTTCCCACAAGACTATGAATCTTATTGTAAAGCTTTGGCTACTTTCAGAAGTGACATGGAGCTTAGACTTTACTATTATTAAGCGAAGTGTCTTTAGAATTAACTTTTAAAGTAATGAAAAGTTGCAGAAAGAAGGCATTTTTCCATGTTTCTCCATAAACAAATAAGTTATAGTATGGATACCTTCAGACTTGCAAAATCTTTTTTTTAATATTACATCCTTAAAGTACTCCAGTAACAGTAAGAAAAAGATGCAAAACATTTTCTCAAACAATACCTAGACCCTTCATTGTCTGCCCGATCAAAGAACATAAACATGATCTTGTTTATTTTTCATAACTTGGAATGTCTATTATTTCTATTCCTTCTTTTTTGACTTGAAAAAAGTTTTCCATAATTAGCTTCAAAGCCAAATAGAAATGGTACATCTTACAGAATAACACACTGGAGAGCCAGAAACTCTTGATAGTAAGTTCTAAATCATCCAAGGAATCAGTCAATAATAATAATAATAATAATAATAATAATAATAATAATAATAATAATAATAATAGTAGTAGTAGTAGTAGTAATGATGATGATGATGATAATGATGCAGCTTCCTGCAATAACTCCAGCAAAGCTACAAAAAAACTGCGCTACTCGGAACATCTTACTTTTTAAGGAGATACCTGGTTGATACCTAGGATGCTGGCAGCAACCCGTGTCAACCATTAGTGCCAGTCAATTTGAGTGTTCAGTTGACTGAGTTTCATGTTTTATGAATAAAAGTTTTATATAACAGTAGTAGTAGTAGTAGTAGTAGTAGTAAATCATCCAGATTTACAGTGCAAATGGTGTCTGATAAATAAATGAATGGACAGCAGCAGAACACTCTTGCCCATCTGTTTCAGCAGTTCTTCTGTAATACAACTTTTTAATAATCTAGAGGTCACAATAATTAATAAGAAGGAATTCTGCTGTTTTGGGCTGTTTATGGGCATATGGCACTGCTATGAAGAAGGGTGAGGCAAAGCTGACCTAGAATTCAACCACAGCATCCTGTCTTTTAAGAATGCAACCAATGCTACCTAACTTGAAGAAATGAATGCTTTATATGAGATGCAGTGTCTCCAGACTTAACACATAAGCACAGTATCCTCATAATCATAAAACAGAAAAATGGGGGCGGGTTAATCAGACATCAGTTGAACTCACCCTTGAGTTATTCCTCTGACAATGGGGCTATTTTTTGGTGCCTTGGGCCTCCGTTTAGAAAACACAACTGTCTCACTCTTTGGAATGTATCACCAGACTGTGACTGGTTGATGACAGGGACAGTGCATGTTGGTTCCCACAACCATAATGCACCAGTGTATAGAAGTCATTATAATAGCTCCAGATATTTGGATCTCTCGCCCTTCATTGTGTTTTCAAATAGCTGTGAAACTATGGCTTTTCGGGAGAGCATTAAGGGATGAGTAAAGTCTTTACCACATGCAAATAGTGGTGCGTCAGTCTGACTGTTACTGGTTATCTCATTTTTATTGTTTTGATTTTATTCTGTGCTGGTCTGATCTAAACTGCCCAGAGTCTTTGGAAATGGAATGGTGTATAAACTGAAATACTTAAAGAAATAAGTACCAACCAAAGTCCTGGTTTCACACTATCAACAATTTGGTGAGCTTTTAGTAAACTAGCTATAAAGTGATATATCTTTCAACTTCATTTCACAAAAATTATCTCCCTTTCCTCGGTTAGCATATTATTTAGTCTTCTGATCAAGCTAGCAGTTGCATGGCACATTAAATCTGTTTTGTTTATTTCTGCATGAAGCAGGAAGAGTGTGTGTTAATAGTGGAAAATTACAATGAACCGAGACTGGTGCATGAGAAGGATTATCTAGGCACTTGCCAGGACTCATAGTTGTACAGGTAGCCTAAGGCTCAGAACCCTAGCCAGAATACTCTTTATCCTTGGGGATTTGACCACTTAGTAGTCAAACCACTGGGTAGCCCTTATGCAAAGGACATAGTAGTAAAGATGTTCTCCAGCTTGTTTGTTCCTTGATTCTCTCCCAGGCCAACAAAATACCTTATGGCTACAGCACTAAGGAGGTAAAGGATCATATTTCAAGTGGATTTCAAAACATGGAACCAGCCCTGGGAATACATCAACTCTCTTATTGTCAAGGTTCTTGCCCTACTGTCCTGATTGCAGAAAATAAATACATTTTGACAGCCTAAGTAGAACCTAAGTATCACCATCTTATAAGCATAATAAAAATAAAATAAATTGATAAATTTGTAGGATGTTTTCAACAGTCTCTTATACCTGGCGACATTGTGCTACAAACTGCAAGTTATGTTCTCTACAATAATTAAATTATGTTTGTTGAATTCTAGTTGTTTATTTATTTATTAAATTTATATACCGCCCTTCTCCCGAGGGACTCGGGTACAAATAAGGTCTTCAGATGAATCTGAATAGGTTTAACTACTGGCCTGTTCTATCTAATAAGGAAAGGATAGTCAATTGATCAAGGTAAATATCAAATCCTCTTTGACACAGAGAGACTATTACATCCATCTCTTTGAAGAATTCTGTCCTGTGTTCAGAATGTTCCATCAGATTCCAGGCTCCTTCAGATTAAGCTGATTCTCTATGTATGTTTCAATCTGGTTTACACTTGGAATTAAAGCAGAATTTGTATTGTTATCCTGGTAAACAAGCTCTGCACAAAATTAATGAACCATAGAATCATAAGGCTGGAAAGCATCTTGGAGTTCTTCAATATCAACCTCTTCCCAAGGCAGGAGTTCTTATATTAGTGTAATGTGGCGCAGGCTTAATGACTATGAAGAGACAGCTGGTATGCAACGGAGAACGATTTATTCAGTGAGGAACCGGACAGCTGACAGCGTGTTTTGGTCACCCTTTTATACAGGAGCCAACAAACTCTGATTGTCCAATCCCAATCAGCGTATTCTCCCGCCGTGGAACTCTTTCCAATCAGCCGGCGGCAGCTTTGACAGCTAGGAGCTGTCAACAAGCTGCCGCGTGTTCACTGTCCAATTGACTCTTGCCGCCTGGCTTCGAACTGTCAGGGAGCTGTCAACGGTTTACCTCATAACTTAACACCCCTTCCCCCCCCCGAAACTGGAATGAATAAACATGAACTTATTTTAACTTTTGAATTGCAGACGTGAATTCCTTATTTGCGTTCTATCTTATTGTTTTTGGACCATTCATAATCCTTTAGATAAGCAGGGGGCCTTCTGGTTCTGCAGGAACAACGGAGGGGTACTCTGGTATTCTGATCCCCTTCCACATGAACGGGAGGAGAAGGTGGTTGTATTAGTTCGGCCCCCATGTCCCCATAAGTTAGGTCTGCTTGTAGAGGAATATCAGGGTTAAGGTCTTGGGGCGTATAATCCGAATTAGTGGGGTTCTGTTGCCCTTGTGGCCCATTAGTTCCTGTAGGTGGTGATGAGTTCCTTGGTAGGTGAGTTTGGTTTTGTACACCCCGCTTCCTAAGTTGATCTACATGCCTCCTAATGTGGCGGCCCCCACCCATGTCAATAATGTAGGACAAGGGACCCGTTTGATTGACTACGACCCCCTGGATCCATTTGTTCCCCACCCCGTAGTTCCTTGCCCACACAAGTTGACCACTAATGAAAGTTCTGTTAGGAATGGGTTGTTCAACCTCGGCTGCAACTCTGTCCGGATGCATTCTGTCCAGTCTGGTCACAAGCCGACGACCCCAACGTAGTTCTGCTGGAGACTTCCCCGTGGCCGTGCAAAGGGTGGAATGCTGGGCCAATAAAAACTGGGCCAAGCGACGGTGCCAGTTATCTCTGATGATTTTGCATAGTGCATCTTTTGTGGATTTCACCATAACTTCTGCCAAGCCATTGGATGACGGGTGGAACGGAGCAGAAGTGACGTGCCTAATTGAGTTGTCCCTGGTGAAAATCTGGAAATCATTAGAAGTAAATTGGGGTCCGTTGTCTGAGACCAGAACGTCAGGGAGACCATGAGTGGCAAAAAGCCCCCTTAGTACTTGTACAGTAGCAGCAGTGGTCATACTGGTAACAGGGATGACCTCCAGCCATCTTGAATAACTGTCCACCACTATTAGGAATATTTGTCCCTGGAAAGGCCCAGCAAAATCTAAGTGTATTCTGGACCAAGGATTTCGGGTTGTTTCTCATTTGTGAACTGGGGCTTGAGGTTGTGCTGACCTGGATTGTTGACAGAGATAGCACCCGGCCACATGTGTTTCAATGTCTTTGTCCAGGCCTGGCCACCACACATAGCTTCAGGCCAAAGCCTTCATTTTAACTACCCCTGGGTGGCCCTCATGTAGTGTTTGGAGGGCCCTAGTTCTGTGTTTGTCAGGGACTACTACTCTGCTGCCCCAGAGTATACAACCCAGATGGGAAGACAGTTCATGTCGTCTGGTAAAGTAAGCCTGGAACTCTGTTCCTAGGCTTTTGGCCTGCCATCCTAAGGCGACCCAGGCCAACACTCTACTAAGAATGTTGTCTGTAGCTGTTGCTGCTGCAATGTCTTTTGCTAACAGTGGGCATTCAGGCAGTTCCTGGATTGCTAGAATGTTACCTGCTGGTGCTGGGTCAGGGTCGTTACCTGGCAAGGGCAGTTTGCTCAACCCATCTGCGTGACACATTTCTTTACCCGGCTTGTGGACTAGTTTAAATGTATAAGCGGATAGGAATGTTTACCACCTCAAGATCCTGGGAGACAGGATTTGAGGTGTCTGTTTATCACAGGTGAATAATCCTAACAAGGGTTTGTGATCTGTAAAAATTGTAAACTGCCGGCCATATAAGTAGTGGTGAAATTTTTTCATGCTAGCTATAATTGCTAACGCTTCCTTGTCAATCTGCACATAATTACGAAAGCGTTCTTGAGTAAAAAGCAATAGGTTTTTGTACCCCATCTTCCAGCAAGTGACTTAGAACTGCTCCAATCCCATAGGGGCCGGCATCACAAGCTACACAAAGTGGCTTGTCCTCTGTAAAATGGGTGACAGTGGAATTGCTGGAAAGTAAGTTTTTTAGATACCTGAAACTAGTGTCATGAAGTGAAGACCACTTCCAAGGAGCCCCTTTGTCAAGTAATCTGTGTAAGGGTTCAGCAATGGTTGCCTTTTGGGGCAGGAAAGCGTGATAAAAATTTAGAAGCCCCAGAAAAGCTTGCAATTCAGTTTTATTTTTTGGAATTGGGGCAGATTTAATGGCATTTACCTTGGAATCAGTGGGGTGGATTCCCTGAGCATCAGTCCTGTAACCTAGGAACTCAGTGGAAGTCACTCCAATAGAGCATTTTTCCCTTTTTAGCTTGAGACCTGCAGTACGGAATCTGCTTAGTACAGCCTGCAGTCTCTCCACCAAAACTTCTTCCGATTCCCCAGCAATTAATATGTCATCGAAATAGGGGCAAACCCTGGGAATTCCTTTTAAAGTTTTTTCCATTACCTCTTGAAAAATGCCTGGAGCCACTGAAATGCCGAACTGAAGGCGATTTACTTTAAAAGCCCCGCGATGTGTCACAATGGTTTGCGCGTCCGCTGTTTCCTTGGTGACAGGGAGCTGTAAGTATGCCTGCGCCAAATCAAGCTTGGCAAAGATGGCACCAGAACGAATTGCAGAGAGGACGTCTTTGACTGTGGGGACCGGGTAAGCATGCGGATTTAATGCGCGATTAAGGGTTGCCTTAAAGTCGGCGCAGATTCTTACCTCTCCATTAGGCTTAACCAGGGTAACAATAGGGGTTTCCCAATTTCCTCCCTCCACTGGTTCCAGCACCCCAGGTTTTACCAGCCGGTCCAGTTCGCTCTCAATTTTGTTTTTGAGAGCAAACGGGACTCTTCTAGCCTTAATTCTAACTGGTAAAACTTCTGGTCTTAATTTTAAGGTAACAGGGGCCTGTGTATTTTCCTAAAGAGCCATCGAATACGTCTGCAAATTGTTTGCAGACGGCTTCGAGGCCTTTGGCCTGGGTGAAGTTGACTCCCTCTAGTCTAATTCCCAAGGCCTCGAACCAGTCGAGCCCTATTAAACTGCCTCGATTTTCTTCAGTAACCAGGATGGCTAAAACCCCTCGGAACCCCTTAAACTCTACCAATATTTTGGCCCTCCCCCTTAATTTGATCGGGGCTTTTTGAAAATCTGCTAGTTGAATTTGGGTGGGTTGCAAGGGGATTTGCCGCTTGCTGCGGCTACATATACCCTGGAAGGTTTCAAACGAAATGATGGAGACCGAGGACCCTGAGTCTACCTCCATTTTGCATGGGACCCCTTGCAACCGAACCCCAATTCTAACTTTAGGCCTTAACAACTGGTGGATTGATGGCGGCCCCCTACCCTTGCTTACTGTTTGTACCAAGGACCAAGAGGGATTTCCACTTGGGGTAGGTGTGGGTCTCATACCTGGCGGTGATGCCTTGAGCTCGTGTAGGTTCTCTCGGTTCCGATTGCGGCAAACGGCATGGATGTGCCCGGTTTTACCGCAACCATGGCACTTGGCGTTGCGGAATCGGCAGGTGGCTCTGGCATGAGCCCCTCCGCAGCTGGCACGTTTGCCTCGGTTCTCTCGGGCTGAGGTTCTGATAGCTGGAGCTTTTGTTGGTGGCCCTCGGGTTGTTCAGCCCACTTCCCCCGTCGTGGCGGCTTTGGAGCTTTTAGAATTTTCGTACGATGGCATCGACCTCGGCCTCGTCCTCATTCCCCCAGTTATCGCTGTTTCTTATGTCGTCCTGATAGACCGACCCGTTCGGCCTGTTGCCCGGTTGTGCTGGATATTCCTGATGGCTATCTTCATGTGCCATAATTTCCATCGTGACCTCCGCCAGGCCCATCGTAGGCTTCGCAATTATTTTCCACTGAAGCCGTTCATCTTTGAGCCCTAATACTATTTGGTCTTGAATTCTGTCGAGGTCGGGAAATTGGCACCTGCAGGTGGCGTGACGCACCCCTGCAATGTAGTCGGTTGGAGACTCATCAGGGAATTGGCACAGACGAGCAACATTTACACGCCAAAAAAGTTCGGATCTCTTTGGCATGTTTGCAGTCTTTCTGTGAGATCCGCGTATGACACCGTAGCGACCAGTTCCGGGCTGCAGAGTCCGACGGCGATGTCATACACAGCCGGCCCACTGAGGCACAGTAACGCTGCGGCCTTAAGCCAGTCTTCGGTAATTTTATTTACCAGGAGGTAGCCTTCCACTTGTCCCCAGTGCGACTCCCAGCGCTCGGGTTGACAGATGTCGAATTCTCGAATATGTCCGAGGTTGGCCATACTGTCCTGGTCCTGAATAAACAAAAACTTTTATGAAAGATGGAAACCTTTATATGGACTTTTTTTGCTGAAAGAAGGAAGGAAGGAAATGATGATTTATAGATTTGAAGTTTAAGAAAGATGTGGATTAAATGAGGGGCTGAAAGGATTTGTACAGGTAGTCGTAGACTCATGACCACAATTGAACCCCAAATTTGTTGCTAAGCATGGCAGTTGTTAAGTGAATTTTGCCCCAGCACAACCTTTCTTGCCACAATTGTTAAGTGAATCACTTCAGTTATTAAATTAGTAACACAGTTGTTAAGTGAATCCGGCTTCCCTGTTGACTTTCCTTGTCAGAAAATCACAAAAACTGATCATACGACCCCATGACACAGCAACCATCATAAATACAAATCAATTGCCAATGTCTGATCACATGACCATGGGGATGTTGCAATGGTTATAAGTGTAAAAAACAATATGTCCCCTTTTCCAGTGCCACTGCAATTTTGAGCAGTCACTAAATGAATTGTTGTAAGTCAAGGACGACAAAAGAAGGATTATAAAATTATAATGTATCTGTTGAAGGTTGGAAGTTATTTATATATTTCTTTAGTTTGTTTTTCATTTGTTGTACTTTTTCTTTTTTTCTTCCTTTTCAATTTATCTTTTATTCAATGGAAAATTTATTAATCAATACCATTATTTTTTAAAAAGGAGAGAAATAAATAAGGTTAAAAAAATAGTTATGTCGAAGAGAATGGATAGTCTGACCTACTTGACTTCTAGTCTCACACACAATGCTATTCTCAACAGATTTTGTACTTAGAACATTCTCCATCAACATAAAAAAAATTAACGTTGCTAATTGGGAATAATTGTCTGACACCCCTGCTATCTTTAAAGGCCTTCCTTGATAACAATGCCAAAAAATCTGTTGCCAGCTATAGGGGAAGCCGGAGGAGATGCTCTCCTCAGAGAAGCACGCCTGCTACACACAATTACATCTTTCCTTCTTTCATGAATTTTTATAGTTCAATTTTGATTGAGTGCCCCTCCTAAACTGAAGTAGTCTTTTTTATACGGTATTATTGAGACACTTTCTTGTCATTTAACTACCACTGTTTCATCGTTTGAAATGTTTTAGATGTTTCTGGCCATTCAAAAAGCCTCAATTATTAAGTGAATTAAAAACATGATAAATAAGTAAATAAATCTATACTAATCCTGGTAGGGCTAGTATTGTTGTTTAGTTCTGACCCACAGTCATTTAATTTCCACTTTTCCACACAGGTGTTTGAGTCAGATAAGTTTAATTAGTCAGGGTTTCAGCAGCTAACAACTTAACCCCAATAGCTGGTCTGTTATAGTCTTGATCCTCCAGAACAATCCAATCAACTGTGCCTCTAATTGACTGTTTAACTTTTATTACAACAATGTCTGGCATCTCTTGCTCTTTCCCTTTCTTCCAGCCATGCTCCCCCTGTGGATTCTGCATCCTCTTGCCACTTCCTTCCTTCCAGTAAATAGATTAGAAACTTTTGCACAATTTATTATGTCATGGGCTCCTTCCCTTCCTCTATCCCAGGAGATAAGGCACCAGAGCAATCCCACACACCTGTAAGCACCTTCCCCCTTGTTCCTTTTCTTAAATTCTGCTTACCAAAGCTGATTAGACAGAAAATAACTTTTGTGATTGCCAGAGAAGCATTTGCCAGA
This sequence comes from Vipera ursinii, assembly GCF_947247035.1. Taxonomy (NCBI): domain Eukaryota; kingdom Metazoa; phylum Chordata; class Lepidosauria; order Squamata; family Viperidae; genus Vipera; species Vipera ursinii. The sequence goes on from NC_139517.1 coordinate 31,522,162, forward strand.
AATGTAAAGCCCTTTTCCAACTGCACCACCATACATCTCTTCCATGCAGCTGATCTCCAGTGAAATATGGAGCCTAGGTATGTTTGTATTTTTAAAAATAAAACAGGAACACATTTGCAGCCAAAAGTAACATCAGCTGCAAACCTCTCAGTAGTCAGGATTCTTATATAGAGTGGAATAAAGAGGTTGTGTTTTAGATGTTTGACTGAAAAAGATTTCCAGTGATTCATGAACCTTGAAATCTGTTTTTTCTGGATATGATGCTGTTGAAGACATGCTTGTTCATTGCAGCTGCTTTTTAGACCACCCACTGTCTCTCTGACTGTAAATAACAGGAGCCGGTTGTTTCTCCCCATCAACCATTTCCCTAGTCTCTTAAAAGAAAGTCACACATCTTAGATGTTGTAACATAATCTGCTAACTGTGAGTTAGCAATACATAAATATGCAATGTAATACTCTATTTAATATCTTTAGATAGTCTCTTCCATTCTGCAAATCTTGATAGAGCCAACTTCATACCCAGAATAATTTCAGATGGTCAGCTTTTCTGTCATGAAAGATACAGGAAGCTGGGAATAAAATGTACTAGGGTTTCTCTCAACTACATACAGGCTCTATTTTATGCAACATAACACAAAGAATTTCTGCTGCTCTGGTAGTGACACTCAGTGCTTGAAAATGGGATTTCTTGGCCTGAGATAATTATGATAAAAGTTTAAGGGGATAGGGCATGAAAAGACTGGGGAAAAACCAGGTTTAATCAAATACTCAGAGGCATTTTATTCCATGATTTTCTCCATATCTTTCTGAAACATCATGCATCAAGTTCTATTTGCTAGACATCAAGAAAGTTTTTATTGAGAAACAAAATTAATCTCCCAAACTTAAAACAATCTCATATCAGTTCTAGAACACACTAGAAACAATTAATGTGCACTGAGACTTCAATGAATAATGCAACCTTTAGGCATATTTATTTGGAAGTAGGTTCCATTGAATTATTACTAAATAACTATATCACAGGATTTTTTTAGATTGTGTTGTCATAAAAACCAGTAAGGAAGAAATAAAAAAATCAGGCTAAACTTTGGAAAAACCAACATTTTATGATGTCTAGCAAAATAGCAATAATTTATTATCTATTATTCTACCGGATTTTTAATTATCATCATCCCACCATCCCTCACAATAATGCACTTGAAGAACTTATTAGAAGCGGCTTCAGACTTATGAAGAAAACAATTGTGTTGCTTGTGTGACTCCTATCCTGATGATGAAGTTTTTAAAAACATAGCTGTTCTCCCAAGCTTTGAAGTAGGATGGTTGTGGGGCCCATTTGTTTGTTTTATAATGTATAGAATGCAGTTTGCCTGGACACATTTTCATTTTCTCATTATTTTCTATCCTTTAAGCCATTTAGAGTTATTTTTGACTCAGGCAGCCTCTAAATAAAGCCACATCTAATATGTTAATTGGAGATCTGTAAAACAGGGCTGTAGAGTGCTTAAGCTTCACTTCCAGAAAGTTGCTTCAGAGTTCCAAGGATGCAAACACAGCATCTACCAACAACTTCATTAGCCAGTTTTTCCCTGGGATCATGCTGAAAGCATATGCAGAAAGCAGCCATACAATCCAAAGTAGCCATTTTAAGGAGTTGCAGACAGATTCAACAGCTTCAAGCCAAGTTTTCAATTCTGGGAGTTGAAGTCCACAAGTCATAAAAGTGCCAAGTTTGAAGACCTCTGAGTTAAGCAAAGTTCATACCTGGATGTGAGACAACAACCCATATCTGAGAAGGAACCATTGGCAAACCACTTCTATCCTAATACTAAGAAAACCATATAGATGTGTCTATGTAGTCACCAAGAATTATGCTTAACTTGACGGAGATTTTACGTACATACAGTAGGTAATAGTAAAAGTTTCCCCAGTCAAGTCAGATCTGGCTCTATGGGGCAATGCTCATCTCCATTTCTTAGCCAAGGGAGCCAACATGTGGCCAGCATGACAATATGTAAAAGGCGCACTGAACACTGTTACCTTCCCACTGTAGAGGTTCCTATTTATCTACTCACATTTGCATGCTTTCAAAATGCTAGATGGGCAAGTAATGGGACTTTGGGCAAGTAATGGGATCTTGGGTCTCAAACCTGGGCTGTTGGCTTTCCTGACAAACTCAGTGTCTTTAACCACTGAGCCAACACGCCCCTTTGTGTATATAATGTTTTAAAATTTGGGAGGTGCATTTTCTTCAATTGCATTCTACAAATTAGGATAAAAGAGAAAATGGAATTTAAGCATATTAGTAGACCACTCTTTAAGCAAAAGTGACAAGGAATATTCTGAACATGCTCAAGAGCACTCTTTTCTTTATGGTATTTGATATAACCCAAGGCTAAATGATACCACTGAAAATACATACTAGCAATGGGGGGGGGGGGTGAGTAACATAACGAACTATGGCCAAAAATGCTCTCAGCCCCCTTTCTCATAAAGATGTACTATGTATGCAAACATAGGAGAGTGCCTTATGGGATTTTAAGCCATAGTTAAAACTCTCTCACTCTCTCTCTCTCTTTCTCTCTCTCTCTCACACACACACACATACACACCACTGCTATGCTGGTATCTTCTTGGTTCAAATTAAGCTCTTATTTTGTTAAGTAGTTTGAAATGCTCATCCATGTCTCAACTGAAACAAGAAAAAGAAATGGGAGTGGTATGAAACATCAGCTATTGCCTTCTCTTCAATTTTGTAAAATGTCGCATTAGTTATATCCAGCATTGTTAGAATTCAGATTTATTTTTGAGTTTGAGACTGAACTTAACCCGCACATAATCATGTGGAACAATGACTCACCATGCTTGAAATACCCTCCTGTTCTCTTCTACACACATGGCTTGTTCATTCCAGCTTAATTATTTAACAGTTCATTAGATGACTTTTGCTTCCATTCTCATATACACATACACTAGATTGCTTACAACTTAATAAGAGACAAAAGGAGCTTCTGAGAAGGAATATTCCTACTGGGTGGAGTGATTCCTCACTCTTGGTGGACACTTTCCTTTGACTTTCATGATTAATTGCTATTCATAATTACTCAGTACAGTTCTATATTATTTCCTCCTCACCAATGCTTTAATTTCATTTCATCTTCCAACTTCTCAGCACTCTTCTGGTACCCAGCGCACTGAGGGACTTGGTTAAGTTCCTTAAAGCAAGAAAATGCCATTCTTGACTAGTGACCTACAATAAAGTTGACTTGGCCTGATCCATCAGGATTCATTCATTCATTCATTCATTCATTCATTCATTCATTCATTCATTTACTGCATTGCCCATCTCACCTAGGTGACTCTGGGAGGTTTAAAACAACATAATAAAACAATAAAAACATATGAACAAAAGTACAGATTAAAAACTGAGTTAAGAACAAAGTGAAAACTTTAGAGGTTAAAAGCGAAAATCAAAGTTAAAAAATTCAGAAGGCTAAAGGTTAAGAAGGCAGCAGGAGTGCCCTCAAGCATTACTCCTGCTATAATGGCCCTTTCAATTCCATAATTCTATGTCCCATTGTAGAAGTAATAGTAATAATGTAATACCATTAGTACTAGTATAAGTTCTACTAATTAATAAAAATCTTGGGGATAGATTTTGTTAGGAAGGAAGTGCAAATGAAGGACTGTGATAAAAGAAGGCTCAGGGCCTACCTAAGAACTATAATCTCTGAACTAGCAGCAGCTCGCACCTAATAAAAAATTGTGAAATACATACATAAACAGACAGACAGCCCTATTATAATTTGCACTTTGCTCCTAAGGATTTCCAACACTGGAAGTTTATAAGAAGAGACTGGACAGCCATTTGTCTGAAATGGTAGGGTTTCCTGTCTTAGCAGGGGGTTGGACTAGATGACCTCCAAGGTCCCTTCCAACTTATTATTATTATTATTATTATTATTATTATTATTATTATTATTATTATTATTATTATTTCTACTCAAGACAAAAAAGTGCTTCTTCAGAACATAGAAATAAACACTAATGCTAAACTGAATTCAGGCTTCATATTACATTCTAGTTCCTTGTAACAATATGTTAATATTTTTCCTTTTCTATTCTTTGTGCAATAATGAAGCAGCATAGCTTTTCGCAATCTTTTCCTTTTTTTCTCATTTTCCATGAGAAAAACACTCTTTCCCCTTCAGCAGCTTTCCTCCATACACATTACATGATTATGTTTTGTTTGTATGAGGTAAACCAAACTTTGAAAACCAAATAGAGAAATAATAACACTAGAAGGTAGGAATCTCTGGAGCAAAATAGTAGAGGGGAGCAGAGTTAAGCAAACAATCTATAATGCCTAGTGATATTTTAGAGCAGAGAATCTATTGTTTTTCTTACTAAGCAATGTTGAAATGAGTTTAGCACTATGAAACTGGAGTTATTAGTATGACCTATTCATTTTGATGGGATTTAGAAGAATTTCTCACTGTAATATATTATAAGGGCATACCTATTATTTGGAAGCTTAGTCAGCCTCATTTTGCAATTCATGAAATGATTAGATTTTTTTTCATTTTAACACTGTTAAATTTCTCTCAAGCTTTATGGTTGTATGATGCCTCTATGTGGATGTTCTTAAAAAATGGAAGTTATAAGTAATGGAAATATCTGTTACTCAGGTAGTTTTCCTGAACAAAAAGAAAGCAAATACATGACAAAATATTTCAGCAGGTGGTAGACCTGGCTGAGTTAAGATTCTTCTCCAAAGCTCAGTTAAAGGGCTCTTTCTCAAGACCATGTTGATCTGCATTCCTAGACTCCTATAGTCAGCAGTAAAGCATAAATTGTGCTGGCCCCATAGCTAAACCTGGTTTGGCCACTGTTGATACTGCCCTTACAGATTTAATGCAAAATAGGCTAAGGTAAGCAATTTCCTTGACTCCACATTTCTCCTCCTACCAAGCAGTACCTGCTGGGAGGAAAAGCAATCATTGATCGCTCTCCTGACTGTATATGGATGGGACTAGGGAAATGTAACTGAGTGCCTGAGATGGAAGATATAACCACTGTTCAAATTCCCTGGGGAATAGATTGCAAACACAATAGTGTCCCCAATCTTCCTCCAACTTCATTTCCTCTCCTTTTCCATATCTGCAATATGTCACCTGGAGTGTTTTTGGATACTGGTTTAGTGTACTTTTAAGTGGGCGCTAAGTTCAGAAATAGCCCAAATGACAGACTGAAGGCACAATAGAGGGTTTGCAAGAAGGATTGGGGGACCCTCACTTCAGCCTGAGTTCAAGGCTCAATACCTGTCAGACTAACAAAAATGGAAGTTGTGTTTGGGTAATACACACAGGGACCCTCAGTAAGCTCCAACCTTGACTAGAGCTACAAGAGAACTGTAGAGCTAACAAGAAGCTGTTGTCTGGTGTCATGTGGAATAATCTGTGGAACAGACTAAATCACGTAAGAGTTGGCAGAAGCGCACAATCCCCTCCCCTCAAATAACAAATGCACGCCATGCAAACACCCTTGTTGGCAGACAGCAGAAAACTTTTAATATATTTAGTGGCAGAACCGGTAACTTCCAGCTAGCAGAATCTGGTTCACCTTTCCAGATAAATCTAACTTCTGCTCAAACACAGGACAAGTGCTCCCTAGAAAAGAGTGTTAAACTTGTATTTAAAATACAGGTGTAGTTTTTTTCCACAGAGCACTATGCTGTATATGTAAGAAGCCCACAATGCTTTACAAACATTTCAAAACAATGTCCCTCAGGCATTACCTGGGCAGTTCTTAAGCAGAATAAGCCCCAATAAAAATGTAGGGCAGTAGCCTCCTGACCGGAGAGACCATGCCTCCCAGCCAATGAGCACAAACCACCTTATAACATGTCCATGGCATACCCATGTTGGGACAAGAGAACTGGAATAGCTAAAGACAATTTCATTACTTTGGGCTTAGGGATGGGATAACAGTATTGTCATGGGGCAATGCCATGTAAGTATTCTTAACAGGGCATCTTAATTGTTATGGGTATAGGAATATAAGAATGAGTCCAAAAGTATTCTTCTCCCAACTGTGAGCCAGTAGGAATCTAAATCAGCATAGCGAACAGGAGCTAGATTAAAATATTAAACACGTGCTTATTCTCTACCTAAGCAAGCACAGGTTTAACCATCTGTCCAGGATGGAATAAGTGTCAGGTAATGGAGAAGATAAGCTCTTTACCCTCAGGTCAAACCCTTTGTAGGATGAGAGATTTGGAAGCTAAGCCACCTCCTGTTTCGTCTGCGTCTCTCCCAGGCTTGGGGGGATGGGGATATAGCAAAGAAGAGTGGAAGACCTATCTCAAAGATCTGATAGGTGCAGCACAGCTAAATCCATGTTTGGAAACACCCTGACCATGGTTGAAAACTTCTCATGCACTGTAAAACCTTTTCCACTGTGCTTATAAGCTGTGCTTATAGGCTTCCACTTCTTCTGACATCCCCTCCAGCCAACCTTACTTAACAGCTGACTATCACTATCTCACTATCCCTCTCTGCTGCAAAGTAAAGCATGCTCCCCTGCTACCACACATACCTGTCAAGACTATTTTTTAAATGTAGGGTCAGATCATTACATCTATATTAAAAGTAGCCCAACTAATAGTTGTCAGGCATGGTAGAAAGGACTGTGTGGTACAGTGAGACTTTCTCTCCGGGTAAATTGCCTGCCACCTCCCTGCTTGCTATTTTATCAGTTGGTTGGTGTATCTTTTAAAGTTTTTAATGGGGGATCTCGGGGAAGAGACACAGGCCTCACCAAAATAGTTCTGGAGGAAAGTGCTGAGGGACCAGAAGAGTGGGCATGTGCCCGCTCTGGCCTAAAATAGCTAATGGGAAGTTGGCTGATCCCACCAACCACATGAGGCATCGGAGTGCACAAATGGCGAAATGACTGAAATGTCTCCAATTGTATCCATGACAGAAAATACCTTGGAATAAAGAGGAAAACACTAATTTAACACTAGAACAGCTGAGGATTATTTAAGGTTAACTCAGGATGTCTTGAAAATCAGGTAGGCAAGTCACGGGGACCCTGTAGGGAAAAAAACTCTATTTGTGTCATGGTTAGGTGCAAAGTCTTAGTTTGGGTACAGTAGCTCTTGTTTAGGCCTGGTTAGTGTCTGGATGGGTTAGTGTTTGGGCCTAATTAGTATCTGGATAGGAGACTGGCAGCATTATAAGCTAGACTAAGAAATCAAAAAGCTGGAAGAAGATAATAGTAAACTACTTTCATGTTTATCAAGAAAACAGAATAAAGTTCAACTACATAGCACTGCAGATGGTGGTGGTGGTGATGATGATGAATGTATGGTGTTGTTACAGCAGGCAAGAGACCACAGTGCTATTGCAGAGTAGTAGTTTGGCTTGCCAAAATACCAGTCCTGTTATAGGACACGCTTATGTGCTTCCCGGGTGCATCCCAGGAGGGGAAGCTGGCTTCACGTCAGAAATAAAGATGAGCTGCTCTTCCTGCACTGTCACCCAAGGCCCCCTCCCTTCCCAAAGCTCCCAAATGGGTGCCTCAACTGGGAAGGTTCAAAGCCCCCAGGAATCTGACTGTCTGTACTGAGAACCAGCTTGTCTCCCCACTGAAGTAGTGCCTGTCTATTTACTTACATAGAATATGCTTTCTGTTAGCTGGACAAAAGTTGAGGCGAGGAACAGAAGCTCACCCTGCCACGCAGTGCTTGGGCTCGGACCGCCAGAGCTGAGACCATCCAGCATCATTAAGCCAGTGAGCCACCGCGTTCCATAGAATAGAATATTAGCGAATGTGATTAGTAAATAGCCAAGGAAGATAAAAAATTAAAATCAGTGCTACATATCTCAGCATATCTCTTGTGAATTCATATATGTGGTCACTAGAAAAGAAGCATAAGGAAATTTAGGATTCATTTCAAGAACAGTTCACATTGGAGGGTTGCAACCTTCAATGCCTGGGGCAAACAGAGACCCTCCGCAGTCTCTGACTGATACTTTGGGTTAAATGTAGAACAGCAAGACAAAGAGACGGCAATAAAAATGATTTATTTAAAAGCTCATAAATCAGCGCTGTGCCATTAAACAAGGAGAACCCTCCATTAGTGGCTGATTCTCTCTGATCCCAACCTCGCCCCCGCCCCCTTCCGTTCTCTCTTTCTTAGTCCTCTTATGTTTATATGATACCTGATGGATGTCAAAATCCAAGCTGCTTTCTCGCAAGTCACTAACTCTGAGACTTAATGAAGACCCCATGCTTGGAAGTATTAAACTGAAGGCAGGATGAAGGGGGGAAAATCCCTGGAAGTGCCTAAGATACAGTACAGAGAGAGGAAGGCTTAGTAGGAGTTAGCTGATATGCACTGAGCTGGATATATGCAAGCATTATTTTCTCCTTTCTGGGATACAATCTGGGGACAAAACATTTGCTTCAGCTTTTTAGCAACTCTGATAATTTGTCATTACTGCCCACAAGTCAGATTACAGAGGACAAGAATGCCTCCCAGTGGCCGTTCAAGAGCAGCAACATTTTCAAAGGAAGGAAATCAAGATGGGATGGAAGTCTACCATGAATGAACGGTTTGTTCATGATTCTAGGTAGTGTTTCTCAATCTTGGCAGCTTGAAGATGAATGGACTTCAACTCTCAAAATTCCCCAACTAGCTAGCTGAAGTCCACGTATCTTCAAACTGCTAAGGTTGGGAAACACTGCTGTAGCCCTTTCTCCACTGTTTTTTAACTGTATCGACAAATGAGTCCTAGCCAAAAAAAATCTGCTACATCCCCATGATGTTGTCCTTACCTTAACCTCAGCCCCAGCATTAGTTGTCTTTAGCTGAACTGGGATTAAGGAAGGACTTTCCTCCTCATTCTAGTTCCATCAGACGGGCAATCTTTGTCCTCACCTATGTTTTGAGGGAAATCAGGTACCTGAAGTGAATTGAAAGAGGCAACAGAGGCAGAATAGGGATCAGCAAACATGGGCTGCAAGCTTCATGCTGGCAAGAATTTTCTAGGCCTTGAAGTTTAATAAGCAGAATGGACACAAATTACCTTATACATAATTACTACTTTCCTTACCCACAAAACTGGTGCTTCCAAAACTAGGAAAGGATTACTTTAAATCTTTAAAGTAAAAAACAGGTAAACAATGTTGCACTGAATAGTGGAAGATGAAATTTTAAAGTTCAATTGTAGCATAAAAGCTATGGATATAACAATAGCTTATTTTAAAAAGATTAAAAGTCCTTCAGTTGCCTAACATCAGAAAAATAAAATAAGGGTGGCTACTTGTCCCAGCTTCTGCCAACCTAGCAGTTCGAAAGCACGTAAAAATGCAAGTAGAAAAATATTGACCACTACGGTGGGAAGGTAACAGCGTTCCGTGCGCCTTTGGTGTCTAGTCATGCCGGCCACATGACCACGGAGACGTCCTCGGACAAGCGCTGGCTCTTTGGCTTTGAAATGGAGATGAGCACCGGCCCCTAGAGTTGGAAATGACTAGCACACATGTGCGGGGGAACCTTTACTTTTACCTTTACTATTCCTCATACAGAACAAGGCTTTTAAAGATAACTTGGATTTAGGCACAATATAGAGGCAGTGGCATTCCTTCAGCTAGTTAGCTGCCAAGTAATAAGAACTTAATAAGTTTATAATGTCTGCATAGCAGTATGTTGAACCTGGAAAAAACAGAATCCATTTTTTATGGATACAAGCATAGAGTTTAGTTTCAGCCAACATTCCCAGACTAATATTTTGTACTAATTGAAGTTGCAGTTTATTTTCAAGGGCAGAACCCTGTACAATGCATTGCAGTAATCTAGGGGAGAAGTATTAGTGATGGCACCACACAGTAAGAAAAGCTGTTGGAAGCTGCTAGAAGTAGCAACTTTCTTCCTGAAAAGTACTAAAGGTTAAATAAAGGTTACCATAATCACTTAGGCATCCCCATGTAGGATGTAAGAAAATCTTACAAGACGATAGTCCAGGGGATGCTAAAACTTGGGTTTAGAAGTTTCAAAATTATAGTGTATATACATAACCAGGTATTATTTTTGTAAGAGGTGTGAGAATATATCAGAAGTGTTCTAGGGATGTGGGGTATAGAAAAGGTTGGAAACCGCTGCACTACAGATAAGCAGTCACCCATCTAAGCTGTATCAGAGAAATAAGATCCATGAAAAGCAATAGCCACAATAATCTCATTTTGCAGCCATTCCTTCCTACCTCTGAGCCAAGGCCAAAAGGAGGAATTAATTATAGCTTAACATTTCCCTGCCCAGTGACATACCAAACTCTGTTTTAAGTCACCAATCCTAGAACAAATCTTAATTATAAATTTGGAATAAGCAGTTCCTCCTTATCCACTATTTAACCTATGGTCCATGACTGGATATCATGCTAGGCTGAACCCCATTATAGCTTACGTTATTGCATTATACACTTTTCACTCTAGGTTATCGGATCTGCACTACAAAAGAATGGATGACTATTAGACACCACCTCTGGTAGCCCTAATAAACCATTTTCTTGGGCTTGGAGTAATAATCCAAAAGTGAAGGGCAAGGCTGCCAAGTAAGATAAGACTGCTTATCATCTTGGCTCATTATAGCTAGGCTTTGAATGTTGGTTGCTCCTGAGCAGAATGCCTAATAATATTGTGCTCACATCCTGCTTTTGGTCTTCTCAGAGGCACCAAGTTAGCTACTTTGGATTTTTGATTACATGGCTTTTAGAACAGCAAGACTCTTCTTTCATCACATAAAAACAAAATGGGGTCCAGCCCCTAACAGATGTAGTTGTGAGAAAACAAACACAGCAGTGAAAAGATAACCTCTTACTACTGATATTAGCTTCAGAATCCATGTCTTTCTGGTGTGACAAGTGAATGTATTATGCCTTCCAAAGATGCTCAGTCAGCAGACCCGGTGACTTCTTTTTTTCTATGCTCTATTCCTAGAAATGTTGCTCTCTCAGCAATATATTGAAGTAAAGAAGGCAATTTTCTGTCTTTTCTTCATTTTTAATGGAAGCTATATAATGGCCAATTGCTTTGATTCTGCCTACTTAGTGCTTAATGGAGGTTTGAACTACTCAGCTAAAAAGAGAACAAGAAAGAAAGGGAGGGGGGGTAGTGGTGAACAGATTGAGATAGAAATGCCATCAAAGACACCATTTTGTACATGAGATCTCAGGTGGATCAGAAAACCATCCAGTGATATTCTGCTCATATTTACAAGTATCACTGCCTTCCTTACTAACTTAGGAATGATGGCCTAAGCAATGGAAACAAATATTTTTATTTCCATTATTTTTATATATTTTTAACCATTGCACTGAGGATCTAATTCTTAAATGATTAAAACAAACTGATTTGTAACGAATGCTCAAGGACCTGTAACAATGCTAAGATTTGACTGAATTAACTCTTGAAACAATGCTGTAGTCTCCCTTTACAGCTACAGGATTCTCTCTTATCTTTTATTATAGTTTTAAATGTTGTAATTAGAAAATATTAAAGTGGCAGCCAGCATGCTGCGTGGTACTAAATTTTAGCATCATACATATATACAGAAATCTCTCTGGATCCCACATACACTTTATAGATGTTGGTAAACAGCTGAAGCCTAGCACTTTGAAAAAGTGACCACTTGATTATAAAATTAAAAGATGAATTAGGAGTAATAAATAACACTTTAGCTATGTTTCCTTTGGTAGCAATTTTGTAAATAGGAAAACCTTCAGCAGGATAGACCTCTTCTGAGAGCTTTAAAAATGCTAATAAAACTTCACAGATGTTCAGCAAAATGTTTAGCTTGTTTTTTTACTAACTGGTATCTTGATAATAAACACAAAACTAAAGCAAATCAAACAAGTAAATATTTGCTAAGAAATGCTTGTCAATTTGATTTGAAGCAGGATAGTGTCTTTATTTCTATTAAATGGAAATAGAGGTGGCTAGAGGAAATTATGCTGTCACTTTAAATCCCTAGGATCCAATATGAAAATACTTTCTACTCAGCTGGCTCAGTTGGTTTAATTCAGAGGAACCAGCAAAGCATGAGGAAGCTAAAAGAAACACCCCTGGATGAAAACACAAAAGATCTAATCACCCCACACTGGCCTATCTGATTTGCAGTTGCTTGAAAATATTGCATTGTCTTACTGATTGCAGTATATTTATATCATTTTCCAAGGAGTTCCCTTAGCGTTGGATCTCTTTGTTTTCATTTTGAAACAACTGAAATAGGCTATTACCTCTGACCCGGCGCAGATCCCGTTGGGCTCCATGGTTTTCTGCAGAGCTCCGGGAGATGAAGCGTCGGAGACGGGGTCTAGAGAGCGGTTGGAGGTCCAGCCGTTCCGAATCTGACCGATTGCAGCTAAGAACCTTTATAAGGTCTTATTTTGCTGGGATGAGGACGGCGAGGGCTAATTACTTCGCTGCCCTCATCGCGTCCGCAGATAATCGCCCGGCCGCCCTGTTTAGCGTGACTCACTCCCTTCTTAATCAGGAAGTGAGGGAGGATCCCTTACAGGGATGGGCCGAGGAGTTTAGTCATCATCTGACGGACAAAATCGCTCAGATCCGGGCCGGCTTGGACTCTTGACTGGGCGGAGTCTGACGTGGAGGAATCGGACGGTCTTGAGCATGTTATCTGGACTGAGTTCGATCCTGTATCCCCTGATGATGTGGACAGGATCATGGGGAGGCTGAGCTCCACCACCTGTTTGTTGGATCCGTGCCCCTCCTGGCTGGTTTATGCGGCTCAGGAAGGGACACGAGGCTGGTTCCAGGCAGTAATAACTGCTTCTTTGAAGGAGGGTGTCTCCCCCGCCGCCTTGAAGAAGGCGGTGGTGAGACCCCCTCCTCAAAAAGCCTGTCCTGGACCCAGCTGTTTTAAATAACTATCGTCCAGTCTCCAACCTTCGCTTTCTGGCAAAGGTTGTTGAGAGTGTGGTGGCACATCAGCTTCCTCTGTTCCTGAAGGAAACTGATTATCTCAACCCGTACCAATCGGGTTTCAGGCCCGGGCACAGCACGGAGACGGCATTGGTCACGCTGGTGAATGATCTCTGGCGGGCTCGGGACAGGGGTTGCTCCTCTGTCCTAGTCCTATTAGATCTCTCAGCGGCTTTCGATACCATCGACCATGGTATCCTTCTGCGGCGTCTCGGGGGGTTGGGAGTGGGAGGCACCGTTTTACGGTGGTTCTCCTCTTATCTCCTGGGCCGCTCGTAGTCGGTGTTGACTGGAGGGCAGAGATCCACCCTGAGGCCTCTCGCTTGTGGAGTTCCTCATGGGTCGGTTCTCTCTCCCCTCCTGTTCAACATCTACATGAAGCCACTGGGTGAGATCATTCGTGGTTTCGGGGTGGGGTATCATCAGTACGCTGATGATACCCAACTATTTTTCTCCACCCCGAACCAACCCAGCGATGCCCTCGCTGTGCTGTCCCGTTGCCTGGAGGCGGTTCAGGTCTGGATGGGGAGAAACAGGCTTCGTCTCAATCCCGCCAAGACTGAGTGGCTGTGCGTATCGGCATCTTGGGCTAACCAGATTATTCCACCTTTAACGATGGGGGGTGAGGTGTTACCCCCCGTTGATAGGGCTCGCAACTTGGGCGTCCTCCTGGATTCACGGCTCAATTTTGAAGATCATATAGGAGCCGTGACCAGGGGGGCTTTTGCCCAGGTTCGCCTGGTGCGCCAGTTGCGACCCTATCTGGACCTAGATGCCCTACGCACAGTCACCCATGTGCTTGTGACTTCCCGTCTAGACTACTGCAATGCTCTCTACATGGGGCTGCCCTTGAGGACCACTCGGAGGCTTCAGCTGGTGCAGAATGCAGCCGCACGAGTTGTGATGGGGGTTTCCCGATACTCCCACGTAACACCTCTACTCCGCGAGCTGCATTGGCTTCCGGTTGCCCTCCGGGTGAGATTCAAGGTGCTGGTGATGACCTATAAAGCCCTGAATGGCTTGGGTCCGGGATATCTGAGGGAACACCTGCTGCCAGCATCAAGCTCCCTTCGTCCAGTGCGCTCCCACAGGGAGGGTCTTCTCAGGGTGCCGCCAATAAAAGACTGTCGGCGGATAACACCCAGGGGAAGGGCCTTCTCTGTGGGTGCGCCTGCCCTCTGGAACCAGCTGCCCGTGGAGCTTAGGACTGCCCCCGACCTTCGCACATTTCGCCGGGACCTGAAGACCTGACTCTTTGAGCTCTCCGGCCCAGGCTGAGAATTTTTAACTGGGGTTTTTAATTTTAGGGATGATTTAATCTTTTTTTTTAATTTGTTTTTAACTTTTGTACTGGTTGTTTTAAATACCCTGTAAACCGCCCTGAGTCCTTCGGGAAAGGGCGGTATATAAACTTAATAAAATAAAATAAAATAAAATATTACAGACAAACCAAATGATTTTTTTGTAAGATCAACCTATGTCCTATTGCAAAACAAAATTTCTCACTAGATTGTCAAATTAGCAAATAATGGAGAAAAATCTACTAAAAGCCACTAGTGACATAGTGTTTGGTTAGGAATCATATACCTTTGTAAGTAATTAAACAAGGATTGTGCAACTTTTAAAGAGAGACTTGTTGCCCTTTGGCTTAGATGAAGGGGGTGGTGGAAGGGGGTGGCTGTTATATTTGAAAAGGTGTTGACTCTAATCAGTTCAAAAACTAAGTTCCATTTCATCTGCATTTAAATTCAATTACATTATTTATTGTCTAGTTTTATATTAATATTACCACATAAAAAATTCTGATAGTTTTGGACTTTATCTGATGTTACATCCAACTCTGGGCGTCAGATTGTAATCTCTTAAACAATAAACATTTAGATATTTGCTATAAAAGCCAACACACAACCCATTTTTCAAAACTTCTAAACAATAGCAAAAGTTATAGATAAAACAATCTGTGACTCTCCCTCCAAATGTGTCATGGAGCAATTAGCTGTTTTTCCCCATTATATAACAAGAGACTTTGCTCAATAAATTATGTTCTGCATGAATGAGCAGGGCAATACACAAAAATTCACAAATTAGAAATGTTTGCAACTTTAGTCCCAAAGCCATATAACTTTTAGAGAATTACCTATGTCAGAATGCAATCCTCTTACCTTTGTATTTTAAGTATTATGCTTTAAATGGTTAAACTTGTATTTTTCCTCCTGAAGGAAAACTAATGGGTGGGAGGAAAAAAAATACAATGATGTTTAATATTAGTTATCCATCCATTGGTATGTGATCACTGTTCATTGAAAAATGTTCTCTTGATTAAATATACATGATGAATGTATTGGTACAAGAACTATGATCTGATGCATTGAATGCAGATTTGTCAAAATGGATAGTCAACCATTACTAAAATAATTCATATAGATGTGAGACAACCCCTATATATACTTCTGTACTGTATGCATATATATAAATTATTGTGATGAAAAGCAAAGGTATCTTCTTGATCTTTTAGATGTTTCTTTGAAAAAAATGCTTCCTTCAATTCAGTCAACTTAAAAAGTTGAACACAGTAGCTGTACTTTTAAATTTTTATTTTTGAATTATAGATATTGAAGGAGCCTATAATATGTGACCAATCCAGTTTTCTGGATTCAAATTACATCTGAAGCATAGTCACATCAGCTGTTATATTTACATGAGTCATTATGTAACAAAGTCATTTGATTATAACTCAATTTGGAGAAAAAATTCAAAATGAGGGGTAACTTATCTTCACACATGGAAGTATCTTTACATACTGAAAACAAGAAAATCTTTCAGCTTTTGGATGAAATAGCACTCTGTATATTCTCCAAATATGCTAAGATTAGAACAGCAATGTTGCTCTTGTTAGTTTGCATATAGTATCCATACTTTTATAATACAGCCATAGACAATTTTAAAAAGATGCTAATTTGGTAGTTGAAACTAAGAGTAAGGGGTTGCCAAGTAAATGCCAGGAGAAAAGGCACGACTTCAATCTAACTATTAATGGAACTACACTAAACTGAAAACTTCACTGGTTACTTTCATTCACACCCCATACATTTCAAAAACCATGGTTAAGTAAACCATGAACACAGCTTCTGTTTTTTCGCACAAAACCTGTTAGGCCATTAAAACTTTTTTTAAAAAATCGCGCTCTATATTCTTAAACAGTTGTAGGTCTATCAGCTGCGAAAGAAAAGGGGGGGGGACGTGTTCCGTATACATCGTTCTTCTCTTTCCTACACCAATTCCAAAAATGGCATATTCAAGCTTTAAGCACTAAGTTCTTCATCTCCAAACGGAAGAGGAAAAAAAAAATAATCATGCACTCCTCACGTTCACCTTTCCCTCGTGCTTACCGCCTGGCTCAGTTTAACCAGCGAACAATTCCCATGAAGCCCTGCGGCGTACGCCAATAGGAAAGGGTGGGCCTTTGCATTGCGATGCCGTTCGGGAGTCGAAGTTTCATCTTGCTTGTACATGACCCATGGTGCTGAGGCTTTTGTTTTTGTCTTTACCGTTGAAAGAACTACGAATCCCGTCAGGCACTGCCACAGCCAGCAAGAGCCATGCTCGGGTGCGCCTTGTGCGTCAGTATAGAATGCTAGGTGGCTCGGTGGAGTCTTCATGTGGAGGTCATCTTTTCGTTAGGAGGTGAGCTTTGCCTTCTTTTTCCTTCTGCTGAACTGGGTGTATCTTTTGTTGTGAAATAACTGTGGAGAATTAGCAAAACGCGGGGTGATAAAATGCAAACGTATGTTTGAAAAGAATTTCTGATATTTGGGTTTTGCTGAATGGTTACGGTGCAGAATTCTCACAAATGAACGTTTCAAGCAGCAGATGGGAAAGCATGACCACAAAATGGAGAAATGGCTGGGGTAGGTAAGGGGATTTTGTGGGATGGGCGGATTCTGGAAATAAAAAAGAATTGCACATGCTCGTCATGTAGTCTTCTAAAACCGGAGTGAAGCAAGATGCTTGGGGTATTTTAGATATTTCCGTATAGATAGTAGGGATTAGAGTGAGGATTTGCAAAGAGTGGGTTCCTGAGAGAGGAAGATGTTATAACGGAGAGATTAGCTAGAATAAAAGTTGCTGTGGAAATTTATATTAAAATACATTCAAGAGCTTTGGAAATGGCTGTACTTACATCTTAAAAAGTGTTCATTAAAAAAAAGCTTGCACAGCTATTGAGTTAACCCAGAGCCTAGAACACCAAAGGAGTGTAGGACGTGTACTTTGGAAAATAGGAGTCCATCAGAGACCCATCAAGCTTTAACAGTTACAGGATTCTAAGAATGTGTCCATGGAACATATCGCAGTACTGAATGTAGAGACCGTGGATGGGAGTTTTCCTGGGATAAAATATTTGAAAGTCACGTGTGTTAAAAGACTGATGAAAGTTGGTCGGACAGTTAGGCATACTTATTCATTTGCCAGTTTAGTCTTCTTAATGTATTTGCTAATTGCCCCAAGACAGAAAAAATGTGATAAGACTAATCTGAGCAGACTGTCTTAATATTCTTCCATAATTTTTATTCAATAAGAACATTTTATCCTAGGATTAAAGAATATTTTTAAAGATCAAATCTATTAATTTAACATCCTTAATTCTAGGTTCTGATAGGGCAAGATACTACATTTGGAAATTTCTAGGGTTGTGCAGCAATCTGGATTCAAAGAGGAAAAGGTGATTTGGGCATTCACATTGCACATTCAAGTTCATCCTAAATCAAGCATGCTGCTTTTTCCTGAGATCACATTATTTCTTTAAAGCTATATCAGCATTCTAATAATTTTTCCCCTTAAAATCTGGATTGCTGCATATTGTTCCAGGGATTGTATCTTAAATTATCCAAATAGCATTCTTAGGAAACTACTTTATTCTATGAAGCTTTTAAAAAAGGGATAGGAAGCTGCTCTTTATGCAGAAGTATTATCTGAGAAGCCATTTCTTTGCTCCAACTTCTTTTATTACTGGATTTTTTTTCTTACTTGCATAGGTGTTATTCTGTCAGAAAACAGAAGCAGGACTTATATTGACAATGGCTTCCAAAATTTTTGAGACTGTGGGTAAACTCGGCTTGGGACTGGCAATAGTTGGTGGAGTTGTCAACTCTGCTCTGTATAATGGTAAGGAAGAATTTCTGTGCACGGCATTTTCCTTCCTGTGAGATAACCAAGAAAATTTTAAGATAGGAACTGATGAGCTTGTATAATAATGATTTTGTTTAAAAATCTGAAGTCCACATTTTTAGAAGATTCTTTTAAATTCTTCAAAGAATTTTTTTAAAACTACAGTAAACAGTAGCTCATTCTAGTATAATTAAGCCTATAATCAAAGTCCTACCATTTCCTACTTTTCTCCTGGGATAGTTATTCTTCTTTAGCCATTGAACAATACTTTTCTAACTGTTGTAGAATTTAGTACAAGTGCTGTTTATCTATTATAGGTCAGTTACATTTTTAAAAATTAATGTGCTCATTTTCTGAGCAAAACCTTGCAAGGATGTTCACAATTATATTTTTAACTGTGTGCAACTAAATGTCAATTTTAAAATGTAGCATTACACTGTTTTCCTGAACAGAAGTTGAAACGTGTGCAACGTGTTCTGCCTTAAAGAAAAGTCTCAGCAGATGGCAGCACCCTTTGACCTTTGGTCTTGAAGAAGCTAAGCGTAGTAGATATGGCCAATACTTTGATGAAAAAGCACTAGGAAATCCTGGGACTGTAAACTAGACAGGCTGGAGAGCTTGCAAAAAACCTCTAAAAGTTAAATTACTTTTAGTAATTAAAGTTAAATCCTTTAAAAGTACTTTTGTGCTGTTGCCAAGAAAACAGTATGAATGCAATCACCAAGAGTTGCACCTCATTTAAAGTAGATTTCCCTGCACCTTTATTTTTTCAAGATACTGGTACAAAGATATGAATGCGTTGCTGGAAAATCCCAGTCTCTAGGGTCTATTGATTCTGATAACATCCAATAGAGCTTCTAAAATTAACGTTGAAGCAAGTAGTAGCTTATTTTAAAATTTTAGATTACAATAACAATTTAAGTACAGCAACAAATAAGCAGCCAATGTGACTGGCACACAACAGTGAACTATGCATCTGAATGCCTGGCTCCTATATTATTCAAGTATTATATACTAATTGAAATTTCCAAGCTATCTTTAACAGTGGATTGGTTAAAAAAACACATTGCATTGGTCATCAATAATGGTTTCTCAAGCAACCATAGTTTGTGGTACAGCATAAGCAGATCAATTCCTTGTTGGGTGTAGTATGGAGACTTACCGGTATACTGAATCTAAGAGAATTTTCCCAAATTGTACATTTTGTTTTTGAGAAAAGAGAAGCAGTTATGTAATTCTATCTGAGCAAATGAAAATCAGAGGACAGCATAATTATCCTTTTCCCAAATATCATCTAAGTGCTTGTCCTTAAACATAGTTTCCTAGTTCTGATCTAACTACTGGGGCTGATATACAATATCATCCCAGCGGAGAAAAAAAAGCATTAGCAAGCTTAAGAAACCACAAGTTTTCCAGAAATATAAGAGAAGAAAATAAATGGGAAAGTTCTAGATGGAATATTTTTTTTCAAAATCAACCCCAAGTGTAGGATGAAATGAGATATAGTCTAATTTGAAGAATAAGTTGATGGGGTACTCTAAAAAAGGACATTGTTGGCTGAAAATCTGAACAGTAGCACTGTACGCTATTATAGTTGAAGTACAAGTAATTCTTGACTTACAACCAAAAATTGGGACAAAAATTTCCATTGCTAAACAAGGCAGTTAAGTGATTTGCACCTGATTTTACTATTAGCCACAGTTGTTAAATGAATCATGGTCATTAAGCGAATCCTGCTTCCCCTACTGACTTTACTTATTGGAAGCTGGCTGGGAAGATAACAGATGGCGATCATGTGACCTGGGACACTGAAACCATTGTAAATGCATATTGGTTGCCAAGTACTTGAATTTTTATCCCATGACTTTGCGGGTGCTGCAGTAGTCACAAGTGTGAGGACTGATTCTAAGTCACTTTCAGTGACATTTTAACTTTGGTCATTATATGAATGGTACTTAAGTAGAAGACTACCTCTATGTAAAATGACATGAGTGACATAAAATATCCCTAGCAAGGTGTTTTTCATAAGTTTTGTGGTGTATCTCAGAGTGCAAATTCTGACAGTTGTAATATTTCAGGATTGAGAAAGAGCTGTCATAAAGGGTACATTAGTGAGGCAGGGATGATTATGATAGAAAATAACAAAGATAAAATTTCAAAGAATTGATTGTTTGTTGACATGATCTGATAAAAACAAGAGCGTAGAGGAGCTATCACTTCATGGGAGAACGAATTATTGTATATAGAACATTCCAGATTTAATCACTAATGTCTTTAATCAGTTTCAGCTAGACTGGAGTTTAAGGAGCATTGGCAGAATTGTAAGTAATCCAGTCATAAGCTGCTTTGAACTGGTCAGTTAATGAAGTAATTAGCACAACAGTGATGCTTCTCCATTTCTCTGATAGGGCAATACCAAAGCACATGAACTGGAGATTATTACTTTTCCACACACAATAATGGCAGTGAATAAATGAGTTGTAATTCTATGTATCCAGTGAGTACCTGATTGGTGAAAGCTACGATCTGGAAATAATAATACAAAAAGAACATTGGATATTGCGCTACTCCAAAGTATCTGGGAGTAACTCTGGACTGCATGCTTACTTTTAAGACCACTATTTTAATACCTAGCGAAAATATTTGCTAGAAACAGCATTTTGAAGAAATAATGGGCGTAAGTTGAAGTGCCCAACCACACACATTAAGAACATCTGCATTACCCCTATGTTAAATCTGTAGGAGAATATGCCAGCTCTGTTTAGTATAGATCAAAACATGCAAAACAGGTGGATGTGGCCCTAAATGAAACAGCGAGAGTGGTCACATAGTGTCTAAAACCTTATCTAGCTGGTATTCACCCCACCCCGCCCCCAAAAAAATTCTGCCAAGAAAATGCTGCACAGAAGGTGGGGTTAAAATGACATCCACAGAAACACACCTGCTATATGGCCATCAATCTCCTAAAATCAAGACTGAGATCGAGGAACAATTTTCTCAAAACTTCTGCCCCTCCTAACAACTGGCTGCCAGAGATTATCCTGAAATTATAGAAAGTGAATAAAGAGCTACCAGGCAACTGGGCACAACCATACAACTATCTGCCACGTGGTCAAAAATAGCCTTGGCCTGTGTGGAAATCACTAAATAGACTGCGTGCAGAGTATGAAGATCAAAGACAACCTAAGAAATGGGACTTCCACACATACTACAATGTGCACGATGTCCTTCAACATGTATGGAAGAAGACCTCGTGCTGGCAAGAGAAAACACCGTAGGCATAGTTCAATACTTAGCGAATGTCATTTAGTTTTAATCCTGTTTATTTTATATACTTTTTATACGTGCTCTATTTTGATTACCTATTTTATTGGCTCACTGTTGCATTTTGTAGGTCTATAATTTGTTGGTGCTTCTGACAAACAGAATACAAAAAGGATTCCATTTTCCCTGCTTTTCTTGTATTCAAAGGATGTTGTTTAAATTTTTCCCCCTATTTGCAGTGGATGCAGGCCACCGGGCTGTCATATTTGATCGATTCCAAGGTGTTCAAGACATAGTGGTGGGAGAAGGAACCCATTTTCTCATTCCTTGGGTTCAAAAGCCAATAATTTTTGATTGCCGTTCCCGCCCTCGCAATGTGCCTGTAATCACTGGGAGCAAAGGTAAGCGGCAAGACATACCCTATTTTTATTAATGGAATGGAGAGCTGGAGGTAGGTAATTTGACATGCAAATCTTGAGCATATAATAGCATCTAGCACAGACATGTCAAACACAAGGCCCGGGGGCCAGATCCGGCCCGCGAAGTTTCATGCGGCCCGCGAAGCCATCCTGGAAACAGGGAACGGCCCCCAGTGCCTTGGCCCTGGCCCAGAGACCCTCCTCCTGCCAGAGACCCTCAGATCTGTCCCACTCCTGCCCAGGCCCCCAGAGGCACCCTTGATGCGAATGATGTAGAGCTGGCCACGCCCATCTGGTAGGCCATACACACTCTAGCCACGCCCACCCAGTAGGCCACGCCCACCCGGCCCCCTGAGGCCAACCGCAATGCTGATGCGGCCCTCAATGAAATTGAGTTTGACACCCCTGATCTAGCATATCTTCATCTCAAATTAAGACAAATTTCATTTGGTTAGTAAACAGGTCTGCAACCCGCGGCTCCGGAGCCGCGTGCGGCTCTTTCAGCCGTCTCCTGCGGCTCCCAGTCCTCTGCCATGTGCAGTCCAAAAAATAAAAGTGGGACTAAAAATGTTCAACCAGTTAATTCAAATATGCAGGGTAGGTGCATATCTCGCCTTGGCTCCACTCTTCAGTCAAACCCTGTTCTGCGCATGCGTGCATGTATGCGCATGTGCACACATTTTTTTGCGGCTCCCAGTTTTTCCTTTCGTGAGGGAACCGGTTCCGAGTGGCTCTTTCACTGTTTCAGGTTGCTGACCCCTGGGTTAGTACTTAGATGACAGATCACCAGGAAGTGCCAAGAAGATAAAGTAGACATCAATGGCAAGCCACTTTTGTATCCCTGCCATGAATATTACAAGGACTCAAAAATATAATTTAATGAAAATGTATCACCAAAGCAAGCCATCCTATTATATTTGTATCATGGAAATAAGAGTTAAAAACATACCAACTTGTTATCCTTCTCTTCCCCCATACATATACTCCTACATTTTGGGGGAGAGGGAAGGGGCAGTGATTTGCAGATCATCTTACCTAGTTTGGGATGTTTTTCCCTCCCTGGAGCCTACATTCCCTAATGCAGCAAGAAAGTAAAAACTAGCAAAGTTTACTAGATAGGATTGGAGTGGAGGGGGGAACTATTGTGATGGTCATCTTTATCCTTACTAAAGTTGGCCTAGAACTGTTTAGGAGAGAAAATTGGGTTAGATTATTTGGCAGCAGATCATCCTTTATTTTGGCTTCCAAAATATGTATGTGCAAGGCTTATCTAAGTATCTTCTGGATGACTATACTGATGGAATTCAGGGAGTTCTAGATTCAATAGACTCAAAAACTAGGTGTGGGAAGCTTGGTATAGGCTCAGAACAGCTTTCTTCTTTATTTGTAAATATGTAACTGCTACGATCTGCTTCCTGTCTTCTGGGTAGATCTACAGAATGTGAATATCACACTCCGAATCTTGTTCAGGCCAGTGATGACGCAACTCCCCCGGATTTTCACCACTATTGGTGAAGATTATGATGAACGAGTATTGCCTTCCATCACAACTGAGATCCTCAAATCTGTGGTGGTAAGAGATAGTAAGATAAGACAATGTCTCCTCTTATGAGGCTAGGCATTATTTTCACAATTCTAATTACTTCATTTAGTGGGATGCTGCAAAGGCAGGGACTATTTCATTTTATTCTGCGTAGCCAAGTATTCCTTCTGACTGTCAAAAGCCTTTCTAATTCTGTTTCCTTCCTTTTCTGTTTGTGGACATATTCTTATACAGCACATGAAAACTCCTGTCAGTTTCATATGTGGACATTACATTTCTCTTTCTTGGAAGGAGAAAAGGGGAAGATGCCATACATAAACAAAGGAGGAAGGCATCTTAGAAGGAATACTCAGAAATTATATTAATCCAGTACACTCCAGAGCAAACAGTTTGCAGGGACTGAATAATAAAAGGAATATGAGGCATCACATTTTTAAAAAATAACTTGGGGATTTAGAGGCATGAACTTGAAAGTGTGTATATATTGTGGTGATGAGATTTTACCACTTAGTATCTGTGCAGTAAGATCTGTGTTGTTTTCACTCCTATTTCTCCTTCCTTATTTAGTAACCCCTTCCTTTATCTGATCCAATCTTATTCTCCCATTTCCCATCCTTGCCTTATATCTCATGGATACTTTTTTCTTCTTCTTTTTGTTCACTCTGCTGGTACAAGTGAATAGATTATAGGAGTATGTTTCAGTGTATAAGAATGATTTGTATGTGTGAAAGAGTGAAGTTGAATATGAAATTTAAGATTAATTTTATAAAAGTATAGGGAAATAATTTCAAAAAAATTCATTTTATTTTTTTTAAATATGATTTTGCTTTTATAGCAGGGCTTTGGACATATACTTACATACACACTGATGTGATATACCCTTATATTTACTAGGGAAAGAGATAATGAGGTTTGTAATCCAAGACATACTGGGCATACCAGATTGGAATTTATTTCCAATGAACAGAAGAACCCAACTGATTTAGTCTGAAATCTAATTCACACTGTCTTGCTCTTTCCCATAGGAGCAGTTGATGCCTGTGGGTAGGCTATCACTGAAACAGCAAGAAAATAATGCTTGCTATTAAATGTGGTGCATAATAGTTGGTGATGGGCCAAAATTCTATCTGATTTGGGATTAAACTTTAATAAATCAGTAGTTCTAATTTTAGCTTTGCTGTCTATTCTAACTGCTGTTTTGCATATCTCATTATTCCAGGCTCGCTTTGATGCTGGGGAGCTAATCACACAAAGAGAGCTGGTTTCCAGACAAGTGAGTGAAGATCTCACAGAAAGAGCAGCAACATTTGGACTCATTTTAGATGATGTTTCCTTGGTAAGAGGCATTCTACATCTATAAGCTGTGTAAATATATGTATGTATGTATTTTTAATTTAAATTTTTCCCTGTAAACCGCCCTGAGTCCTACGGGAATAGGGCAGTATACAAGTTTAAAAAATAAATAAATAAATAAGTGTGTGTGTGTGTGTGTGTGTGTGTGTGTATGTATATGTATATGTGTGTAAATTTTTTGGATTGCTAACAAAGAAAGGGAGACTGATAGCAATCCAAAAAAATTTACACAAATAATGTAACCAAAACAAACATGTGAATGAGAGGGTGCGTAGAAGACAGTGTCACTTCCCCCACAAAAATACAGAATGGAAAAAAGGCACTTCATATGACCCCTAGATGGTTGTGAGAGTGACTTGACACAAGGGAAGTTGTCTCCACCCCGTGTTGCTTGTCGTGAGGATACGTGTATGTTTTGTTTTGTGGCTTCTCCAACGTGACACCCTTTTAGTTCCATTCACCATGTTGTCTGGATGATTATGGAAATTAAAATCTTAGCTCCAAGGGAGCATGGAGTTGAAGCTGGAATTCCATTCCTCCAATCTTTCAGTGGGATACAGAAACCTATCTGGTAATATGATTTGTTGGGAGTGGGGAATGAGAATGGAAATAGCAATGGAAGGTCTCTGGAAGTCAAACTGTTCTCATTTCTTGTTATATATATGTTAGGAGGACACAATTACCTGTGGAAGTGATATTAATAGTTTGTATCAGTGTTTCTCAACTTTGGCAATTTGAAGATATATCAACTTTTAATTCCCAAAGTTCTCCAGTATGCTTGCTATGTAATTCGGAAACTTGAAGTCCGCACATCTTCAAGCTGCCAAAGTTGAGAAACAATGGTTTATATTATTATAACTCATTGATATTTTTACTTTCCATCTCAGACACACCTGACATTTGGAAAAGAATTCACAGAAGCAGTAGAAATGAAGCAAGTTGCCCAACAAGAAGCTGAAAGGGCCAGATTCATAGTGGAAAAGGTGAGAATGTATACAGGCAACCTTAGCTCACTCCTTGCTGAAAAGATTTTCATCTCCTTTTTTAATGCTCCATTTGTCACAAATTGTCATTTCTAGCATCTAGTTATAGCCATAAATAGGGATATGCAGAACTCACTAATTCAGGAACTAATTTCAAAAACTCCAGAACATTTTGTTTCTCCTCCAGATAACGCTGAAATCTCCTCTGCACTATATTATCTTTGACACAGTTTGGTGGCTTTCACAAGCAATTCTACTAAATTGGAAGTGGTTTGAGATCTGGATATGGCATTTCAAATATAAGCAGCCTTGTATTGAAACTGAACTACGAGTGCGATACATCAAACTGCTTTTAGATCAAAAGATTTACTTCCAGAATCATTGAACAGCACCTAGAATAGCACGATCTAAGGAAAGAAATGGAACATTCCCAAATTCCCCAAAACTTTCCTGATTTGATACGTTTTGCACATTCTAGTCATAAGCACGTACAAATGACTAAAAACAATACAAAAACATTAAGTGTGATAAGGAACTGCACATTCTATATATTTTTGGCTTCACAAGTTGTGTGAATCCAGCCATTTTGGCTTAAAACATGATTAAAATAAGACATGCTTATTATGATGACAGAATCCAGTCTCACCTTTATTAAGAATACTGTCAAAATGGGAGCTATATTGTGTTCCATCTTTTTCCTCTTCCCATCTGCTGCTGCTTTTCTTGACACTCACTATTCTTAGCAACAGCATGGTCATAGCACTTTTTGTTTAAACAAAGTTACTTCCTTTAAGAGACTATTTTATGGCTAATGGGAGTTTCTTTTCTGGATTTGGAGGAAGACCTCGTAATATCAGATACACATCCTATCCTTTTGGATGTATCCATAGTTTTTTTCCCCCCTGATAAATAGAATTCCACATTCAGTTCAGAGAATAATAAGAATCTAGGGCAGTGATGGCCAACCTTTTAGAACCTTTTTGTTGTTGTTGTTGTTGTACAAGGCAGCGGAGGCCTAAAGCAAAAAGGTTTTATAAAACCCAGCTGAAGGCCTAGGGATGGGGAGACGGCGCGCATGCCCACAGCGAGGGTTCTGCGTGCCACCTGTGGCACGCGTGCCATAGGTTCACCACCATGGATCTAGGGCATGGCAAAAGCATAAGTGAAAATATTAAATATCAAAGCCTCAACCATGCATATATAGTGGGAACTTTCAAAGTACCTATTTAATTGGTCTTGTATCATTCTTTCTAGCTGCTTGCTCTGGGAGAAACTTCTTTAATGATTCTATTAAAAAGGATAACAGGGATTGCTCTTTCTTGACATCTGCTCTCTGTCATGTGCTAGGAATAGTAGCAATACCAATATTAGAACATTAACATAGTAAGCAGAATTGTTACTCTTGCTTTATCAAAATATCAAAAGTACCGATCTGATATCATTTTTCCATGCATATTCATTCTCTCTGTCCTATATTTGTTTTGTTAATTGCCTTAATTTGGCTATTGTCTTATAACTGCCGCAATTCTTTCATTAGCTAGATAATACATAATGCTTACCTTTTTTTCCTGAAGTAATTTTTTGCTTTCTGTTTCATTTCTACAGGCTGAGCAGCAGAAGAAAGCAGCTATAATTTCAGCTGAGGGAGATTCAAAAGCAGCTGAGTTAATTGCCAATTCATTGGCTTCAGTAGGTGATGGCCTTATAGAATTGCGGAAGCTTGAAGCAGCTGAAGATATTGCTTATCAGCTCTCGCGGTCCCGTAACATCACCTATCTGCCATCGGGACAGTCAGTGTTGCTTCAACTACCCCAATAAGTGTCCTCCAAATTCACCCACTGTCTCCCCACCCTTTTTTCTATTCTTTCTTTGGGGGAGGGGAGACAAATTTGCCAAAGTAATCCTAAGCTTTCTCAATTGGGTTAAAAATATAAGAAATTTAAGATTGATTGAAAGTCCCTTCGAGTAATAAAGGCAATCATTCTTCATATTCTCCTTCTAGAGTATTCTTTTTTAGAAGATCAATGCTTAGAATAAAAGCTGTAAAGGATTGCTGAATTGGCAAGATAGTGCTGAGTAATCTAAATTATGCATCTTCTGGAGAAAGCAATGTTGATTGTCAGCAATCTGTGGCCCATAAAACAGTTTAGAATATATTCCATTTATAGCCTGATGTTAATGCAATTGAGGATCATGATTACTTTAAAAAAATCATTTAGCACAGAAGCTGCCAACAGTGAGAATATTATTTTTCCTTTCATAAACAATCAAATGTTTTAAATAATTGTGTTTAATAAAGTATATTAGCAAGAGCTAATATCAATGCCATATTTCAATAGAATGGAATTTTTTAAAAAGGTTTTCTAAAAAATCTCAAAATAGATATTTGTCAATATTGTACATTTAAAACACAGCTGGATAAAATTGCAATAATTTGAATCATTTCAAGATAAAAGCAATAACTATGCTGACCAAGTATAAATACAGAAATAAAATGTAATAAGATGAAAAAGTTAATACCATACTTTAGGGATGAAGTGTTAGTTGTAGCTATAGAAATATATCCAGAACATCTGGAAAAAAAACAGGAACATTCTAGATTGCTCTTGAAACTATGAGCTTAGGGAAGGCCAACCATCAAAAAGCCATTTTTCTTAAGCCATGAAAATTGAGGCTTATTTAAAGGGTCTCTGTAGATGACTAAGTCAGGATGATTACTTATTGGAGAATCACAATCCTAACAGCAATTAAGATTTCAGGTTCATAAGAGCAATGCTGGATCAGATCAGAAGGGCATCTCTTCCTATAGTGGTCAGCTATAGATAAATATGAGAATAGCATCTTCAAAAAGAAGCACACTAATGCTTGGCTGGACCATCTTGCAATTTTATCAGTGGAATACATGAAGGATTCACTGAATGCTAAGAGGTCAGCATTCATCTTGGAAAAGGAAAGCTTTACTTTTCAGGTAGAGCTTCAGAGATACTAGGGAGTATGCTAACAAGGATAAGTGGATGATGGAGATACCGGTAATAAGAGACCAAGAAAGAAGGTGCTCTACCTCTAGGAATAAAGCAATATATCAGATGGAGGAAGCAGTGCCACATTTTGGGAAATTGGTGTAATGTAGCATGTCACGATACAAGCTGTTTTTCTGGCATGTTTTTAGTTCTGTTTATTGTTCTGTAAAAAAATGACTTGGATAGCCTTCTTAAATCTCAGATCTTTGAACAAGTTCATCATGCACCAAGCCTTCAGAATGTTGACATAAAAGCCATCATTCCAGATGACTTACTAGCCTCCGTAGGCATGTTTGAAGCCTACCCACATAACATTATCAGACTGTCCCTCTAAAGATTTCTCTAGTTCATATGTGGGAAGAACTATTTTCAATTCATAGTACTCCCGTCAGCATCCAGGTTCACCAAAATGAAGAAAAGCCTTCATGGGGCATTTCTGGACACACAATCTTAATAAACATATTACTGAATATTACAATCAATTAGCTGCATTATCAGGATATCCTATAAGCAATGTCTTGTACTAGAGATCCACAAGATTTCAGGGGAGTGGAAGACATCCTGTAATAATTGTTTTTAACAACAGGGAACAAACAAGTAAAATATTTCTGATTCCAAGATGACAGAGTAGTATGAACCAATGCCTTGTTGACTCTGTCTTAGAGGATAGCTGTATTCCTTTCAAGTGATATCTACACTGGCCAAATTAGTTTGCAAGATGAGAATCTTCAAGATACAAATGACCTAGTTGCTCTCTTCTAGCTAACAGATTTTCTTATATTGCAGGGGAGGAGCCCATGTAGCCTTACTAGCTATCTGCTGTTTGTAGCTGCAAGGGTCCCAGAAATATTAAGACTTCCCAACTATTATAAAAACTGCTGGCAAATTTACTTATGCAGGCAGATAATAATCCTAAATTCTAAGGTCTCTGAAAAAGGAGTGCTACGCTGATTTTAGCCTCATTCTGTTCAGAAGTGTCTCCACAACACATACCGTAAGATACTATTCTGGTCACTGAAGGGTGGACTTGATAGTCCAACCTTTCTAGAGCTGTGGGGTTTACAGAGAAGGCTTATATAGGATCATGAGTCAAATCTCTAATTGTAAGAATTAGACAGATCGCATGATGCTTCTTTAACTGAATATACCACACAGAATATATGCTGTGTAAAAATAGAGAAATTCCTCCCATTCTCACAAGAGATGGCGTGGAAGTCATGTAAAACTACATGAGATTAAACAATGAAATATGAGTATCTCTTCAATTTCAGATGGACTTTATATATCATTCTGATAGCTAATGATTATAATATGGGTAAGTAATTTGATCTAATATATAACAAATTGTTACGTTCCTCAAAGTTAAGGAGAATAGATCATAGTTCTGTTTACAAAATGCACTAAGACTGGAGGTGCATCAAAGCTAGGATCTCCGGGCCAAATCACAAGTGCCTAATAAAGACCCAGAGTAGCAAGCACTTAGTGGCAAAATTCAAGACCTCTCATCTGCTGCATTGCTTGTTTAAAACATATTAGGAGGTGAATAGCTGGGTATACAAATTGCAAAGTACAGCTGGGGATGTCAAGAGAAACATAAAAGTTAAAATCCAGAAAAAAATTAGAACCGAATGAACGGATTGCTAACAAATAGTGCCCAATAGAAAAATAAGTAATTAAAGTTGATTATATAGAAAGAATGGCAATTGGACTTAACAATTACCACTATTTTGAGTACAGTTGGATTTAACATGAGATTCTTAGCAAAGATGAGACTGAATGCAAGCTGGACCCCTTGCTCAGAAGATTCAGCAATATTGGAAGATGCCAGTTATATCAACCAGTTGACCTGTCTCCTGGGCAAAAAGACAGCAATCTATAACATACCTAGCATATACACTTTAGGTATTACTCTTGAGTAAACTAGGACCAGTGAAAATACACACAGGAAGCACAATATCAAGTCTTCCTGTATATCATGAAATTGGGAGAAAAATAATTCACCTTGTTCTTTTGAAAAAAGGCTGATCAGGGAGCCCTGTACCCAGGGCTTGGGTTAATATTTGTGGAACCCCTGAGATTTGCGGAACATTTATTGTGGGTAATAGTCCATATATGATTCATACAATATAAAAATAGAACCACTGTGTTGGAAAGTTGAGATTACGCTGCAAAAATCTTTTTGAACCCTCTACTTCCGTTCTGTTTTGTAAACAGGTAAGGGGTCTCTTTGTATTTGTATTTTTTTTGTAAGTATATTGTGTCTGTGTGTGTGTGCATGTGTGTGTGTGGTATGTGTGCGTTTGTAGAAAATGTTCTAATAAAGTACTTAGAAAGTGATTGTGCTATGACTGCATGTATTTGTAATAACATAATGTTTTAATTAATAGCTCCCAACATCTTTCTCATTAGAGTTGGAAATAGATTGGCTTGAAATAGTCTTTGATGATCAACTCTCCAATTAAGTATTATCAATATAAAAAAGGTGAAATTTGCTCTGCCCTGACCATGGCTCATTGCTCTACTGCAGGGCTGTCAAACCTGCAACGTCACGTGACGTGTCACAACGTATCACTTTTTTTCATTCCCAGCAATGAATGATGCCTCCGGCCCATGGACTGGCAGTTTGACACCCCTGCTCTATTGTGTTAAGAGTCACTGTATTCACCAATTATAATGCATTTTCTTTTTCACCTCCTGCCCTGAAAGTGAGATATAAAACAATCTAAATACTGAGACTGAGGAAAATGGGGAAAAGACCAAGATGTCTGAATTCTGGATTTCTTAAGTCTTCTGATTTATGCAAGCATGCATAAAATCTGCCTTACATATTATTACTTCTTATGCCACAGAACTAGTAAAGGAGCATTCTGGAAAGAAAATATTCTGTTTTCTTCCTGAACACTATTTAATTAGTTTTTGTCCTATGCCTATGTGATACATCTCTCCTTATTGGCCAGCATGTCCATGTTATCTCTAGATACTTGTTATCACTAGACGTTCCCATTGGCATTTGCAATATAGATAGATCTAGGATTCCTTGGTACAAGACATCACATGTAGTGATGTCTAGGCTCCAGTCTAACCTCTTTTGTCAATAGTTCGTTAGTCCCACAAAATCAAGCTGTAAACAGAAGCAAAAAAAAACCCACTTAGCTATTTTTGCTAGTTTCCTCATTTGATTTATTTTTCTCTAATGTGTTTGACATCACTTATTCCAAAAACAATTAGCCTGAAAGATATAGTATATGTGTCAGGACCCACCCCAATCCACATCTTAGGAAAATAAAGAACTCTTGGAGCCAAGGCTTGTCCAACAGGAGGTTTTACTAGGATGTGATCGGTTGTGGAAATACAAGACAGGATCTGGCATTGTGTTACAACTTATGCTTTATAAAGAGTTCCCGGTTCAACCCACTCCCCTCAAAACCCATTTGGTCAGACCCACATCAATTCAACTTCGGTGTCAACCCTTTCGTGGGAAAGGGAACTTCCTGTGTCTTTATGATTATTGCTTCCTTCCTTTTCAGATTCAAATGGATATACAAACCAGATCCCCCCTCCCTTCCCCTCCTTTGTTGTCCTAAGATCAAAAGGGTTTTCCCTGGTCTTTGAATGCAGTCTCCGGCCAGGCTGAATAAACACCTTCTCCTCTCCTCCTCGGAGAAATGGCAGAATCCAGGGAAGGCACAATATTTTAAACATACATTTATGAATGTGATATAAATGGATTCTGACAGTGGGTTCTCCTTTCTTTAAAAAAAAAGATAGGTCCATCTGCGGGGAGAAAAGGAAAAAACAAATATAAACATTAACCCGGTTTGTTCAGATATTCTGTATGAAATCTCTTAAGCAACTTTGGTTCTTTAACGTGAAGTTTATTAACCCACTCATTTTCTGAGGAAGGGAGGTGTTTCCACGCCACTAAATATTGGATCGTTCCGTGGTGTTTCCTGGAATCTAAGATCTCTTTCACCTCAAAATGTTCTCCTTCCATCATGATAGGGGGTGGTGGTGGGGGAGTTTTTGTTCGTAGGGGTGATTGTTGTTCTCTCTTTATTAAACTGCAGTGAAAGATTGGGTGTATTCGTCTAAGATTTTTGGGTAATCCTAATTGAACTGTTACTGGGTTTATGATTCTTTTAATTGGAAAAGGTCCAATATATTTTGGTCCTAGCTTTTTACAGGGTTGGAGTGATTTAAGGTATTTTGTGGATACATATACCATTTCTCCTACCCTGAATGGTGTGGGATCAGCTCTTTTTTTGTCTGCCTGTGTCTTGTATGCTTGTCTAGCATCTTCTAAAGCTTTTCTAACAATTGGCCAGATGTTTTGTAATTGAGCGATCCATTCCTTTAGTTCGGGAATTATCGGTTCCTTTGGGGTTAGTTCAGGTATGGGATTGAAACTCTGACCTGTAGCTACTTGAAAAGGAGTGTACCCTGTGCTGGAGTGGACTGCATTATTATATGCCATTTCTGCAAAAGGCAATAAGTCTGTCCAGTTCGTTTGCTGGAAATTAATAAAACATCTTAAGTACTGCTCAAGTACTGAGTTAGATTTTTCACATTGACCATTCCCCTGAGGGTGATGACTAGATGTCAGTCCTTGGGTGGTTCCTAAAAGGGATAAAAATTCCTTCCAAAATGCCAACGTAAATTGCACTCCTCTATCAGATATGATGCGTTGTGGAGCCCCATGCAGTCTGTAAATATGCTGTACGAACAATTTTGCTAATGCTTTTGCAGTGGGAATTTTTTGGCAAGGTATGAAATGTACTTGTTTAGAAAACAGGTCCGTGACCGTCCAGACTACTGTGTTCCTGTTGCTTTCTGGTAATTCAACTATAAAATCCATGGCTAATTCTTTCCATGGGGCTGAGGGGTTAACCACCGGTTGTAACAGACCTGGCGGTTTTCCTTGCAGTCTTTTGGCCATCGCGCAAATTTGACAGCTGCCCACATAGCCCTCTATGTCCTTTTTCATGGATGGCCACCAAAATTGCCTTTTAGTTAAGTGTAAGGTTTTTACAAACCCGAAATGTCCTGCTGATTTCGTATCACGGCACAGTTGCATGAAATTGATTCTCTGGGTGGCAGGTATATATAGCTTCTCCCCCACCCAAGGCAGTCCATCTTTAATTGTACACACATGTCTATTTTTCTGGAACCATTCATCACTTTCCAAAGACTTCCTGAATTCTATTCCAGTTTGGCTATCCACATTTGGCTTCATTTTTGCTTGTGCCCTGGTGGTGACTGGTGCTGCCAGTTGTTGTTCAGGCACAAGTGGTTTAAAGTCAGTAACCCATGTGCTGTTATACTGGGGCATGCGAGATAATGCATCTGCCAGGAAGTTCTTCCCCCCCAGGTAAGTGTTTGAGAGTGAAATTGAATCGGTGAAAATGTTGGGACCAGCGGGCTTGCTTATGAGTGAGCTTCCTGGGCATTTTTAGCGCTTCCAAATTTTTGTGATCTGTCCAGACCTGCAAAGGTATTTTATTCCCTTCCAAAAATTGGTGCTATGTTAATAACGCTCACCTCAATGAGAATGCTTCCTTTTCCCATATTGGCCAACGTTGTTCTGTTTCTGAGTTTTCTGGATGCACATGGTTGCAACGTCCCCTCATCATTTTCCTGTAATAATATGGCTCCCACCGCTACATCGCTTGCATCTGCCTCTATTACAAAAGGTTTGTTGGGATCTGGGTGTTTTAGTACAGGTTCAGCAGAAAAAAGTCTCTTTAGCCTCTCAAATGTTGCTTGACATTCCATTGTCCATTTTAGAGGCTGGCTGGATTTCACAGGGGACCCCCCTTTTGTTTTCAACAAGTTTGTGAGGGGCATGGCTATTTGGCCAAATGCGGGGATGAATTGGCAGTAGAAATTTGCAAACCCCAGGAAACTTTGCAATTGCTTCTGTGTGCGGCGGGGGGGGGGTGCCTACTCTAATACTGCCCTGACTTTCTCAGGGTCCATTTCGATGCCCTCTGGGGATATACGATATCCCAGGTAGTCAATTTTTTCCTGGTGGAATTCACACTTCGATAATTTAGCATGTAGGTGGGCAGCTCGCAACTTTTCCAGGACTGCTCTGACTAGTTTGGTCTCAGTGAAGATAAGGATGTCATCTAGGTAGACCAGGACCCCCTTATATAGATGCTCTCTTATCACATCATTAATTGCATGAAGACTGCGGGGGCCCCTTGCAGTCCAAATGACAGTACTTTGAACTGGTAGCAACCCAATGGGCAGTTGAATGCAGTCTTCCATTCATCTCCTTCCTTAATCCTAATATGGTAATATGCTTCCCTCAGGTCTAGTTTAGTAAAAATCCTTCCTTTCGACAGGTGGGACAGCATATCCTTCATTAGGGGTAGAGGGTACAGATTGCATCCACTAATTGTGTTCAGATTTCTATAATCTATACAACAGTGGTAAGACCCGTCCTCCTTCTCCCTGAGCAGAACCGGGGCGGCCACTTTGGGTCTGGCAGGCTCGATAAACCCTCTTCCTAGGTTTTTCTTTATGAATCTTTCCATTTCTGCCATTTCCCTTGGGCTCATGGCATACATCCTGGGTTTTGGGAGTTTTGCCCCGGGTTTGAATTCTATAGCGCAGTCTGTGAGGCGGTGGGGGGAAGGTCATCTGCCCGTTCCTCACTGAAAACCTCAGCAAGGTCCCTGTATTCCTCCGGTATCTCTGTTAACCCCTTCTCTTTCCCCACTGATGCTGTCTCCTCCCTCCGGGTTGGGGGGATGCTTTGGGGTTTTAAGCTTTTCTGCTCCCCCTTTGGGAAGTTGAGTTCTGCTGTCCTCCAGTTTATCCCGGGGTTCCATTTCTTCAGCCATTCCAGTCCTAAAATCATTGGGCATTCCATGCCTGGGGCCACTATAAACGTTATGTCTTCCTCATGAGACCCCAGGGATAGGTGAATTGGTAAAGTGGCTAGGGTAGCTGGTCCCCCCCTGCTATTGATCTATCTAATTGACTAAAGGAGATTGGTTGTTTTAGCCTCCTCACTGGGATGCTCAATCTGCCCTCCAGCGTTGGGCTGATGAGGCAGCGGATGCAACCAGAGTCTTATCAGGGCTTTTATTTCGATGGCTTCAGGTACAGAGGAAGCTAATATAGTCACTGTCTTAAGTATGAGTGGAATGGATCCACTTACCAATGGTTCTCCCTCTGAGCTGTCTTCCGATGTGTCCACCATTCTTGCGGGGTAGGTTAGAGTCCAATCCCAGTTCTTGGCAGGGGTCATGGACTCTACTGCCTTTGTCCCCTTCATGGAAGATTCTTTTGTGTTGCTTTGGGACTTCCCCAGCTTCTTGGAAGATGATGCCTCTGTTTTACGTGGAGGGGCTTTTGAGCGACATTCCGCAGCGCGGTGGCCCTCTCTCACGCAATTGAAACATCCCGTTGATTTTTTAGCTGTGGCTGGTGGTTTTTCCCCCTTGCGTGTTTGCTCGGATGGCAGGCGGCCCCATGGTTTTCCTCTGCGATGTCTCTTCAGTAGGTCTATTTCCACTTCCTCCACTAGGACATACCAGTCGTCGAGATGGTGTGGGTCTCCTCAAGGCAGACAAGCGTCATACAGGTCGTAGTTTAGTCCGAATTTGAAATGGCTAAGGAGGATATGTTCTGGCCAGTTCAGCTTGCTGGTGATGGCTCGGAATTCTTGGGTATATTCGGCCACCGCCCGCCTGCCCTGCCTCACCATTTTGATTCTCTCCCGGGCCTTACGGTCAGCCAAAGGATCCTCAAACCGTCACCTCAAGGATGACATGAATCGGTTGAAGTCGTTGAGTTCTGGGGCATTGGAGTCACGCAGGTTCACCACCCAGTCTGCAGCCGGTTCGTCCAGGGCAGATTGCACAATTCGGATGCAGATTACTGGGGATATCCCGTCCATATTCTTCCATATAGCTGAGGACTTGGGTTAGGAAAAATCCGAACCGTGATGGCTCCCCCTTGAATTTTGCTTCCAGGGGCAAGAATCTTTGACTGGAACGTTGTCTGCGCCGCGGGTGGTATCGCTCCTCATCCTGATCCCTGTCTGTGGTTCGGGGGGGAGGGTACGGCTGAGGCAGCAACTTCTGTTCCAGTGGACGGCCCTGGGGTTGCAGGTGCTGGATCCCCTCCGTTACCTCTCCAGTTGCAGCTCCAAGCGCTGCCTCGGCTGCAGTATTCAGCTTTCTCCTCTTGTAGTAAGCTAAGGGTTGCCTTCATCAGGCCAATAGCTCTTTCTAGTATCTGCTCCTCTTCACCGACATGCAGGGAGCTCTCCATCTCATGCCTCCATTCCGGTTGGTGGTTGCTCCGCCTCAGGGCCACTTCCCCCGATGCCTTTTCCCACTCATTTTTCCTTCCAACACCCATCGACCACCGGGGTTTTCGGTCATGCTGCTCCACTTCTTCCCCCGAGGAATATGATGCTTCAGCTTCCTATCGTTTCTCGGATTTCCTTTGGTAGGAAGACTCCTTTTCCGTGGGGCTTCCCCCCTCTCTTGCTTTTTCGCCAGACATTGTATTTATTGCTAAGTCCCCCAGTAAGGTTTTCCCTTCCAGGTTGACTCTTATAGCAGATCTCTTGGAGCTAGGGCTTGTCCAACAGGAGGTTTTACTAGGATGTGGTCAGTTGTGGAAATACAAGACAGGATCTGGCATTGTGTTACAACTTATGCTTTATAAAGAGTTCCCGGTTCAACCCACTCCCCTCAAAACCCATTTGGTCAGACCCACATCAATTAAACTTCGGTGTCAACCCTTTCGTGGGAAAGAGGGAACTTCCCGTGTCTTTATGATTATTGCCTCCTTCCTTTTCAGATTCAAATGGAGATACAAACCAGATCCCCTCTCCCTTCCCCTCCTTTGTTGTCCTAAGATCAAAAGGGTTTTCCCTGGTCTTTGCAGTCTCCCGCCAGTCTGAATAAACACCTTCTCCTCTCCCCCTCGAAGAAATGGCAGAATCCAGGGAAGGCACAATATTTTAAACATACATTTATGAATGTGATATAAATGGATTCTGACAATATGTTTACAGGAATTTTTTCTTAATAAAATGGAGTTTATTTCCAAGAAATATCCATAGCTGTCAAAAGAGGGGGGGAAACACACTATTAAGCCCAAGGCCTAAAATTATCTATTTGTCAAATAGATGTTTTAAGATAGAGAAGCCACATGCTAATTTAGAAGAATTCAAGTTCTGAGCTGTTGCAAAGTGAAAATATTAGGAGGAAATTGGGATCACAACCTAGAAAAAGGCCATGAGAAATACTGAGGGCTAGAAAGCACCTCTCTGTGGGAAGTAGGTTAAGAATTGCCAACTTCCAGAGCCAAGGAGACAAAAGGAAAGTCACAGAAGTGATAATATCTGCAAAGAAATTTCTATGTCACCCTATCTGTTAGCAAACAGATCATAGAGCAGAGACAGATCTGCTTTGTTATGTTTTTTTTCTTCCCTGCCTAGGCAATATGTTCTTTCATGCCAAAACTGAAATCAAGGGGGAGAAAAAATTCCAGATAACCCAAACAATCTGAAAACTGGAATAACCCATTTATCTGTGGGATACTTTGCACACAGTGCTTTGACTTGATCTCTGAGGGAAGTGAAAGATATGCTTTAATGGGTGTGATTACATACTGGAAGTGCCATTTCAGTTTATTTCAGTGCAAGGGGAGACTTGAATTTTAAACCATATTATTATTATATCTTACATTATTATTTTTATGTGCTTTCTGCCAGAATGACAGAAAGTAGTGTTAATTTTTAAACCATTATGCCATGAAAACTAAGTGTGCCAATTGTGCCCTTTTCTAGATCAGGGGGCTCTGGTCCTTCATGGCTTGACTACTGAAACACACTGTATGTGGGGATGCCCTTGAAGGCCACACACAAGCTTTAACTGGTCCAGAATGCAATGATCCAAGCACTGATACATGTCTCAGTGTACCCATGTAATACCTTTGCTTTGAAAGCTGACTTGTTCTATCTGCTTCAGAGTACTTGAGGGTCCATTCTGCCTCATTAATTTGATCTGACATGGTTGGTGTCTGAGTTCCTTCAGTTAAGTAATACCTTCTGTCAGGGCCCTATAATCAGTCTCTTTAGAATAAGATTCCTATAGAATAAGATTCCCCTCCAGATCCCACTCCAGGGTTTTGAAGGAGCCTGAAGACCTAACTATTCACCCATGCCTTTGATGAGGATGATCTCTTTTTAACCAAGTTTATTATTCTACCATTTTTAATTTTTTGTTTATTGTTTTTATTGTTGTTTTCAAAATTTAAATGTTCTCTAAATTGCCCAGAATTAAATAAATTTAATAAATAACAGTTTTGTCTTAGAGCTGAACTTCGGGGCATTTGAATTGTTTTAAATTCTAGCTCTTTCTAGCAACAATTATGACTGAAGAATCTGGGCTCAGTAGACTAACTGAATATTATATATGTCCAGTGACAATTGTGCAATTTACCTATGATGGAATCCAAAGAAGAAAGCAAAATGCTTTTATTGATTTTAGACCTACCATTTAGATAGGTCTAAGCCTTCATTACAAAATTAAGTTATTGCTGCAATAATAAATTGCAGGCTTCCCTTAAACGTAGTGCTTTCTAGATGTTTGTACAATTAGAATTCTTAACCACACAGAAATCCCAATCAGGTTGACGGCAGCAATATCAAACACATAACATTGAAGACAAACACACTGCACAATTTTGGGGTAAGCTACATTTGTTGTGGAATTATTAGCTGGAATTTTAGCCTTTATTATTAGCATTTTAATATTAGTTTTTTAGCATGGCATCTTAGCCTACTTTGAAGTTTAGGAAACCACTGGACCATCTGTGACCTGTTGGATCATCATTTTGAAGGTATTTCCTTAGCAGACTCCTCAATGTCTTCAACAGCAGAGCTTCTAATATACTGCCTTCATAGGAAAAGTTGAAATTCTGGGAAATATTCAGAGATATACTGCTTTGAAATTAGCCCATGTTGAACTGAATAGCACAATCACCAGGAGTTGACTACATCAGACATTTTATGAAATTTTGTATTATTTCTTAAAATGTTTTATAACAATTGCCAAATTCCAATTCCATGTGACTCATGATTTTGAATGCATTCTGTAAATTAGCCCATTTGAGGTCCCTCACTTCAAAAACTTGCTCTATGATGCATTGTTTCACAGTTAAAGGTTATAGATACAGGAGTTTTAATAAGATAAACCATTTTTTCCTGTTAGCAAAAGCCATCTCCTTTAATTTTTTAAAACTACCTCTTTCAGGGACTCACAATTAAACATTCTAAAGTCCTTGAGGGGAGATGCAACATGTTTTAAAGGTTTTTATCTATTCTCACATCTAATCTTTTATTGATTTTTTGTTCTGATGCATGACATGCTGTATATTGGATTGATGTATTTTTTTTTTGTACTTTATATGAAAATTTCACCATTTCAATAAAATGCTTTTGATTTTGCCTAAAGCGTTTGTGGTTCACATAGGGCAGACATGTCAAACTTGCGACGTCACGTGACATCACGCAACATATCGGGACGGTTTTGCCATTGCTGGCAATGAGGTGGGCATGGCTTCCGGATGACACATCCAGCCCGTGGACCAGCAGTTTGACACCCCTGACATAGGGGGTGTTCGGGGAAAAAAACACTTTGCAAAGGAACTGAATGTTTCTGTCAAATTCAAGAACTAGGTTCTTCACAGCTTGTCAGTCCCATACTTGAGTTTTTTTAGTATGTTCTAGCAAATAACCTAAAAATGTCATTGTAGTTGCTGAATTATTTGTTCAAGTTAGCCTTGTTTGTATTATTTTGTACAATTCCTCTACAGAAGACACTACATCTGGTTAGTTAACTAACCTTATTTATTTTATTTATTTTAATCCCATTTATATCCCGCCCTTCTCCGAAGACTTAGGGCGGCTTACAATTTAAAGCACAAATCAATGAAATTTGGAGTCCACTTATCGCACTCCGAGTGACTTTCCCAAGTTTATTCCCACTGCAACAGTGCATTTTCATTCTATTATCACTGTACAATATATACAGAAATGTGCCATTAGATTCTGATTTATCTTTTCTGCCTAACTCAGCATTAACACATTAAAAGATCATCATTTTTTTTTCCTGGGCCAAAATTATTTTTGAATTTTTTTAATCCACTTTAACAATGAATTGTTTTGTTTATTTCACATTAAGAACTTGTAACAAGGATGCCTACTAAAATAGTCCAGACAAAATTGTTTTATTCAATGAAAAGTGTGAACCAATTTTAAGCTCTTTCAATAAGGCTTTTAGATGTATCAGATGTTCTTTATCAAAAACCTCGGCAAAAAAACAGGCTTTCTTCAGCAATAATGATGATGATGTTGGAAGGGATCTTGGAGATCTTTGAGTCCAATCTCCTGCTCAGGTAGCAAACTCTATACCATTTCAGACAAATGGCTGTCCAGTCTCTTCTTAGAAACTTCCAGTGTTGGAGCATTCACAGCTTCTGGAGGCAGATTGTTCCACTGGTTATATGTTCTAATTGTCAGGAAATTTCTCCTTAGTTCTAGGTTGCTTCTCTTTCGTTAGTTTTCATCTGTTGCTTCTTGTCTTGCCTTCAGGTGCTTTGGAGAATAGCTTGACTCTCTTCTTTGTGGCAACCCGAGATATTGAAACATTGCATCATGTCACCCCTCGTTCTTCTCTTCATTACACTAGACATACCCAATTCCAGCAACCGTTCCTTATATGTTTTAGCCTCCAGTCCCCTAATCATCTTTGTTGCACTTCTCTGTACTCTTTCTAGAGCAGTGGTGGCGAACCTTTTAGAGACGGAGTGCCCAAACTGCAACCCAAAACCCACTTATTTATCGCTGGGTGCCAGGTGAGAGTGACCCACTGGGTGGGCGTGGCTGTGATGGTCATGGAAGATTGGGTGGGTGTGGCCAAGGTGGGTGTGGTCACCTCAATGTTGCTCATGGGGAGGACACCTGTGGGGAGGGGGGGGTTGGGGTATCTCCAGGAGGTCTCTGGCAGGTGGGGTGGTAGGCAGGAGACTCATCCTGTTGGGTGAGGCGAGGCAGGGTGGGGGTGCCTGCCATGGGGCAAGGCAAGGGCTGGGGCAACTGCTGCCTGAAACCATCGGCCCCCGCACACAGAGGCCAGGGAGCACATGGGGGCCAATGGTGTCCGTCAGTAGCCACAGCCTGCTGGCCCCTTGACAGGGGCACTCTGGGGCTCCGCAGCCCGTCGCCAGCAGTTCAAAGAAGCTGCCTCTGAGATGGATGGTCGGCCAACAGCTGAGGAGATGATGCAGTGGGTTGTGCCTGAGAAAAGGACAGCATTCAAGGCCAAGAGGGACGGGATGGGGGGGGAGGAAAACCAGCCATGCCGGGATGCATTCAGCCATGTGGTACCCTGGCAAA
This sequence comes from Vipera ursinii, assembly GCF_947247035.1. Classification (NCBI taxonomy): domain Eukaryota; kingdom Metazoa; phylum Chordata; class Lepidosauria; order Squamata; family Viperidae; genus Vipera; species Vipera ursinii. The sequence continues at coordinate 31,564,349 of NC_139517.1, forward strand.
TTAGCAGGCAGCTGGTTGAAGAGACAGTTGCCACCTCTGGGGCATTGCCACAGAGGGCTCTTAGTGCCACCTCTGGCACCCGTGCCATAGGTTCGCCACCACTGTTCTAGAGTCTCAACATCTTTTTTACATAGTGGTGACCAAAACTGGATGTAAGTGTGGCCTTACCAAGGCTTTGTAAAGTGACATTAGCACTTCTTGTGATCTTGATTCTATCCCTGTTAAATGCAGCCTAGCACTGTGTTGGCTTTTTTGGCAGTTACAGAACACTGCTGGCTCATATTTAAGTGATTGTCCACTAGGACTCCGAGATCCCTCTCACAATGGCTACTACTGAGCAAGGTAGCAACTCTTTCACTTTTTTCACCATTGAATTTCATTTTGTTAGCGCCCAATGTTCAAGTCTGTCCAGATCCTTCTGTATCTTAAGCCTGTCTTCTGGAGTGTTGGCCATTCCAGCCAGCTTGGTGTCGTCTGCAAACCTGATGAGCTCCCCGTCTACTCCCCTCATCCGAATCATTGATGATTTGTTCATCGTATGTTCAGAGGCTTTTTCCAGTACACACACACACACACAGAGAGAGAGAGAGAGAGAGAGAGAGAGAGAGAGAGAGAGAGAGAGAGAGAGACACACACAAAGCTGGTGCTTTTCGATGATGGGGGATATTTTATGCTTTTGTTTCCCCCCGCCCCCTCCGCTTTTTTTGTCTTCGGCTCTCACCTGTGGCAAAGTGAATTCCCCGGAACGTCAGACATTGATTTTTACCACGCACGCGCTGGCCAGCCAACCTTTCCATTGTAACGTAAGCGCGTTCATACCCCCGGGACGAGGCGGGCGCGCGGGGGGGGGGGAAGAGCAGTGGCACAGCGAGCAAAATAAGAAATGACGACGGACTAAGCTCTTTAACTGGCGCTCACGGTAGGATTCGCGCCCATGCGCGCGCAGGAAAAGGACCGGGTAGAGGAAAATCCCTGAAAAAGGAAGCTGAGGAAAGCCGCGCGTTCTCGCGCGAGAGCTTCTACGCAGGCGCATTCGTTATCTTCCTCAGGACTAGCCAGAGAGCGACGCTTCAGAAAAAACGAGTGGGGGGGGGCGGGCGTAATCGCGAGGTTGACTGACTGACTGCCTTGGTTGGCTGCGAGGAGGGCCACGTAGCGCTGCGGCGGCGGCGGCGGCGGCGGCAGCAGCAGCAGCAGCAGCAACAGGGAAGGCGAGCGAAGGATAGGCAGAACCACGGCGGAGGTAGCTGCGGAGGGGCCAAGGCCTAGTCCTAAAAACAGGCGGCGGCGGGGGCTCTAACCAGGGGAGGGCAGGAAGGAAGGAGGGCCCTGACCGCCCTCTCCTTCCCCCTCCCCTCCCCCGCCTAAGCATGGATCGCGGCGACGGCGGCGGCGGCGATGGAGCGGTGGAGGCGACAACGGCGGACGATCCCGGCCTGGGTGAGTTCGTGCAAGGCGAGAGGCCCAGTTGGCAGAAGGAGCAGGACTTGATGAGCCCCTGAACTTCATTCGTTTAATTAGTTATATCCTACTTTTCCAGGAAGTGCAGTGATACAGGTTTCCAGCACAATAAAAGTATATTTCGTCAAACGTACGTCTGAGCATGCACAAAGTAACATATTGATATGCTTTGGATAAAGTTAGCAAAATTTATCCCAGAGGACATGGCTGTCAGGTAGGCATGGTCCTCTTGAAACTCGTATTTGGAGCAATATTTTTTACAACCATCCTTCACTCTGCAGAAGTGGAGGTCATAGAGCTAATGAAAACGGTTATGAGTTTGGTTACTTTGAAGACTTTTAAGTTGAAGCTTATTTGAAACACAAAATTTTGAAAAGTTGAGATAGAAGTTAGCTGGAGATGTGTGTGTGTGTGTGTGTGTGTGTGTGTGTGTGTGTGTATATATATATATATATATATATATATATATATATATATATAATGCTTGTTAACTAATTAAAATTTACACACACACATATATATATGAACCCACACATATATATGTACATCCCATATATATATATATATATATATATATATATATATATATATATATATATATATATGGGATGCGGTGGCTCAGTGAGTTAGGACGCTGAGCTTGTCAATCAGAAGGTCGGCAGTTTGGCGGGTCGAATCCCGAGTGCCGCGTAACAGAGTGAGTGCCTGTTATTCATCCCAGCTCCTGCCAACCTAGCAGTTCGAAAGCACGTAAAACTGCAAGTAGAAAAAAAAGGACCACTACGGTGGGAAGGTAACAGTGTTCCGTGCGCCTTTGGTGTCTAGTCATGCTGGCCACATGACCACAGAGACGTCTTTGGACAAGCGCTGGATCTTTGGCTTTGAAACGGAGATGGCCCCTAGAGTTAGAAATGACTAGCACGCATATGCGGGGGAAACTTTACTTGTGTGTGTGTGTGTGTGTGTGTGTGTGTGTGTGTGTAGATATAGATATAGATAAAAACCAAGGATCCATATATATATATATATATATATATATATATATATATATATATATATATATATATATATATATATATATATTACTTTGACTCTTCAAAAAGGATTGGACTTCACTACCTGCAATGTTTAGCTTTGAAATATCTCAAGATGAGGAAGTAGTATCATGTGTATTTTGCATCCTTACATTAACAGTTCCTTTTTGTTTTCTGAATTCTACCAGAAATCAAAGGGATTCTTGGTTATTATAAACAAGAAATGCTGTATAGTATTTTTTTTTACATATCTATGGTTTTCCCTTTCCAACCTATAGAGACTGCATTCTTATATACTGTTAAAAGTAATCTCCCCTGAATATGCATTTAATAAAGATTTGATGTAGTTCAAATAATGTAAATAAAAGAAATCTGAAGTTATTTACCATCCTCTTCTCCAGTTGTGAAATACACTGAAGTTGTCCAAATAGATAAATAAATAAAATGTCAATGTCTGCATGCTTATAAAATACTTGACAGCATGTGGTTTTCATAAAGCATTTATGTATTAGGCTTTGGGTGATACATCCATAT